>NC_059359.1:32462650-32779317 GCF_019703515.2 Myxocyprinus asiaticus
CTACTGTGTATGTGTGTGTGTGTGATCTGTCGAATGCTGTTAGTGTCCAGTGTGTCATTGTTATGCAGGGTAGGGTAATAATGACAGCGGCTGTTAGCTTTGGGGATCCCTGTGCACAGCTGCGTGACCAGTGCCATAACATCACCTGCTTGCTGTCCTCCTCCTCCTGAGCCTTGCAAAACTGCTGCTCGATGGAGCAGTCCAGCTCGCTGAAGAGGCCAACTTCCTCACAGTTCTTTAAGAAGCGTGTTGGGGTCGGTGTCTGGTCTGGTAAAAGACAAGAGTAAAAAAATTTAGAATTTAACAGAGCACTTTTATTTAACTGAAGCTAAGTTTTTGGAGCATTGTGCTAACAATCCCAAGGTCATGGCTTCAATTCTCAGGAAATGCATGAACTGGTAAAATGCATTGTAAGTTCATTTTAGTCCATGTCTTTTAGCTTTTAAGCCACCTATATATGCTTGTATACTACTAAAAAAGTTGACAAAATTAACCTTTAGTAGATATATTCACATTTAAATTTACAGTCTTTCTCTTTCAGAAAAACTGAACAAAAATATTGATGACTCATCTTGCGCCACACAGATTTATGTCCAATCAAAAGCTCTCTAGAATGAGAATGTCCCTCCTATTAATTCCACCTGAAAACAACTAGCAAGTAGAAAATCATGGTTTATGGCTGTGACATAACTAAAGCCTATTGTGACTATTTAAAAAAAAGGGACAAGCCCTTCAATAATAAACCTTTTGTTTCAATAGGAAATGCATCAACATCGGAAAGATATCTAAATATATCATTATCGTTCATTCTATTCTATCAAGATACTGGATATGTCATCTTTCTGAAAGTTAACACAGATCATTTTCTATTAGTCCTGGTATTGTGGTTCAGTTTAGACTCTAGTATTTATTGTGGGTTTGATAAATCACAAGATATTGAGTTATTATGTGGCTCCAGTGGTGGCTAGAAATTAACATCCTACTACAAACACAAGAAAATGTGTGTGAATTTTCACTGGAGTGTTTTTGAGAGAGAGAGGCTGTCTATATGAGAGGTAGTGAGTGAAGGAATACATGAGCACATTGGTTAGCAAGCGAGTTACTGAAAGAGGGAACTGCATGTAAAACAATGCGGAGCTAATGAGAAACCTAAAGCTGATCCCAGAAATCTGATCCGCCACTCTGACAAGAGTAAATAATGAAAGGGACACAATCACAGCCAGAGTGGAGAGAGACACGGCAAGCGGCTAGTAATGCATCCTAGTGCCACAGACCACACGGTCTCGCCAGCAGTTTTTATTTAGTTATTTGGGTTGGGTTCAATTTGCATAGGGGATTTACCACAAACTTGTATTGAGTGTACAGAGATGACATCACTGAGCGGAATCACTGTTTTATTTCTTCGTCTTAAGATTCCTTTTAAAAATGATGTAAAAGTAGAATATTCTTGCTCATTTGGTGACAAAGCAAGATTGAATGTTAGGATTTATTTTTGTTTTGCTTGTGATCACATGAAATAAGAGATCCACCTCCTCACATTAAATGATGAAACATCCATCCATTCATCTTAAATGTCTCATAGGCTTTGTTCACACTAGGGATGTGCAAGTAATCAACTAATCAAGTACTCGTTCAGCTTTAAATATTTGACTAGTAAAAACACTACTCGACTATTGCCATTTGGTTATTCTTTGTGCCTTTGTTTGCGTTGTGCTGCAATAAAACCGCTTCTCTCACCTAAATCTTGCCGTTACAACTCAATGCATTATTTGGCGCTGTGGATGCATGATGTTGTTACAGTAATAGTTCACCCAAAAATAACATTTTGTCATTATTTAAAGTGATTGTATCGCTTCAGAAGACTTGTAATATATGTTTCTATGTGTGGGTGCAAATGTTCTTTGTCATTTTTTAATCTAAGGGTTTTTGTTTATGCATTGTGCTCATTTTCAAATAAGAAAAACAGGTTCAAATGTTAAAGGTTAACCTTAAATTCTAAATTCCAAGTAATTGATTACTTGTTTTCTTATGTGTTAGAATACTCAACTAAAAATACACTAAATGCTCATTCCTAGTTCACACTGTACACAAATACATTTTTCAAACCAAAAATGTTTGTTTGGTTTTTATTTTTCGTTTTTTTTTTTAATCTAACCTATACAAAGTTAAAAATGGTAACCTGCCATTGTTACCTTAAGGAGCTATTTCTACTTGATATAACCATTAAAATTAGTTTTGTTGATGCAACCTAATGTAGCCAGGTTGATTCAGACATTTTAAAATATATTTCTGACATGAATCTAACCTGTTAATTTATATGTTACCAAATAAAGCACATTTTTTGTTAACTTTTTTCAGCATTGGACTGACTGTGAGCACTGTCATTTTGCAAGTAATGAAATTTAATCCATTCGTTTAGACTGTGTAGTCAATATCCAATATATCTATATTGTTTGTTATAGTAATGACTTGAGCAACAGCTTGATGTCAAGAGATTATCATCTACAACAACTGAGAGTAACTGTGCAAAGAGAGGACAGAAACTGGATATTTTGGCATATTCATAAACACAAATGTTATAAACATAAAACATTATAATACATATGTTGTGCTGGAATCACTCATTCACTTATTCATAATTCACTATGAAGTGAATGACACAAATATGTTACTGTAATTGTTAACTATATGGGAAAGAGTGAGCAAATACAAGCGACAGAACTGCATTTTCATGATGTTAATTAGATTTTAAACCACCTACAAATGTGGTTCGGATCAGGTTTGTAAAATTCTGATTTAAGGTTTCCTGTTCAGGCTACAAAAAAAAAAAAAAAAAAAAAAAGAAAAAGAAAAAAGATTTGAGTCAGATACCAAAACAATAGATTTTTGCTGTCTGTCTTAACAAAACCTCACTATACAGCTTTGATTAGCTGATGTAAAATCTCCAAACATGCAACCTGGAATCCTCCACTTTTTCATTATAGATGTTGAGACGTATTTTCTTTTCTTCCCTCCACGGTTCCCCGCCTCCCCTCATCCCCTGAGAGGGCCAGCGCTCTAATTGATATGGAGCTCAGGGTACAGGGTTGATGACTGGGATTAGGGGAGTGAGGCAGAGCACAGCACAAATATTATTTTAGCCACATGGCTCGGCATTTAAAACTACACCTACACATTTTCCAAGTCATGCGTCCTGCCTAATACACCTAATCAAAGACAGACGCTAAGAGGAGACTCATAAAAGAGGTGTGTAAGTGTATGTGTGTGTGTGTGTGTGTGTGTGTGTGTGTGTGTCTTACCTGACAGCATGTTGTCATTTTTGATAGACGGGAATTTGAGGGTCATCTCGTGCTTGTGCCGATGAATCATTAGATGATCCTCCGTAGGGAATCTCTGGAGAATATGAAAACAGCTGGTTGTAATTCAATCACACCAGAGAAAGGATTTGGTTCATTTGCATTTAACAAAAAACTCATTTGTTTAAAGCTGAAGTGTGAAATTAACTAGCATCACAGGATTGTTTTCAAACAAGTTTCATGCTTTCAGCTTTAAGTAAAGAGCAGAATATGACAATTAGTGAGTCTCTCTAGCAAAGAGCAATGCAATTTTACAAATGTTACCACTTACCACCTTGTTCAACAAAACAGAGCCTTAGGCATAAACTATCTGTCTGAACAGAATACAATAACACCCTTATGATTGCAAATACCTCCTCTTTACTCTAATTACATTATCTTAATTGATGTTTAAGAGTACCACAGAGAAATAATGCATCTTCAAATTGTCCACATGCACAAACATGTTCAGACAGACACAAATAAAATATGCATTGAGAGACATTATGTACCATATTTTTCTCGCAAAACATGCAAAGAAATCTGAGCCAGAAATATCCAAGTCAAGCATCTTATAAAAACCTGGTGGCTGACATTTGCCTCAAAAAGATACCATTTCACTGTTGTTGTCTGTACCACAGTTTCACGTTGAGAAGGAGCTTTCTCAAGTTACTGGTGCGTTCATCTTTGCCTATCAGACTCACCTGAGAGCAGCCCGGGGCGCTGCACATGAACGGCCTTTCCTGCTCAGAGTTCATCACTGTCACTGGCTCCTCATAAACCTGAACACAAAGTGGAGAAGAGAAATTCTTGTCAGGTTCGCCTTCGGGACCCAGAGGTGTAAAGACCCTCTCACATTATGTCACTAATGTATCATGTGCCAGTGATAGCCTACTCCGTGGTACCCAAAGAGACTTTAGCGGAATCTTAATGAGTATTTGGTGTCTTAAGGCGTTGGCATTAAAAGCTGTAAAGTTGTAAAGTCCAAACCAGTATTAATATTGTGAACAAAAACTAAAATGAATAATAAATGAAAACAGATCTGTTAACTGAAATAAATACAAAAACTTTACATATTTGAAAAAAAAAAAAAAAAAAACTTATAGTAAACTAAAATGCATTTTCATGACTCCAAAACATACTACAATACAATAAAAATGACCATAAATTCATTTGATATAGTATATTACAAAATATACGTAGTATATTATAAAATGTGAAACCTTTACCACCACCTTAATTTAACATAAAAATGCCACTAGATAGTTATAAAACCAAATGGCCATGAGAATGTAACACTGTTAAACTCCTGAGACCCCGTGTCAACATGCGTGGACATTAGGATTTGGCTTCACTATATATAAGCTATGCATAATTTATTTTCATTTAAACCTACTGATCTCAGTTCAGGAGACTCTAGGCTGTCATTAAAGGGTTAAACTTTTGATGCACCGAGTCATGTGACAAAACAACATGGTGCCGATCTCAGCGTTTGTCTTTGGGAGAAACGGCAATAAAACTACATCTGGTAAGAAACTTTATTAAGTTTTTACATTAAAACATGTTTGAGTCAAAAGAGTCTCTAGTTTTATCTGACATAACATTTAAAAAATGTCATTGATTTATCACAAAGCGGCACTCTGTTAAACACAGTGACCATGTACGTGGACTATAGGCTCATTTACCTTAAAATATCATATATTCACTGTGCATTATCACATTGAGAATCAATGGGTTTGTCCAAAATCTGGAAAATGTTTATATGGAGTTAGGATGAAAATAAGGTGCATTTCGAACTGTTCTGAGACCAGTGCCGACAGACAGCACACAGGAGGTTAAGTCCTTCACTAAACAGGGAGCAAGGGAGCATCCTATAGCTCTCTATGCAGCAAAGTGCATTCACTCCTAAAATCTGACCAAAAGATCCATTTCAGGCTGCAGATGATGTTTGAACAATGTTTGGCAGACATGGGACAATGGTAATCAGTACATAGATTCAGAATTTATAATGTGTAATTTTATTTTAACATGATTGGCAGTGATTGGACAATGGTGGCCATTACTTTGAATCAGAATTAATTATGCTAATTTCAGATATCTGTAACGTCTCAAAAACATGAATAACCAAAATTCCTAGAAACATAATAAACAATTTGATTAAAAAAAAATTCGGACTATCTATAGCTTAGTATTATTTTTTTTATTATTTTTTTTTTTTCTCCCCAGTTTGGAATGCCCAATTCCCAATGCACTCTCTAAGTCCTCGTGGTGGCGTAGTGACTCGCCTCAATCTGGATGGTGGAGGATGAATCTCAGTTGCGTCTGAGACCGTCAAGCTGCGCATCTTATTACTTGGCTTGCTAAGCGTTACCATGGAGACATAGCGCGTGTGGAGGCTTCACGCCACCACTGCAGCATCCTCACACATCTCACCATGCACCCCACCATGAGCGAATCACATTATAGCAATCACGAGAAGGTTACCCCATGTGACTCTACCCTCCCTAGGGACTGGGCCAGTTTGGTTGCTTAGGAGACATGGCTGAAGTCACTCAGCACGCCCTGCGATTCGAACTCACGAACTCCTGGGGTGGTAGTCAGTGTCTTTACTCGTTGAGCTATCCAGGCCCCACTATAGCTCAGTATTATTTATCATTTCAAAACGTAGTCCCGCTGTCCACATAAGTGTACACTAATTTTTAGGAAAACGAACTGGTCTAAAAAGATTTTTTTTTTTTTTTGGCATGTTTCTTAGGGGCTACTAGTTACAAATCAAAAAGGGGAATCGAAAATGCCCAATAATGCCCCAAAACATATGCAAAATAATAAAACTAAAATAAAATAAATATATGAAAAACTCAAATCAAACTGAACCTAGAAAATACTGAAAAAACTAAAAGTAAACTAAAACCAGAGACTATGTAAGATGAGATGAGTCACTAATTTACTTATAAATGGGAGAATTTGTAAAGCTGAATATCGTGGCTCTATGAATGGATGTCCCACCTTACGGTTAAAAGAGCCAATCACTATTTTTATAGAGACATCGGCAGTCAGTTTTCTTTGACAATACGCAACACATTGTGCACTGAAAAATAGCGTTTTTAAGAGTGATCTGAGCTAAAGAAGCACAATTTATGATTCGATTGTTGTCAGATATTATTGTTGATTTGAAATATGTTATTTGCTCATAATCTTCACCAACTGTTTTAGAAATTTCGGTCTTTCCCCATTCAAGTGGATAGGTGCAGTACTTGTATGCATAGAAAAATAGGCATTATAACGTAATGAACATGGACAGTCATAGAGTGAAAATGAATGAAAACTAAACTAAACTGAAAAGACAATCTTAAAATATAATAGAAATAAAAACTAAATAAAATTATAATAAACTTATTATAAATAAATTAAAACTATAATAAACATGGACTCAGGTACCATTTGGGAAGGAATGCCTACATAACTGACCCTAAAGTGTCATCCTGCTCCTTCGTCACTATGAAGCCTTCACTGACCACAGGGTAAGCTGTAAACTATCCTCTCTGTGTTGTGCACGCAAGTCGGTGGCTCACCCAGACATACGGCACCAAGGTCAACGTATCAATGAACTGCCAGTCATTAGCAGCTCTTTTGACACCTAAACTCGTTTGTCCTTTTAGTACCTCAGCAGCCCTGGTCTTAGCGGCTGGTATCAGGTCAGTTTTAAAGTAGTTTATTCATGGTGAAATATATACTACATGGTAAAATGTTTGTGGACACACCCTTCTAATTAACAGCTAAGCCCCCGACTGCGAGCCAGGCCCCATCGCTCAACATCTGTTCTTGACTTCATTAATGCTCTTGTGTCTGAATAGGAGCAAATCCCCACAGACATGTTCCAACATCTAGTGGAACACCTTCCCAGAAGAGTGGAAGCTGTAAGGAACCAACTCCCTAGTAATTCCATTAGCATTAAATTATCTCATCATTTACTCACCCTCATGCCATCCAAGATATGTATGACTTTCTTTCTTCTGCAGAACACAAACAAAGATTTTTAAAAGAATATCTCAGTTCTGCAGGTCCATGCAATGCAAGTGAATGGTGATCAGACCTTTGAAGCCCCGAAAAAGCAAATAAAGACAGCATAAAAGTAATCCATAAGACTTCAGTAGTTAAATCCATATCTTCAGAAGCGATATGATAGGTGTGGGTGAGAAACAGATCAATATTTAAGTCCTTTTTTTACCATAAATTTCCACTTTTGCTTTCACTTTCAAAATGTTTCAAATTATGGAGAGGGCTATAAAGAGTAAAAATGTTTCATCACAACGGCAAGACTCAACTATTTCTAGTGTCCATTTTACAAGTGGCGAACTCTGTCTATCTCTCTATCTCTCATCATTGCTCACTATGACCACTGAGATCCCTTGTTCAGTGACATGATGCTGCTAAATGCCATGGATGACAGACTGACAATGGAATGGTTTGCCAGCCATTCAGCTTTCCGCATATGGAGTGTAACCAGGCAGCTCCTCTGGTGTTGATTGGACACAGTTTGCAATCAGTTTTCTTATGTGGGCCCACTCATAATTTTGTCGCCAAGGAGATCAGAATTCAATGTTATGGAATATATCAGGCTTGTGCTTCAGGCTGATGATCTAAAGGTCTGGGTGTGTGATTTTGACTTTATGTTCCTCTCATCACCCTTGCTTTCTTATGCAACTATAGATCTATGTTTAGACCCTGACGACATAGTACATGTCATATAATGAGTGTAATAATGCCATACGCTGGCCCAGACAGAATATGCAGACTTTTTTCACATTTTCTTTGTACTATGTAAACAACAAAACTTTGGCAAATCCACGATTATATCACACTTAAAACATGTTAACACACGTAATGTTTACATCCTGTGGCTATACTTGTGGCTAAACAGTGTAACATTTATGAACTGGTCCCATTCACTTCCATTATAAGTGCCTTACTGTTACCGCGTTTTTTGTTTCTTCTTTTTTTTTTTATTATTAACGAGGCACAAGTAAAAAAATAAAATACAAATAAAAACTGTTTTTTTTAATCAACATTATGCCTCAAATTATGTCGATTGAGTTTAACCTGTATTGAACCTGGAACATTCCTTTAAAATATAGTAGTGAAGGCAAAAAGGTGAATAAAAATTTTGAAAAATTAAAAAGAAATGGTGACAGGGCCTTAAATATATTTACTCTTATACATTCCACAAAAATTTGAACCTAACATCTTGATGTTGATTAACAAAAAAGTCCATGGATATGTTTTGAGTCAGCGACCCTGGAATAGATTCTTTATGGGCCTTATCATAGGATTGCAACAAACGCTTTTGATTATCTTATCACAACAGTGAAAACATTGTGTTGCTCAGTAGTATTTGGCTGAATGTTACCAATGTTTCTAACCCCTTTTTTGGGTAAGTTTTATGTAAGTTTTGTGTGAAAGAGTAACAGCATTATGGTCTACAACAGCCTAATGAGACACAGCTGTAATAGTGCATGTAAGCCGAGTCGAGTCCCCTTCATATACAGCAGCAAAACACACTAATGACTGTGGGTACATATTGACACACTGCTTAGACAGCTAACAAACACTTTCCAAATGCGTGGAAAATAAACATGTTAGAAACTTTGAAAATGAAAACTTGAGCACATGAAAAGTATGAATTAAATATCTAATTTTGGTCCCTCCAGTTATGCATGGGCCCTGCTGTATGAATGCTTTCACAATTTGCATGTGAATTTTTTTCCTGTACGATTGGTCTAGCCAACTGTTTCCTCCCATGCAGTCAAAACATGCAAATGTGCTGTTATGTTAACCAGACATCTTTTTCCTTACCGTCCAGCCCTGGGGCAGAGCCCCTCCGGGCCGCTTTTGATACCCAGCCCTTGGGGATACATGGTCTGGACAGGGTGTTTCTGTACTGACATCAAGAAAATGTCTGCTAAATGACAAGTCACTAGCGCTCTCTTTCTCTCTGACACTCACTCATCAACTCTTTTGTCTGTTTCTGCCCATACAGAAAATGATTGTCTCTCTCTCTCTCTCTCTCTCTCCGTCTAGCTTAATTCCACTCATTGCTAAATGAGAGTGCTTGTCCCATACTTCTTATTGTATGGAAAAAAGATGCAATGACAGTGAATGGTGACTGAGGCTAACATTCTGCCTGAGAGCTCCTTTTGTGTTCAACAGAAGTAAAAAAAAAATGATATGGGTCTGGAGTAAATGATGACAGAATTTTCATTTTTGGGTGAACTATCCCTTTAAGGTCAACATAAAATGGCATATGCAAACTGTTATTTTTTTCAGCAAGGAAAAAAAGTTTTTGGGTGGGATCCATTATCCATTGGGAATTGATTGGATCGTGAAAAGTTATTTCTATGACAGGTGGTTGGAGGGGAGTGGTTGGAAAATAATAGGGCTTGGTGATAGCCAAAAAGAAAAGTAATTTCAGAGGTAGAGAAACTTATAATGTTTTGATGAAAGACTATGAAGACGAATTTTGGCCTATGAATCATTAATAATAAGATCACAATGTAAATAATCTAATGTATTCTGGTTGAATCAGTAATGTTACCACATTAGTTTAGGCCAGTGGTTCTCATTTTATTTTTATTTTATTTTTTTGGTCACAACCCCCTTTGAAACAATGAATATTGTTATATTTATATTATATACATTTATTTTAATAGAATAATATTTATATTAGTGCAGTCAGTTGATGAAAAAAATGTAATCATGATGAATCGCATAATTTTTTTGTTAATCGCGATTAATCGCAAATTGTGAAAGTGCTCAAAACTGACACTACATGTATTTCTTTTCCTGTCAAAATTAATTTATTTCATCTTAGAAAAGAAAACAAAATAAAATATAACAATATAATGCCTAATTAACATTTTCCATTTTCCAAGCCTTCCACAGTATAAAGATAGAAATGCACTAAAATATCACCAATTCAAGTAATATGAAATGTTTCCCAAAGTCTAATTGGGAGTATGACTAATTGAAAGAACTAGTCCCCACATAGGTTGGGTATTAATTGCAATGGGCATTATATCTCCAACTCTCATCCTCCACAATATTAATCAGCCGACTGTGGCTATCTGCTTTGCTACAGCAATCGTGAAGCCGCGTTCATGATTTGTGTCAGGGCATCAATGCCAGCGTCAAGCGCCGCTTTGAACTCCACATGAAAAGCACTTGCAGACAAAAACATCTCATTCTGCATTTTGGTGATAATTAAGAATTGATGTGCTTCTGTGGTAATTAAATGCACCTTACATAGGCTGAAAGATACATAATTTCTATCACAAGTCCCATCTGGGCTTTTTTTTTTATGTATTTTGTTTTTCTTTCATTTTTTTACATCAAATAGCATTAAGAGCTCCTTTCCCCATCACTGACACAAAGCGCTGTTGTGTGTGTTGTGAAGTGTGCGCCAGTGTAATGACGGACAGACACATCGCAAAGGTTCTGCAATTCAGACCAGTGTTTATGCTGGTTTATGTTGTAATAACAGTAAATACATTAATCGCGATTAAGAAAAATTAACGCGTTAAAGTTTTTTAATTAATCGCATGTTATTCACCTCTTCACCCATTCGAATCTGGTGCGTGCGAAAACATCTCTGTTTACAGCACAGTGAGTGCACCTGACACCAAATAACGGTACACGTCCAATGGAGCGGAAGAAATCTCCTGAACCTCGCTCCCAAACCTAGAAAGCTGCCATCTCTGGGGCGTGTTTGCAATATATAAAGTGAGTGTGTATTGTCTATCATTGCTTTCTGTACATGAGCAATAATATAATCTTATATATGCACGATTACTGTTGGAAAAATGCCAGCTTCAATTCCGAAAGCATAAATATACAAACAGTGTTGATTTATTAAATTTTTGCTTACTCAGCCACAGTATTGCCACAATGAATCTCTGCAATCATCATTTTAAGTATATTTTAAGTCTAAAAATAATTATGTGATTTAATTACTGAATTCAGCAGAAACTTCTGCATTATCATCAGATTGTGAAGCGCTTATGACAGATGTCACTGCTTTCAGCTCACAGTGATCGGTTGCCACCCTGTGTTTTCCGCTTCTCATTTGCATAAAGTTGAGCATTTCTAAAAAAAAATCAAGAGCTGCACACACAGGGCGTGCTGTAGTGCCAGGCAAAAGTATAAACAAGGCTTAAGGAGAAAAAGGCGGAGGAAAAGAAATTGCCCACATTGGTTGTTGCATGTATTGCTACAAATAATAATAATAATTATGTGTGAAAGTGAATAAAAACAATTTCAGTGCAGGAACATGTATTGAGAAAAGTGAATAGTGTCAATTCTGATTTTATGTTGACCTTTAGCCTCAAATTTTACAAACTCCTATCTATATCAGTCAAGATTCTATGGTTTGAAGACCTGAGATGTTCTGTCTTATATACAACAGCAACGGCAGACAGCAAAACTTACAGTGCAACTCAATCAGACCCCTCAAGCAATATCCCACCTCTCCCACTCTGTTTGCTCTGACCAGAACTTTGACATGCTAAATACTCTTTACAAACTGTCATCAAATGTCTTTAATATGATTGTGCACTTTTTTGTGACAAAAATATTACCTCTCAAGCAACACCGGCATGTCTTTTAGCAATTTAAACTGTTGAATATCCCCATGTGACACGAGGCCAGGTGTGTAATGTTTGCTCACCGGTGACCATACACCACTCTGCTTTTATTTCCCGGGTGTTTTCATTTAACACAGGAAATTTCGTTACACTTTAAATTTAGAATGACCTGATGCGGCAGCAGAGGAGGATTAAGGAACCGGAGTACAGTTATACAGAGAACTGAGGAACCTTCTCCTGTTGTACAGATTTGAATTCAAACAGTATGTTGTACAGGCTGAGGGGAGGAGGAGGGTGCAGAAGTTTACAGCAAGCACAAACTTGTGCTGCAATTCAAATCCAACCTCCCCCGTCCTTCACCTTCGGCAGCTGAGGTTCAAGGTAGGATCAGCACAGGGCCTGGGGCAAGGAATAAGAAACATATAGACAATGTGAAGGATGCCATAAACCTCTCATAATGAACAGACGAAGGGGCCCCACAATAGCAACCTTCAATCACTGTCAGTCATCACATCTTCTCAAACATAAACTCACAGAGACCCAGAGAACTTCAGGCTGAATTTTACATTAGATGTACCCAAGGGCATAGATTTTTCTTGAACACTGGGGGGTGGGGGGGTGTACCAACCCTGGATGTACCAACCCGATCTCACCAGAATTCATCAAAATAGTATGAGGTACTATGAACTCATACAAATTGTTACAAATTCACCACCTCATAGTATTGTGACGAATTATCATGAGACATTGTTGCATGTACAAACATTTTAAATATTATTTGCATTGGAATGTTGTTGTCCAATAAACAATTGTGACACCAAAATGAAGTATAACCCTTGACGTTTGTGAGCAATTATTTTTTTTTAATTCAAGTCAAGCCAAGTCATTTTTATTTGTATAGCGCTTTTCACTACAAACATCGTTTCAAAGCAGATTTACAGAAAATTATGCTGTAATGTCTTAAAGTCTTCATAGTGCGGTTTAAATGAACAACATGACTGAAAATCATGCTTTAACAATTATTGTCTTCAGGCCCCCAGTGAGCAAGCCAAAGGCGACTAATTGAGATATTTTTTTATTATTTTTTTTACCGAGGGTTATGACACAACTGCACACTGAAGCATAGAAAAGTGTACCAACAGCCAAAAAGTTTTCAATGCCACATAATTCTCTCAAAGAGAATTTTATAAATGCAAATTTTTATACATATGAGCATTTGTACAATAGTATTATATATATACTATTGTAGCAATATATATATATATATATATATATATATATATATATATATATATATATATATATATATACACACACACACACATACATTTTTACCACTCCGTTTACACGCAGCCAAAAAGCACCAGTGATGGAAAGAATAGTTACACTGGCAACTTCAAATCATTTTTCCAATACCAGTCAAAACAGCTTTATTACCTAAAACTTTACGACAAAATATAGTATATTTTACAGATAATAGGCTAATATATATATATATATATATATATATATATATATATATATATATATATATATATATATATATATATATATGTGTGTGTGTGTGTGTGTGTATATATAAATTCCAATAAAATCTACATAAATCAAGCTATAAAGTGAATCTCAAACTATAGGTAATCTGACAAAATTAGACATACATTTTTTTTCACACTATATGAAGTTGCTCGTGCCCATAAAAAGGAATATACACTAATTAAAATTGCTTGCTGTTCTTCCCTAGTGCCAACAGATATTTATTTGTGAAGTCTAAGGAGACCACAATAACAAATAAAAGCGCGTGTAGTTTGTCAAACTTCGTGTCAGTAGATTCAAATCTTTATCTTATAGGCTTTTAGAGGTGAGTTTGCCAAGTCAGCACAAACCGCTGAAACCCTCAATATCTCGATCAAACAGTATGACTGGCCTGCATTATGACGTCATGTTCAGATACATTGCGTTCTTGTTAAAATAAAAACATTTAAACACGCCTGCTGCCTGCATACTTTAAGTCGTTGTTTTATTTAAAGAGAAAGGGTGAGCTGGGAACCCTCTCTCTGACAGTCGGCGAATGCTCTTGTTCTCTCTTCGGGACGGGACAATACATAGAGGTGCAGCAGTATTTAGAGACAAGCGAAACAGCGAAGTTTCTGCATGTTGATGAATGAAGCCAAGCAGGTCCAACGCTACACACTGACTCGCTGACCGCTCGCTTATAGGAACAATACTCAACACGAACGGGATACAACATAAGTCTTCCAAATATACATGGACACATATACACATGCACAAAGACAAACACTTGCTCAAGCTCAAGCAAAGTAAAAACTCCGCGACTGTAACAGAGCGATCGTGTTTGACAGCTTCGTGCGCGCGAACCAATAACAAACAACTGACTGCGCTTCTGCAACAGTTATCATTCAACTACATTCAGTTCTTAGAAATGTAATCAAAAAGTTACAGCTCAATGCGACACAGATTCTTAACACCAAAATCGGGGTACGAAAACCTGTTACATGCTAACACCGTAAAAACGCAGCATAATAAATTGCGGTCATTGTGTGCTTTGTTGGTAAAAACGGAGCAACATAAATAGACCCCATGAGAACGACTGTGTAAAAGTACTTGAAATCTGTTGATGTATGTGTGTCCCAAAGAAACTTGTCACTTCTTCAGACTCAAGAGAATTTCTATAGCACCGACTCGCAAGCAAGTGCACGTGGATGCGCAGGAATTGATGTATCGGTATGAAAAACAAC
The DNA here is from genome assembly GCF_019703515.2 of Myxocyprinus asiaticus. Classification (NCBI taxonomy): domain Eukaryota; kingdom Metazoa; phylum Chordata; class Actinopteri; order Cypriniformes; family Catostomidae; genus Myxocyprinus; species Myxocyprinus asiaticus. The sequence goes on from NC_059359.1 coordinate 32,477,378, forward strand.
TCAAATAACTCACCGCAGAAGTCTGGAGAAGATGCAGCACACTTTCTGAAGGAACCACGTTGGACTGAGGAAAGATTACAATACGATCTATTTAGAGAAGCATTACATCACCCTTTGGTGACGTCACGTGGGATTCCTGAACTTCTAAATCATTGCGGTCCTTGTGGAGGCGGGGCAAGTGGGACGGGGTTAGAGCCAGTGGGTGTGGCGGCCGTACGGCAACACCAACATCTGTCTGGCTTCAAGTTGTTATTGTTGTTCACCGCAGGGAGTAATGAACAGTAATAAAAGTGTATATGATCATGACATATCAAATTCACAGGCCATTCCATAATGAAAAATGCCCCCCCCCCCCCCCCCCAACACACACACACACACACACACTTAAATTATAATGACTGAATTAATGAAAACAAAGATAATTAGTTAATGTACATTTAAATATTTTGTCTCATATTCATGTGTGAATGTTCATGAACTACTGATCTGTCTAACTTTGTATAGAAGTTTGTTGATGTTGTTTAATGCATGAATTATTAATGGTTAACAAATTATTTGATTTACATCACTTGAACTGTCTATTGACAGGAGAGAAGACACACACAGGCTGCATCCCAGCTCACTTATCCAGGTCTATTAATTGTGCACAGCTTGCCAGAGCCTGTGCGTAATAAATAATGAAAGTTTGAGGGGTAAATAAATTATTGGATGGATTATGTCTGCTGGATAATGTTGAATTTAGAAGATGATGTTACAAAATCAAAGCTCTGACTCCTTTGTCTGCAGATAATTTCCAGGCAGATGAAATGTGATGCAGGTGGCATCGAAGGACAAACTAACCAATATGTGTTTATTTCTGTTCCTCTTGATAAAATACTTTATATTAAATCCATCTGCGAACAGATGCTGCAGATGAGGAATTAATTTCTTTCAAAACTTAATGTATGTACATACTATTAACAAATACAGAATATGTACAGTCATGTATTGTATATGGTCGATTCACTATGCATTTTATAGCTATATTGTATATTGTTAAAATATTATCATATTGTCAAATGTGTAACAATAAAACATACTCATTTTATATGGGTAATTTTCCTCATATCATATATATATATATATATATGATATGAGGAAAATTACCCATATAAAATGAGTATGTTTTATTGTTATCAACACTTCACACATGAATTTATCTTTGGTAAAATGGAAATTAAAATAGTGAGAATGTATGAGACAAATAGAAGCAGAGCCCACAGTCAGCATGCATGACTATCATAATCATTATTACTGTGAAATGAGCTTAATTCCTCTGTGTACAACATTCTGAAAACACAGCGTTGGAGCTTTTAAAGGGATAGTTCACCCACAAATGAAAATTCTCTCATCATTTACTCACCCTCATGACATCCCAGATGTGTATGACTGTCTTTCTTCTGCAGAACACAAAGGAAGATTTTTAGAAGAATATCTCAGCTCTGTGGGTCCATACAATGCAAGTGAACTTTGAAGCCCCAAAAAGCACATAAAGGCAGCATAAAAGTAATCCATAAAACTTCAGTGGTCTAATCAATGTCTACTGAAGTGATCCAATTGGTTTAAGGTGAGAACAGACCAAAATGTAACTCTTTTTTCACTATACACCATGCGCAGAGGCTAGATGGCGCAAGGACATGTAATCAAGCTTGAAATCATGATCGTCAATGAGACTGCAGATGTCAAGATTTATAGTAAAAAAAGAGTTACATTTTGGTCTGTTATCACTGAAAACCGATTGGATCGCTTCACAAGACATGGATTAAACCACTGGAGTTGTATGGATTACTTTTGTGCTGCCTTTATGTGCTTTTTTAAGCTTCAAAGTTTAGCAGAAGAAAGAAAGTCATACACATCTGGGATGGCAGGAGAGTGAGTAAATGATGAGAGAATTTTCATTTTTGGGTGAACTATCCCTTTAAAACTGTTCTAGAACTATTATTCTCATATACTGTCATTTTATGAGTATATGTTTTCTGCAAGAGACAGTAGCACAGAAAATGGTCATGAAGTTCATCATAGCTGTTAAACTGACACGTCAGCCATAATAGGGTAAGAATAAAAAGAGTGTCATGAAGCCAAGAGTAGACAGAGTCACAACCTTTGAAGCTTTAGTGAATGTGCTGGTGGCAGCAGTGTGATTTCTGAGGAGTCTGGGATTGCTTCAGCGATTAATGACTGTCTGCTCCTCAGAAAGGGGCTGTTTACAATGAGCCACCCATGCTAAGAGCTCTGTCACGGGAACAATAACGCTAGCCTCAACTGCCACTATAACTCAGCCACTTCGCTTGCCTGTGTCTTTTAACCTGGGTCTTAATCAAAGCTTTATGACAGTTTTTGTTCCTTTATGGTCTATATATTTCTCCCAGCGATCCAGATATCATCCCGTGGGAGAGCCATGCAGTAAGTGGCATAAGTGCACAGTCAGTGCTGGGTCACTGACCCTACACTTTAAAGGATTTTGTCTCTAATGCAAGGCAGGTTGATTTGTCTCTAAATGTGTGGCAGGGGTAAATTCAGATTTCAAGGGAAAGGTGCAAAAGTGTCCCTCTAATGTCAGGTCTAACTGGGGTTCTTTTTTCTTTCCTGAAACTACTCGCTATAAACATTTGATTTACTTGGTAAGCATTTTCCCCAAAGATCATTATGATTAAAGAGCAACATCTTTTTTGTCTTTTTTATAAAATGGTCAAACATGAGCTTTATTCTTTCAAGGCCTGTATTCAATTTATTTAGGCAGATTGCACTGAACTTAATTGAACTTAATTCGCATTGAAGAAGCACCATCCCAAGAACAGCAACTTAAGAATGTGGCAACTGAAACCTGACTGCAATTTGACATCAGAGAGTCAGAGAGACAGAAGACTTCAGAAAACCTCATCCACAGATGAGGTTCACTGTCAACAAACAAAACCGAGAGATCATGTGTTTAATCAGCTCTTTGGCTGAAGTTGACCTTGGACCGAACTAGATTCACCCTTGATGGTGAGCATGTCCCAGAACAGTTTAATTGCATTCAGAAGATTGGAATGGTTCCATTTTACTTAAAGGAAGAACATTTGTTGCAGTTACACCAGCACAGACGACCCACAGAGATCCAAACATACATAGGCCTGCATAATGTAAAAGGTTGAGTTCCTGTAAAACAGATTTTATACCTATAGGTTCATTTTGTTGCCTTTCTTTTAAATTGTGCAATAAGCAACTGTCCAGACTTAAGTCTTCCAAATGGATCCAAATATTCATGTTAACGGTGCACTCCGTAATTTTCTCCTCATTAAAAAAGTTTAACTCCTAAAGACATGAATTGTAATCTTGCAATTTATGTAGGAAATCATGAGCACTCACATTAAAATGAAGGCTCCAGTCATATCAGTAACCTAATAAAAGCTGTTTTATTCTACATGGAGAGGGTCTGCACATGGGGGCTGCCATGTTAGAATCACATGACCAGCCGAATACTACTCACTTAATCTCAGTAACCATCCTGTTCTTGGACACTTTTACTCATTGATTAAAGTAATCATGGCTGACTGTGAATACTACATTTCCACAATGGCATCTGAAACTGAAAACTATTGATTTTAAATTATGCTGCATCCAAGCCGCTAGGTGTCAGTGTAAGTCCAAGATGACACAAAGACTTAAGTTACTGAGTGCACCTTTAATAACAATATTCCATCAGTTGAAAGGCAAAATATGAACATATTAAATGTCAGTGACGTAATGGAGGCCTTGTTTGGCAAGCGTAAAGAATTAGTTACGGAATAGAACAAGTTATTATTCTGTTTATATTTACAGAATACAAGTAGTTTGTACAACAATTATTGAGTAAAATAAACTTATTCAGATGCAGCAGTGTGTGTGTGTGTGTGTGTGTATGGCTGACCATGACATGTAACCAGATGTATCGTAAGAGCCAGAACTGTATCTGGTTTTGGCAGCTTCTTGAATCCAATATTATGTCATAATTCATAATGGATTTCACATGAACTCTAATGCAACTAAAAGTTCTAAAATGCACATCTCAAAGAAAACATTCATGGTTGTTCGAATTCTAACTCCAGCTTTGTTTAAACCACATTTTGTCCCAGGTTTGAAGAGTTTGAAGAGTTGAAGGTTTTGAGGAATGATCATTGAATATGGAGCAAGGAAACAGATTGGCTGTTTTATCTTAACAGAATGTTCCATCTTCACTTTACTTTAAAGTGCCTGCAGGGATGGAAATTTTGAAATGCTGAAATGCAGCCTTGTATAATAACATATGCCATCTCCCCAACAAAGCTCATTGTTTGGCTCAAAAAGGTGGTCTACCACAGTCCACAAGCAAAGACAATTCAAGGGAAACTGCACTGTATCCTAGTATAACTGATGTCAATGCAACTGTGTCAGTGGACACTATGAGGTCATCTATAAAATCTGAAGCCAGCTGAAATTCCATTTTCCCAGAAATTTCATAAGCAATCAGGAAAAAATAAAAGCTGAGGACTTGCAAGTTATCTTAAAACTTCAAGTGTTTATAAAACAAAGGATATTATGATACTGTTACTATAAAGAAAGTATCATTGTGAAATTCTTTTAAGTGGAACAATGTAGCCATTGCATAATAATTAACCTAACAAACTGACTGACAACATTTCTGAGTAGTTTACAGTATGACTGCAGTGGTGAGGACATGATGCCATGTGCGTCGTAGTCCTATATTTCCCGCTGCCAACAAGGGAAGGCCAGTATTTGTAATAGTTATATGTCTGAACATTATGATCTCATTTAAGTCCTTAACGGGGTCTGGGGATTTGTTATTGGTAGCGTTAGGAGATCAAATTACACTTTGAGGAGCTTTGGAATATGCAAAGTATTCAAAACCAGTGCCTTTACCCTATCAATCATCACAGAGATGAAAAAAGCCATTCTCAGAAGTTTTATTGGACCATGAGACTGCTATTTAAAGGGATATTTCACTCAAAAATGAAAATTCTGTCATAATTTACTGATTTTACTCACCCTCATTTTGTTCCAAACCCATAGGACTTTCTTTCCTTCATAGAACATAAAAGGAAATGTTAGGCAAAATGTTAGCTTCAGTCACCATTCACTTTTAGCGCATCTTTTTCCCATACAATGAAAGTGAATGGTGACTAAACCTCTCAGCCCTTACCATTCTGCTTAAAATCTCTTTTGTGTTCCATGGAGAAAAAAAGGTCATATGGGTCTGGAACAACATAAATACATAACTTCAGTTGCCAGAAAACATTTGCATCATTATCAAATTTAGGCCAACTACTTCCTGCTGATGCCACATGCAAAGTGTATAAATTATCTGCAAATAAAGAAAACATCCAGATTCTTTGTTTGTTTCTGAGATACTTAAATGCAAAATTTACTTTTGGAATAGAGGACTTAAAACATTAGTGAGCATGAGTATCTGTATTGCATCAAAAATCATAAAGCCTCAGGTTGATGGCTGACCATCTAATCAAATTTGATCATTAAAGAAAATATATTGAAGGATAACAGAACTGAAGGTAAGACTGAAGGCCATAAGTTCTGGAGAGCCTCAAAACAGAGTGAGTCAGTGATGTAATGCTTTCACAGACATGTCCCACAGTGTGTTCCAACACTACTGGAAAAAGCATGCCGATCGGGGCGCACAGCTGCCCATGCTGCACTCTGCTGTGGTGAGTAAATGGGGCCCAACCCAGTGAGGTTCCCTTACACAGTACCGGGCATGACACCAGCACTGATGACTTCTGCCAAGTGCCAACAAATGTGAACAGGAAATCATGGAAAAACAGAGGAGGAGGGAGAGCGGGAGAGAGAGAGAGAGATGAAGCACATGGATGTTAACGCGAGTAAAAGGAAAGAAAGCAGCCATAATGTTCTCCTCATCACTGGAGCTCTCTATTACTGAGAGAGAAACACAGTTGTGATCAGGTCATCTGCTACCACACTGCTATTTAAGGCCTTTATGCCTCAAGAAGTTAATTTATATGTGGCTTACTGTATGGGATAAGATATGGATTTTTTACTTTACATTCTGCAGTTATGCATACTATGCAAACATGACAACGCTTTGAACAGAGTGACAAGCTTGATCATACAAACCAGCAGTGATGTCTAAAGGGCTTGTTAAATGTTAAGTAAAATAAGTTAGTCATCACCAATAGCTGGTGTGTGTGGTGAGTGTACTGGCACTTAACATGCCCTGCTATATGATGTTTGCATTATTATTTTTAGTTTTTTTTTGTTTTTTTTTTTTTTTTTTTATTATTCTTTTTTCTTTTCTTTGTTTTTTTTTTTCTTTTATCAGTAGCAAAAAAAAAAAAAAAAAAAAATACCAAAAAAAAAAAAAAAAAAATTGGTATTGCCATTATTTTTGGACATGGTAGGCCTGTTATACAACGTTTTGTTTCTGGACATGTACCACGGTTTTGTTTGTTAGTTTGCATATCCATACTAGTAGCTTATCATGGGATTCAAGGTCCTTATGCAAATTTCATGGTACATAAATCTTTTAATCATTCAGTAACACGGTGTATATCAAAGTACTATAGTACTGTCATCTGATACCGTACTTTTATTTTAGGATTGTCTTGCCTTACTATGTAGTAAAAGCGGTTTTCTTACTCGCATTAAGGAACAGTAGCCTACAGTTTTTAATTTCATACTGCCATCATGTGGACATCTAATGCACTGCATTGTACTTCCTAAAAACAGTTATTTACAGTTACCTCACATTTAGCAAATACTTTTTATTTCAATTAGAATCATCATATGTTACACAGAAGAGATCATGATGAGATACACATGCAAAAACACAACATAAGACATTATACACTTAAAAAATTAATAAATAAAATGAAACTTGGATCTCTTGGATAGATCATAAAAACTTTACATTTGATCATGTCTATTTAATTGGCCCTACTTGTTTCCTAATTTTAAAGAGTGTAGAAAGGCTATTTACAATTTGCCAGATTCCTCAATTTTGGGCTTGTCACCCACCCAAACGTTTTAATTTCCCCACTATAATACATTTATAAAAAGTGTTCTATAATTTATAAAAATGTATAAATAGTTTTCTTTAAAAACAAAAATTCTATTTTTTTTTAAATTTCCTAAGAAAAAAATTAAATAAAAAAAATCATATTTACAATTCAATTTTTTAATTTTTTTATTCGTATTTATGTGTACAGGTGAGCACACCACTGTCAAAGGTGCAGAGTGAAAATTTAAAGATCAGAAATTTGATAGATTTTAAGATTTTATTATTGTGATCTCAGAGTAGCCTAGTTTAGGGTAGCATTACCAAATTAATTTTTAACATTTAACATTTTAATTCTTTCTTTCTTTCTTTATTTCTTTTAGAAATTGTAATTTTATTGGCTGCTAGCTAACTCTGTCCAAATCCAAGGCTTATCCAACTTTTACTCCAAAACGTTAGAAGTGCCATTACCATCACACACAAACAGGCACACACGCAGAACTAGAGTATCTTATTTAATATCAACAGGTATGACGTGTGTGCTAGTGGACCCTCCTCTCTCTCCTACTGCGCTCTCACCCTGTGCTACTCCAGCTGCTGCTGCCACTGTCTGTCGTGCAGTGCGTGCGTGTGCGAGTGAGCGCGTGCGTGCGTGCAATCTCTTTTCCGCTTGCCCTGCGCTGCTGCTATTCAATGTAGCAAAGACCATGACAGGCATCGCGGCCGCCTCCTTCTTTTCCAACATCTGCCAGTTCGGGGGCTGCGGACTGCACTTCGAGTCGCTGGCCGAGCTCATCGTGCACATCGAGGATAACCACATCGGTAAGTGCGCTCGCGGAAACACAATCTGTGCCGCTGTTGCTCGCGCAGCAATGGCCGGGCTCGCGCGCACTTCCTGCGTCGCCGCGGCGCTGTTGCTAGGTGTGGTGAAGCGATGAAACGAAGCGCTTCGTTTTGCTCGATCTCATGACGCTTGTACGTGTCGACTGCACAACTCATTCGGGGTTCGTTATGTCCCTTCAAAATAGTACTTGATCTGAACGTGTAAACAAACGCGGTAGTATTACATTGTTGTTATTTTCTGCGCAAGGCCCGCACAGACACAGAGCTGCTGCTGCGCTCATGGAGATGTATGTTCATTTCATCCACTCGGAGCAGCTCATAAACACTTAATGCATGGTTAGATCAGACCTGTCTGCAATTAAAGTCCCAAAGAAGTTGATTCAAAACGTGTTACAGTAGCTAATGCAGCATAAAAGCTTTCCTGAGATAGCTAAAGGAGACGTGTTCATGGAGATGTCACTGATCATGATTATTATGTGTTATAATAACATAATAACAATATGCTATGATCATGATATAACATGTAGGTACACCTACACTAATAGGTTAAATGGCCATATGCACACAATTCAGAGCAGTTGCATATCAAAATCAGGTGACTGTGAAAGTGTTTGTATGTATTCGAATATTAATAGAATGTTACCTAGCCTAAATGTGACACTATGATGGATTCAGTTTAGATATTATCAGCTGTCATACCTCTTCTCCCAAAAAATTACAATATTACAGATCTGATGTTTTCTCAGGTGTTTAAAACAGGTTAAATTGCTCAACTCAGGCACAGTATGGTGGCATTTTAATTTGTCAATGCATGATACTCTTAACATTACAGTATTGTTGATAAGTTCTTGTCTTGTGGATTGGTCTACTTTTTGTGCAAGTTGTGCGAGCTGATTTGGACTGCAGCACAGGTGGTTACATTTAGACATGCCCACTTGTAGTTGTTTAATATTTCGGTTTTGGAGTGAATTTTTGCACTCTATGTAAATAGCACCTGCCACACTGTGTGGATATTTGCACTCAAATAGTCTGGTTGAAACACAGAAATGGAAGACTAACTGCACTCCTAAGTGTCACTGCAATGGTGTAGTGTGTTAAGATGGTTGTGGATGTGCTTTTTTTGTGTGCGGACATCCCGGGTTCGATTCTCCCTTTTGTCCCACTTTTTCCCATCCTGTTTCCTGTCTCCACTCTTAATATTTCCTTTAATACTTCTAATAATAAATAAATAATAATTCAAAGGTTGATTTCCTCACAGTGATTTGTTCACAGTGACGGTCGAAGAGATGAGAGAAAGGTTAAAATTAACCATGGTTTTACTATAGTAATATTGTAGTACCCATGTGTTTTGGCGGAAGCCATAGCTTTAATGCAATTCGTTATGGTGTTACTACAGTAATATGGTGTCAATATAGTAACCATGTTTAATTTTGTGGGTACTATGATTTTACTACAAAATACCATGGTGATACTATGTTATTGTAGTAAAACCATGGTACATTTTTGTAAGGGAAGGTTAGAGTTAGGTTTAGGGGTTGGTGTAGGGTGTCTGTGGGACTCTAAATAAACACAACAAACATTCTGCAGTAATACTGTATGTTAGTATTTAATTAGGGGTGCAAATAGCATCTAACACTATATGCACTCAGTGCAAAGATGCTATTTGTTGCTATTTACACTTAGTGCAAAGAGCCTCTGCCTTAATATTTACAGGTGCAGGTCATAGGGTTGCCCTGGAGCCTAACAGGGCCTGATTTGTTGTCATTCTAAGGAGGAGGTCACTCTGGGTTCAGGAATCCCTTTGAGTCCCAGCCTGCAGAAATCTTATCCTATATAACAGATGCATAGATAGGATCAAGGCTCTCTGTTTTGTTTTTCTGTATCACTATAGTGCTTAGGTTATTTTAAATGAAGAAATAACTGCATCGGTTTGTGCTTGTAAATGTGTGATAAATGAAATGGGTTTTGCTGGGTTACTCATAGGATTGCCATTAAAGGGATAGTTCACCCAAATATGAAAATTCTCTTATCTTTTGTTCACCATCATGTTGGTTCATACCCGTATAACTTTTTATTTCTCTGTGGTACACAAAAGGAGATGTTAGGCAGAATGACAGCCTCAGTCACCATTCACTTTTATTGTATGAAGAAAAGATGCAATGAAAGTGAATGGTGACTGAGGCTGTCTGACCCTAACATCATCTGTTTTTCTTTCCCACAGAAGTAAGCAAGCCATAAGGGTTTGGGACAACATGGGGGTAAGTACAGTAAATGATGACAGAAAAGGTATTGCATACCTTTTTGTCATGATCAAAATGCTCTCTGTAGGAGGTCATGATATCTGCGTATTTCAGTATGGTGGCCTAGTCTCTATATGGATATCTCAGTCAAGAGGACTAGATTTGGAATCTGTGCTGCTGTAATTTAACACCACGGCTACCTGTCCAATAGACTCTGGAAAGAGCCTGCATGGAAAGGATTTGTAAGGAGAAACCTGACTTCTAAAGACAAAGCGCCCCCCTCTTTTCCCCACTGTCTGACATTCCTGGTTAGCTCAGCTGGCCTTTGGGAGGGAGATCAGTGAGTAGCTGTCTGGAGAGCTGGTGGAAACCACCAGTCCAGTCGACAATTCTTGCCTGAGGCAGTTTTTGCCATGCATACACACTCAAAACTCATTACTAATCAGTGTAGAGACAACTATAAATAATCCATATGTAGGTTGATTTTCACAAAGTGTAAGTACTGTCTTTGTGGCTAAATCAAAGCTTACTCTGCTTGTTTGAGTATCCCGACCAGCTTAACATAGCAAAAATGGCTCAACCAGTTATGACAAAAGCAGAAGCTTTGTGTGAACAAATTACTAAAATGGGATGACCAAACCGAAACCAGAAGCTACAATGTACTATTTAAAAGCACAAAAATTTGCAGCCTGATCTAATGAAATTTACGTGACAATGGCAACATTTTTGTAAACCAAAATGATGTGCTTCATTACACATTTGGCTGCAGTTTCCCAGGGAAATGTCCAGCGGGGGGCGCCAAAAGCAAGTAAAATGATGTTGTAATCAGACAAGGTTTTTAAAGAGGCCCTATTATGCTTTTTTGGATTTTACCTTTCCTTTAGTGTGTAATATAGCGGTTTGTATGTAAAAGGTCTGCAAAGTTACAAAGCACAATGTCCATGCCAAAGGGAGTTACTCTCTCCCACAGAAAACACTGCTCCTGAACTGCCTGAAACGCCTAGTTTGCAGTCCAGCCATTACTTCCGTGACATAGCTACGTCACTATATAACACATTTGCATAATGCCCACCTAAGGGCTACTTTGGCCCACCCTCAAACAAAGGTAGTTATAGCCGAGGCCAGGATGAGTTGGGTTAGTGTTGTCGCCATGTCGAGAAGATGCTGTTTTCTTCACTGCGAAAGCAAAACCTCTTTGTATGGATTTCCAATGGCAGACGAATTGAAGTATCAGTGGTTAAAATTAATTTTTACCACAATTCCTCAGCAGTACAACCACAACCACAACAATAACAAAATTGTTGATCTCAAGAGTCTTTATCAGTGGTAAAGTGAGGAGGTTTACTTATAATTACAAGTTGTAATGTTACGGCCCTTATCCACGGTAGTTCACGGCTAACTTGCTCACTATCTCCCTAATGCCCCCGGTAATGTCCAACCGGGAGTAAGACTCTGTTCTCCGTTCATAGTTCTGGTGACAAAAGTTTGGCTACACCCATTCCAGCAAAAGATGACTAACTTAGATGCACTACGTGTCTTTTACTTGAAGCTTTGTAAGGTTCACGATAATCAACAGTGTACTTGGTCCCGAGTTACACTAACGGTGTTTCGTGATGTAGAGAAATGACAAAGTTATAACATCACATCTGCAATGTAAGAAAGCTACAAAATAAAAACTTAACACTGTGAAACGTCCTGCTCAAGTCGTGCTTGCGAAGGTGGTTTGGGTCGTTCTGCTTGTTCTTCCAAACGTTCATGATCGGACTCGGGCTCTAACTGGTACAGCAAAACCGATGCCACTGTTACCATTTTTACAATAGTGTTTACAGAGCTGCTCACTAAGCTTTGGGGAGCTGAAACTCAGTTATGGTAAGGGGCGTTACATTTCCGACACATGCTCTAAGTGGTTGACCAGTCACAACAGACTGGGCCAGCTGACCAATCAGAGCAGACTGGGCTTTTCGGAAAGGGGGGCTTTAAAAAGGCAGGAGCTAAAACAGCATTTCAGACAGAGGGTGAAAAGAGGTGCTGCAGCAATGTGCAGTATGAGAAAAATAATGTGTTTTTTGAACATTAAAGCATGTAAACCTGTTCTAGTAGACCCCCAAATTAAAATTATGAACCTGTAAATTATCATAATATGGGCTCTTTAATGAGTAAAATGTACTTCCCTAACCTGAAACTTTAACCTAAACCTTACAAATAGTGTCTTAAAAGATAAATGAGAGGTGAACAAAATAGACTCACCACGATGTCATAATTTTCGTACCGGTGCGTATCTGCGTTCAAAACTGGTTATACTGGTAATACCGTTGGTTGGACACACAGTTGTGCTATGGTGTAATTTTCGTTGCTCATTAGCCTACACAATAATACAAGGCAGCTTGATTTCAAACTTGAGCAGTGATTTTTTTTAGTGGGGTCACTTCATTCCCTGCCGTTTTAGACGCAGTGCTTGTTGCGCAAATGCACAAATAGCCTTTTTTTTTTTTGCCACATTTGCCAGCAGGGTATAACGTGGCTCAATGTCTTTCCACGGGAGATATCACTCTTTTATGGGAATTCGTTCATTCCGATAATGGTCTTCTTGCCGCCGAACATGGCCTTGAGCTAAAACAACGCAAGATGCAACAAGCAGAATACAGGTGTATCGAGATGCGTTTTGAAGTTCTTTTTTAAATGACAAGGTTTCAGCTGTCAAAGAGGTCCAACTAGAACATAATTACATTGGAAAGTAATTGAAAAACACCACTGATGGATGCAAATATGCGTTCGTTGTGAACAGTCACAACAAATATAATGAAAAATGCTACGACCAGGGAGAAAGAAAAAAATTCTATCCAAGTTTCCTTCTAATAAACACTACCTTTCCCAAAAGAACGAATCAATGTAGCAAGTATTTTTTTCCATTAAGGGTTTTCTTCCCCGTAATTAATATGCCATTTTTAAAACCCAACGAAAAGCGCTCTCCATTTAAAATTGGGTTCATCCGTCTATAGTATTTGACTAACGTGCTAAAATGGTGTCACTAAAAATAAATGTGTTTTTATTTTATTTTTTGTAGAAAACTCTGTACATGAAAGTAGTGTATTTCTCCTTATATTACAGTTTTTTAAAAGTGCTGCAGTTTTTCCTCAGCCATTTGAGTCTCTCTCTGTCTTCCATCATCAATATATGTTTACTGGTGTTTTGGAATCACAAAGATGGAAAACAATTATAATGCACTCGAATGCTGTATTTTGGATTCAATATTTGACAAAATTCTTTTGATGGAAACATGACAGAAGACGTGCGCAGAATGGCTTTGATCTTACTTGATCTTCCCTCCGCAGCCGCTGCGGTCATGCAGAATCTGTGTTATCTCACACAACTCACCAATAGTTGAACCTGATGCAAGTATGCACCTGGATGCATCTCACGCTGAAGTTGGCTGTGTTTCATCTAAATTTATTTACATTTGTGACAGTTTGGGTGCGTATGAGTTGCTAAAACACAGGGCAAACCCCATCCCGCCTCGCACAGTTGTTGCTGTCAACTAAAAGTATTGACATGTCGATAAAGAACATCTGGCTTTCAGTGCGTTCATTAAAGGTGCAGTATGTAACAATTTTCATGCCAATATGTGAACGGCTTGTAACGCAACTTAAAAAATGTGCCCTTCCCGGACTTCCTAGGTTGCCTATTAAAGCCTGTAGACTGATTTTCATGCGAAGGGAGCAGGTCGCTTTTGCCGGGAAAATCCAAAGGATGTGACATTTATGGGCGCACCAGAGATCCTTGCCTCAGTGCTTCTCTTCTGCTATTCAACAGTGACAACAAACTGCAACACTAGGTAATGTTATCTTAGAGGTGGAATCCAGTAAACGTCCGGCTCCCAGCACAACACCGACTCCTACACAAACTCAGAGTAAGCCAAAAAAAAAAAAAAACATTTATCTACTGAATCCCGTCTGGCTAAGCGGGAACATGTTCGTGGTCAAGTGAAAACTAGAGTGAACATCGGCAGGACATTTGATTCCTGGAGGGACCTGCGTTCGGTTTTGGGGATCAGAACCGACCCTGAATTGGCATTCCTCTTATTGGACAGGTAAGCTTACATAACTGCAAAGCATGTGAAATACAGTGCCATAAGGACTGATCTGTGTAATTTTAGCTAAACTACAATAACACATGAAATGAATGCTAGACAATGTTCAAGATAATGCAAAAAGCTCCATATAACTTGGTTATGCAGAAAATATATACATTCTATTATTATAAAACAATAGCGTATCGATATATCAAAATGACAGTTGTGATGGAATCACATCAATACTGAATTGTGTTAACATATTTATAATGTACAGTCTATTTTATAAACAACTACTGTCATCATCCACCAAATTTAGCTAACAGCTATTGATAAAGCTGGCTTGCTAGCAAACGCCGACATAGGCTATCATATAAATGCAGTCAATGTATCATGCAAAGAAAAGTGATTACTTCAAACTACAGTCTCACATAGTCAGACCAATATCCACACTTTGTTTTAGCCCTGTTCCAGCACTGGAGAGTCAAATATAATATACAGTCTCAAAGTTTGTAGTAAAACAATCATAACTGTAATTTTAATTATGCTGCCTCATCTGTCAGGATGATGCCGGTGATCACGTTCAGCTTCTGTACGTTACGTCATTGTTTTGGCCAGATGCTCGCTCGCTTGCATCCCTATTGAGTGTGTGCACAAGCACGAGCAACAGGTAGCTGGCTGCAGTTCACTTAACGGCCACAGGTGTCATTAATAACAAGGGTTTCTGAATCTTACATACTGCACCTTTAAGGTTTATTTATGAGTCGCAAACTCATTAGGTGACTTTATATAGGCAATTATATTCATTTGGCTATTGATATAGGAACTCCTGTCATTAAGTTTCTTTCATAATGTTTACCCATTTTACTGGTATAAAATTGCGCACCGATGTCGTCCTATGTACCGAGTATAACCGGCAACACCATATACTGTGGCAAGCCTAGAACAAAACAGACATCCTTACCCTAAATCAACACCTAAACCTAACAGATAGTGTCCTAAAAGCAAATGAGAGGAAAACAAAACAGATATCCTTGCCCTAAACCAATTCTTAAATCCTTACCCTTAAAAGCAAATTTGACATAAAAAACACATTTACTGAAACAACCACATCATATCGTGTCCCTTCTATGGCACTTTTGCTTCACTTTAAGTTTCATCCTTGGCTGGGCTCGAGACTGTGTCTCCAAGTCCAAAGTCCAACACTCTTTCGGGTTTACAGAGTAAAAGTGTTTTGATATAATAACATAGCAGTGTGTGAGTAATATAAAAAAAAAGTGTTTTAAAAGTGTTCCTAAACAGCCATAGTGCCCGTGATTAGTGTGAAAGTGAATGAAACGCACAGGTGTTATAGCACTTCTAGTGTTCATTTCACTAGGAAACTGCTTCAAAACATAGAAAGTTGCAAAGATTTAGTTATTGTAACATTCATTCTATGAGACTAGGTTGCAAATTTGACTTTATTTTATTTTTTTATGACGTTTAAGTTTTTGTGTGAAATTTAGTAAATATTATGCTGAAAGTGCATTTTTAGCAATTTCATGTAACAATCATTTACTGTCATATTAAATTTTTATTACTGTCATGATTAAATATTTCAGTTTGCTCTCTAGATATCGGCATATTCCGTTAAAACACCCATGTTGGTTGATCACTACAAACAGTGGCGGAAGTTTGGGGTGGGACTTTTAGTTTATCGGACCAGTGGCAAAGAATGTAAGCGTTTGGGAAACCTGTTTGAAAACAAACGTTCCTTTTGGCGACGCTAGTGGCGCAGAAACTATACACTTCAGCTTTAAATGTAGAGTTTCTGTATTATTACATGTAAGACTCATTTTCAGAATTATGTGGCCCTAAATTTTACAGATGAATGTAACAGGTTTTCTTTTTTTTTTTTTTTTTTTTACAATAACGTTTTTGATCATTTGGCTTTGATGTGATCTGGGTGTTTCCTGTGGTTTGATTGCTCAAAGTGCCAGATGCAGACCCTAAAGGCTTGTTTTCAAATGAGACATTTTACATGCATGTTTGTCAGGTCATTAAGATTTTACAGAAGATACAGTGAGGGAACACTATGCATACTTTGCATAGGCCTTTATAATCAACTTTTAAAATCCATCTGAATCACCTTAACATTATGATTGACTCAGTTCACAAGACACACTGAGATTGCAAATTTAATATTCACCTTTAAATGGCTGTGAACTAATCTAATCTGAACTAAACTAACAGTGAGGGAACACTATGCATACTTTGCATAGGCCTTTATAATCAACTTTTAAAATCCATCTGAATCACCTTAACATTATGATTGACTCAGTTCACAAGACACACTGAGATTGCAAATTTAATATTCACCTTTAAATGGCTGTGAACTAATCTAAATTCATCTACAGCCCTAATGCAGCATTAATAATCACATTGTGACTAGATGTTTATTGTATAGATAATGTCACTGTCTTCTGTTGTGTTTTCTTGTGAATTGACTCCCAACTAGCCAACAGAGAAGGATAAACACACTCTTTCTACACAACACCATATTACTTCATTAGTACATTAATACATGTGTTGTAGGTTTAAAGGAGACATTACATTTCAATGCAGGACAGACTTGGTGTCACTGATTTGATTTGCATGTTTGCTGTGATATTGATGTAAACCACAACTGCACAGGTCTGCTCAATATAAAAGTTGGTAAAGACTTGCATGTACTCATAGCTGATTGTGAGGACAGGCTTGTTTAAGTATGACACAAAAAATGGAGATCTGGTTGCCACAAAAGCACCACTCTAACCAAATGAAATGACCCAGAAAAACATTGAGTGGTGTTCCACTCAGCAGTCTTAAACCTGTCCTCCTGAAAACTGTTAGCTAGCCTTTGTCTGCCTGCCTTTGTTCAGTTTATTTTCACCAGATTATTTTTGTGCTGGGTAAAAATGCCCTCAGGACCATCATGTTTTCATACAAACTAAATGTGTCAGCACATTTTGTCTCAAATGGATGAGATGAATTAGAGGTTGATCAACTCCAGACAGCTGACTTGAGCTGAGCTTGTTTGAATACCTCCTCTGCTTTCTGATTGCATGTCTCAGATGTGTTCGGGGTGTTAGCTGAAGGAGAGCGTGGCTAAAGTGACTTATTGGGCAGTAATGAGGCAATTAGTGTCCCATGGAACCCCTCCCTCGCCCACAGCCCTGCTCTTGGCGAGGTGTGAAATCTGGCCTGGCCCCATGTAGCTCTGGGGGAAGCTAATTACAAAGTGGGATGGTGGATTTTGGCCTCTCTTCCTCCTCATCTGGGGAGCTGCTGCTAAAAACATTCTCTGCTTTGATTAACACCAGGCTAAACAAGGCTCACATTCTAGTGGGTGAGGTGGGTTCATTGACAGGCACTGTTGTGGTGTGTGACCAAAAGGGGGCGACGGCACACTATCAGAAAAGCTGCTTGAGGATTGAAGAGCTCCGGCGCTGAAATGGTGGCGATAAGGCTCATTGCATACAGCAAATGGGCTTGTGAAATTTTAAGGTTGTAATATTTTATCACCTTCAAATTTTATTCCATGTTCAAGTAAAGTCTTGTTTGTGGTTACAACGTTTTCTGGGGTTTGATTGTTACACGTTACGAAGGCAACAGAGTAAATATGGAGAAAAGAAGTAGGGGTGTGTCTGAACCTTTCACTGTTTGTACTTCTGTGTGTGGAGGTTCTTCACGGTCACGTGAAAACTGTGTAAGCAACGTGTTGTTCTTAAAAGATTCCTCCCAGTCCTTCGCTGGATGTGACAATTTATGTGATTCTTTTTCAATTTCCAGCTCTTAAAATTGTGCATTTAAAACTGCTAGACTGCAGCCTCCAAGGGTTTCACTTTAAAAGTGTTAGTCTGATGTTGACATGATTTAGGAAGTGGAATGGGTAATAGTGCTTAGAAATATTTTCATAACGACTTCAGCGTTTAACGTGCTTAAATCCTCTTGGTCATCAGAGACGTACAAATTTTTTTTTTACCCTATATGCCCATATGCTTTCCAGAGTTCTTTTTTAACAAACACTTGATCTTTAGTTCAAAAGTATCAGCACAGTGATTTAATAAAAAGTGCCATCGTATGGCTTTTAAAGGCTTTAGCTCCAGTGTGTTGGACAGAGGTCTTCTGCTTTCAAGATGTCGGTGCTACAGGGGTGATCTCCATGCCTCGGGACAATGAACCTCTCTCAGCTTCACTGCACAGAGCGCACACAGAGGGCTCCTGAAATGGCCTGGAAAAAAAATTCTCAACGGAAATAATAAATTTGAGCAGTGGTGACTGGTGCCCCCAGAGCTGCACCTGGTGGACCTAATTACCTCAAACCAACACCCCCCATCACCCCCCTGCCCCAATGTGCTCCATCCAAACCCTGACACAGCCCAGCTAATGACAGGAAGAGCTGATATTACCTGGATTAACCATGGCAGGGGGTTGACGCTGATTTCAAACGTGTGTGTCTGTATGGTTTGGATGTATATATGTGTGTGCTTTGATCTTCACATGTATTTGACCACCCATGAAGATTTCATGTGTAAATGAGCAGGTAAATGTCTTGAAATGTTGTGTCTTCTGATTGACATAATGCAGTAACACATTAAACTGTTTCCAAACAAGTCGGCACACACACAAAAAAAATGAAAATTGATAAATGCCATCTCTTCAGTGTTTTTTGCTGCGTCATGCAGGCTGGCCCCACCCACTGCAAAATTTAATAGGTTAAAAATCCGCTCCTCATAACTGTACATTAAACATCAAATATCTTCTGGCTGTGATTGTCACTTCACATAGTTTCATGTTCAGTGTTGACAGACAAATTGCTTGCCGCAAAATGTTAGGAAACAACTACTCTACTACACTATGTGGTTCTTGTGGGGTTTTTGTTGATGTACTCTTTGATGACTTATCTCTCCACGGTTCCATGAAGGGTCACATGCAACAGTTCTGCACATCATATACATATATCCCAATATTAGCAACATGGTTTCCCATAATGCATGTAGAAAAAAGAGGTGCAGTTTTTATTTTTATTTATCTAACCGTTTGGTAGAGTAAAAGGAGGATTGTGGGTGGGGAAAAAGAGTGAATGTGTGGGGAATACACTAATGACTAGATCTCCAGCTGACCTGAGGAATGCAGTCAATGGAAGACTTCACTGCACAAACAGACATTCACACAATCACACACTAAATGTCTTATCCCACAGGGCTGTTTCATGGCGCTTAATGGTGCATACTGCATAGTGTAGGGACCTCAAAGTCTTGCTCAGATCAATGCACTAAATCACACGGGCTGTCTCAATTCATTTTATTGTTTAATTTGGGCTTGGAAATTTAACATGTTAATTTCTGTGATTAATAGTTGAATATTTAACGTGTTAAAAAATTAACGCAATTAATGCAGTATCCTTTTAGGTTCACTTTCTGAAACTTCACTAATGTTTTTCCCCACTTCCTGTGACTAAAATTGGCATATTTAAATTTCAAGAAGGTTCACGGTCGACTCGACTGCATACTTATTTATTATGGGCATAATAAACACACGAGCGGATTTACTGTACAGAGAATGGAGACTTTACCCGCAAGTGATGAGCCAGGTGTAGGAGAGATACGGGCAAGCTGCCGTATCTCTTTGCATCGCCCAAAAATGCTCGTTCACTGTCATCTGAACCAGTGTCAAAGCGAAACCGCGCGAGAGAGACCCAGCGTGTGTAGTAATATTTTTGAGATTTTAAACTTCAGCAAGTTAAACATCATTCAGTTCATTTTATGCCTGTATGTTTAGTTTAATGCATTGGCAATGTACACTTAAGTTTATCTTGCCAATAAAGCATGATGTGAATTGAATCTGCCCATTTGATCCTATTATTATAAACGTCCACTGGAAAACGCAGAAGATTTTGCCCAAATTTTAATTACAGAATGTCCACTGATTTTATGGGATGTAAACATATACTTGTATCAGAGATTTGTACCTGAAAAAAAAATTCTCATTTACTCGGAACATTTTAGCATGTACATATTTAAATAATTAAAATTAGTGATGACTAAACAATTTTTTGCTAGTTCTTTGAGACAAGATATGGGTTTTTTAATGACTGATGCTGAATCTAGAGAGCAGGGTGGCCGATGGTCGGCATAATGCAAATATATACATAAAGAAATTTGATGATGACAAAATTGCTGAAACCAAACAAACGCTTATGTGACAAACTCTGTGGCCTTTTAAAACAATACAAGTTAAGCTCAATTAAAAGCATTTTTGGCATAAAGATTACCATAAAAATTATTTTGACTCGTCCGTTCTTTTCTTTAAAAAAAAATCGAGGGTACATTGAGGCATTTACTAATGGTGAATGGGTAAATTGCGGGTTTGAAGGCTGAAATGTGAAGCTTATAATTTTATAAAAGCACTTACATTTATTCTTCTGTTAAAACTTGTGTATTATTTTAGCTTTCAATTTATTTAAATAGTTGCTTTTTCAGTCGTTTTAGGGTTTTGGGGTTACATCATTATGGCAACAAAATTGTAAAATTGTCTGTAACTTTACACGTAAAAGGTTAGTAAGCAATTTTATCAAACTAAAATCATGTTTACATGCATATTGTTAATGTCTTGTGGCTGTACTTTTGAAACAGTATTGTAACGTTTACGGCTTTGGCCCCATTCGTTTCCATTATAAGTGCCTCACTGGAACCAACATTTTTGCTTTTTTTTAAAGAAAAGGAGGGATGAGTCGAAATTAAATTTTGTGGTTAACAACATTATGCCACAAATGCTGTCGACTGAGCTCAAATTTAACATTTAACCCAGAATATTCCTTTAAGCAGCCCTTCAACAGAATACAGCAAATTTGGCTCAACCAATGGCGTGAGTTTGGGGTGGGACTATCAGTTTTCTGAGGGGGTGTTCAGAAACATGTTTCTGAACCTGTTAATAATTAAAGATTCTGAGCTCATGCCCATAATCTAAAATTGACTTTTTTTTTTCTTCATTTCTTGGGTTTGGAATGTGGAAGTAAAATATTAATGGGTAACTTCTATAGGGGTGAATGGGAGTTACCATTTGCTGCAACAGCTAAAGAAAGAATCCACTATTGCAATTCAATGACTTTCCAAAAGAGGAGTGGATTACAACAGTCAGAAAAGAGAAATATGCCAAATTTACAGTCCCTCAAATGCTATTGCAGCAGTGGTGATTAGTTTTAGTAATTAATGCAAGGGTAATTTTATACAAAATATAATGTTATAAAATTAGACTAAATAATAAAAAAAATGTAAGTTTACTAGATTTACAGGACGTTGCTAAATAAGGCAGTAATGCATCATAGTTTTTAAAAAGGGTCCATTGGCAGATTAATCATTTGTTGCTATTATGTTTCACTCTCTGATATGACTGGAGATATATGCCTCTTACTCAACCTATCTATCTTTTTCTTTGCTCTTATCAAACTCTGAAAGACTGTGGTCTTATTCTGAGTCCTACCCTTAAGGTATAATGGAATAGAGTATGTGTGTGTGTATGAGATTGAGAGAGACCACCATGGTAGACCACCTATTTGTGTACTTGTGGACCACCTTTCCTCTGTAATGGGGTTCTGGTAGGCAGCAGCTCTGAGGCCCCGTGTGGCTTTAGGCCCTAAGAAACCTGGGCAGGGCCTCAAGATGCTTGCGTGTGATTTACGGAGTGCGTGTGCGACGATTGATCCATGTGTGTGTGACTGTGTGCAGTTCTTCTTGTTTCTCCACTTTTGGGTCATATGCATACATACAAAACTCCCTTTTTCTTGGCACAGGAACAGTGCAATGCCTAATGCATCTTGTTTGTGTTTGGCAGAAAGGTGTGGGGTCTTTCTCACAGTAGTTAAATCAATGCTAATGAAACACTTCAGCTGAGGCACAGACCGAGCTGAAAGCTTGAAACATCCTACCTGCCTCCAAAAGAAGACCTGCGTGCAGATGGCAACAGAAATGCCAACCCCATACTGGCCCAGTGCCTCATATACATATACTGCACTGTGAAGCAAGTGTGCGTTGCCATGGTGACAACCAGGCGGCAGCATCTGCATGCCTCTGTAATTATGAGGTGGCAGAGCCACAGTGTGTGTGATGCCACGTTGGCCGGATTCATAGTTCCTACACACACACACACGCTATGGGGTGCTGCACGGTTTCAGAGAGCGGAGACAAATATGGTTCGGGTTAAACAGGGCAGAAAGAAATGTGTTTACTCACAGCAGAGGCATAAAAAGAGGCATTGGGATGCGTCAGGGAGGGGGGAGGCTCATTAGATGAAACAGAGTTTTGGCAATGCTTGTGTTAATGGTTTTGGAGAATGCTCTAAGAGACAGGCATCTGAAAACTATTACCTTGGCAAAGCCGCTGGTATGCGGGCACAGACAACCACAGAGAGGACGTTATAGTTGCTGGGATGTTAAGGAGAGTTTCATGCTCACAGGCATGTGGGACATAGTTAAGGGATGTGTTTTGGGTCAGTTTGTGTTTAAATGGATCTTAAAATAACAGGAAGTGAGGAGACTAATCTAATAATGTAAGCACAGATTAAGCACACCATTTTAAGATACTTTCTCCTATCCCAGTTTAATATGCAGAGATCACTATAGGCAATCAATTTGTAGGTTCATTTTCGGGAGAAGTGTAAACACTACAGTATATAAACAATGCTTTCTTTGCTATTTTCGCCACAAGGTGGCAGTCTACTCCACATGGGTGCATTAGGGACGCGTCGTTACTGCATTTACCATAGAGAATCGACGCGGTTTCGACAGAACAGCCCAATATTAGATATCTTAACTTTTGAAGTCAGCTCTAATATGTACAACTAAAGACCTATGGAAAATATAAATCCATCCCTGCCATGGCTTGTGGGGCATTTGGAGTGGGATCTAAGTGTCTCTGGAGTGCAGAAAATGAGCCTTGTTCAGCAGAGAGTCTCCAGACATCTGGGAGAAATGTTACAGAGCTCGTTGAGTGTGGTGTGGTGTGACACTAACCAAATGGCTGTCTTGCATTTTACTAAACAGCTTTTAGATACATGCTCCCCTACCTCAGTCCACTCCCTCTCCCATACGCACAAAGGCTGATTTATTCTGTCATTAAGTAGAGTTTAATAAAGAAGAAGAAAAAAAAACTTGATTAATGGAGTTAATTGCCATCTGCAAGTGATTGTGGACGTGTTGTGTGGCAGAAGCTAGTATTGAGTTTGAAAGTCAGTGACTTGAACAATAAATGTCTTCCACAAACTCACGACTCAGTACAAAATTACAAACAGGTAAACAGCATTTCTTTCACATGAAGAGATTTGTTGTCATTTTTTTTTTTTTTCATTTTTTTTTTGTTTAGAGTGCATCAAAAGAAAACCTAAAGGGATAGTTCACCCAAAAATAAAATTATCTCATAATTTACTCACCCTCATGCCATCCCAGATGTGTGTGACTTTCTTTCTTCTGCAGAACACAATTTAATATGTTTAGAAGAATATCTCATCTCTGTGCTGTAGGTCCAATGCAAGTGAATCGTGGCCAGAACTTTGAAGATTCAAAAAGCACACAAAGGCAGCATAAAAGTAACCCAAAAGACTCCAGTGGTTAAATCAGTGTCTTCCAAAGTGATATGATTGTTGTGGGTGAGAAATCAGATCAATATTTAAGTCCTTTTTACTATAAATCTCCACTTTCACATTAACTTTTGTGTTTGGCGATTTGCATTCTCTGTTCATATCACCACCTACTGGGCAGGGAGGAGAATTTATTTAAATATTGATCTGTTTCTCACCCACACCTATCATATCACTTCTGAAGACATGGATTTAACCACTGTAGTCGTATGGATTACTTTTATGCTGCCTTTAATGCTTTTTGGACCTTCAAAGTTCTGGCCACCTTTCACTTGCATTGTATGGACCACCAGAGCTGAGATATTCTTCTAAAAGTTTTTGTTTGTGTTCAGCAGAAGAAAGAAAGTCATAAATATCTGGGATGGCAAGAGGGTGAGTAAATGATGTGAGAATTTTACATTTTGGGTGAACTATCCCTTTAAAGCCACATAGCAATCTTGGCTGTTCTTTTGTGGTGTGCTTGTTTTTGTCCTTCTCTGTCCAGTGAATTATCTGTCTCTCTGCTTTGTTTAGACACAGATCCTCGCATGTTGGAGAAACAGGAACTTCAGCAGCCCACATACGTCGCACTCAGCTACATTAACAGGTACATTTAGATTCTCAGTCAATCCCTGCATTCCAAATGGGATAAATCAGTCTCTGAAGGGCACTTTGAAGGGAAAACAATCATGATAGCCATGCTGTGAGATCTATTCAAACTGAATTTTAAATAAAAATGACTTGGAGGTAAAAGGTGAGTTCCAAATAAATTTTATTTTTTGAGCCCAACACCTTTCAGCCCTCCAAAGCTGACATAGTGGATTGTAAAGTCTTCTAAGGGAATAGGGCATAGGGATGATAACTTCTGAAATGAACGCACCCCAATTCACCTTGAGCCATTATCCTCTACCTCATTACATTGCTATATGTTTAAACAAACTTTATCCTGAAAGATTAATTGTTAACACTTTACAATAAGGTTCCATTCATTAACATTAGTTGATGTATTAGGTATCATGAACTAACAATGAACAATATATATACAGTACTGTGCAAAAGTTTTATGCACTTGGGAAAAATGTTGCATAGTGAGGATGTCTTCAAAAATAATGCCAGAAATAGTTTTCATTTATCAATTAATGTCATACAAAGTCCAGTATACATAAAAAAGCTAAATCAATATTCGGTGTGACCACCTTTGCCTTCAGAACAGCACCAATTCTCTTAGGTACACCTGGACACAGTTTTTCTTGGTTGTTGGCAGATAGGATGTTCCAAGCTTCTTGGAGAATTTTCCACAGTTCTTTTATCTATTTCGGCTGTCTCAATTGCTTCTGTCTCTTCTTGTAATCCCAGACTGACTCAATATTCAGTGGGGGGCTCTGTGGGGGCTATGACATCTGTTGCAGTGCTCTCTGCTCTTGTATTTGAATCTATTCTATTTGCAAAATAAATGTTTGGGAGTCTAAAATTTATATTTCCTATTGACACACTAAAGCTGAAAATATAAATAACCATCTTAAGACAAATGCTTTTGTGAAACATCTTATGTGCCTAAGACTTTTGCACAGTACTGTGTGTATATATATATATATATATATATATATATATATATATATATATATATATATATATATATATAGTGTATATTTACACACACTCTCTGGCCAAAAGAAAAAAGTCGCTGATTGGATTTAAATAATGGTTATGATCTTGGGTTGCTTCAGTTGGTCAGGTCTAGGCTCAGCAACGTTATGCAGCAATAAAATAAAGTCAGCTGAGTACCTGAATGTCCTGAATGACCAGGTTATCCCATCAATTGATTTTGTTTCTTCCCTGACATCATGGGCATATTCCAGGATGACAATGCCAAGATTCAATGGGCTCAAAATGTGAGAGAGTGGTTCAGGGAGCATGAAGAATAATTTTCACACATGAATAGGCCACCACAGAGTCCCAACCTTAACCCCATTGAAAGTCTTTGGGATGTGCTGGAGAAGACATTACGGAGTGGTTCGACTCTCCCATTATAAATACAAGATCTCGGCCAAACATTAATGCAACTTTGGATGGAAATAAATGTTTTTCTCCAGCACATCCCAAAGACTTTCAATGGGGTTAAGGTTGGGACTCTGTGGTGGCCTATTCATGTGTGAAAATTATTCTTCATGCTCCCTGAACCACTCTTTCACATTTTGAGCCCACTGAATCTTGGCTTTGTCATCCAATTGATGGGATAACCTGGTCATTCAGTACAGTCAGGTACCCAGCTGAGTTCATTTTATTGCCCCATAACGTTGCTGAGCCTAGACCTGACCAATTGAAGGAACCCCAGATTATAACCCATTATTTAAAAACAAACAGCCAGGCAGTATATATATATATATATATATATATATATATATATATATATATATATATATATATATATATAAAATGCTGGTGACCAAAAGTTTGGAATAATGTACAGATTTTGCTGTTTCGGAAGGAAATTGGTACTTTAATTCACCAAAGTGGCATTCAACTGATCACAGATATAGTCAGGACATTACTGATGTAAAAAACAACACCATCGCTATTTGAAAAAAGTCATTTTTGATCAAATCTAGACAGGCCCCATTTCCAGCAACCATCACTCCAACACCTTATCCTGGAGTAATCATGCTAAATTTCTAATTTGGTACTAGAAAATCACTTGCCATTATATCAAACACTGCTGAAAGATATTTCTAATTGATCTTGTTTTAAGGATTTTTAGATATTTTTACAGGAAAACAATACAAAAATTATGATCAAGAATACGATTTTTGCCCTAATATCGAAGGTCTTACCAGAAAAAAAGAAATTATTATCCAACGTGAATTTTCTTGATAAAAAAAAATATGGTTGTGCATGGTAACGTGCATGTAAAATGGCTAGAAATAGCATTTTATCTTAGCGTAAAGCTGACGCTATTTCTATTTCTTCTGCTCCAAACTTATTTCAAACTTACTTCTCTGTCTGCTTGTATGAATGTAACACATCATAAGAAAGTGTTTCACCGCTGTTCAAATGCACTTTGGATCGCATCATTTATATGTATAAATGTTTTCCATCTGAAAGGACTAAATATTAAATGAAACAAATGACAATAAAATGCAAAGTAATCTCTTCAGTAATCAAAATACTTTTTGAATGTAACTGTATTCTAATTACCAATTATTTAAATTGTAACTGTAGTGGAATACAGTTACTTATATTTTGTATTTTAAATATGTAATCCCATTACATGTATTCTGTTACTCCCCAACCCTATATATATATATATATATATATTACAGCATTTTGTTAATGTTAGTTAAAAAAAATACAGTTGTTCATTGTTAGTTCATATTGCATTAACTAATGTTAAGAAGCACAACTTTTGATTTTAAATTTATTACAGTATGTTGAAATTAACATTAACCAAGATTAATAAATGCTGTAAAAGTATTGTTCATTGTTAGTTTATGTTAACTAATGTAAACAAATGGAACCTTATTGTAAAGTGTTGCCGTTATATTCAGGTGTTACTATTACCATTACATTGCATTCATTCGTAAACATTACAATAACCATGACATTCTTTACATTTGTCCAATTAACTGAATTTAATAAAAATGTATAACTTTAAAACTTAAAAGTAAAGTGTTTAATTTCTGCGGCACTACTGTCACCAAACAAATTAGTTTTCACACAGGTTTCCCGACTTCCATTAATCAGAGGAAGAGACTACTCATGCTGTTTGTTGAGCCAATGTTGTTGTGTCGGGCTGATCAGGATGCTCAAACGATATTTTCAAAGTAAAAGTTTTGAAAGTGTCAAACGCGTGCTTACACTTGGGATAGTTGGGAAAATCAGCCTGGGAATTATTGTCAGCTACTTAAAGTTGGTTATTGATTATTAATTACAATTAAAAGAAAAATTCACCATGGTTTTGTGTATGCTAATCACACAGATTTTTTCAATTAAATAACAAATAGAAAAACAGGTAGTCAAGCATTTTTCTTAATTGGATTCAGTTGTTTGTAGAAAACATTCTTGTGTGGGATCTGGTCAGTTTAGGAAGCTATAATGAACTTAAAACCAGCATCCAAGTCTTCATATACACCGATCAGCCACAACATTAAAACCACCTGCCTAATATCGTGTAGGTCTCCTTCGTGCCACCAAAACAGCTCTGACCCGTTGAGGCATGGACTTCACAAGACCTCTGAAGGTGTCCTCTGGTATCTGGCACCAAGACGTTAGCAGCAGATCCTTTTTTCCCCAATTTGGAATGCCCAATTCCCAATGCGCTCTAAGTCCTCGGGTTGGCATAGTGACACGCTTCAGTCTGGGTGGCGGAGGACGAGTCTCAGTTGCCTCCGTGTCTGAGACCGTCAATCCGTGCATCTTATCACGTGGCTTGTTGAGCGCGTTACCACGGAGACATAGCGCGTATGGAGACTTCACGCTATTCTCTGCGGCATCCACGCACAACACACCACGTGCCCCACAGAGAGCGAGAATCACATTATAGCGACCACGAGGAGGTTACCTGATGTGACTCTACCCTCCCTAGCAACCAGGCCAATTTGGTTGCTTAGGAGACCAGGCTGGAATCACTCAGCATGCCCTGGATTCGAACTCACGACTCCAGGGGTGGTAGTCAGCGTCTTTACTCGCTGAGCTACCCAGGCCCCCAGCAGCAGAT
This sequence comes from Myxocyprinus asiaticus, assembly GCF_019703515.2. Taxonomy (NCBI): domain Eukaryota; kingdom Metazoa; phylum Chordata; class Actinopteri; order Cypriniformes; family Catostomidae; genus Myxocyprinus; species Myxocyprinus asiaticus. Next base: position 32,505,901 of record NC_059359.1, read on the forward strand.
CCTTTAAGTCCTGTAAGTTGCGAGGTGGGGCCTCCATGGATCGGACTTGTTGGTCCAGCACATCCCATAAATGCTCAGTCGGATTGAGATCTGGTGAACTTGGAGGCCAAGTCAACACCTTGAACTCTTTGTCATGTTCCTCAAACTATTCCTGAACAATTTTTGCAGTGTGGCAGGGTGCATTATCCTGCTGAATCAGCCCACTGCCATCAGGGAATACCTTTGCTATGAAGGGGTGTACGTGGTCTGTAACAATCCAGTTAGGTAGGTGGTACATGTCAAAGTAACATCCACATGAATGCCAGGACCCAAGGTTTCCCAGCAGAACATTGCCCAGAGCATAACACTGCCTCCGCCGGCCTGCCTTCTTCCCATAGTTCATCCTGCTTCCATCTCTTCCTAAGGTAAACGACCATCCACATGATCTAAAAGAAAAAGAAGTGATTCATCAGACCAGGCCACCTTCTTCCATTCCTCCATTGTCCAGTTCTGATGCTCACGTGCCCATTATAGGCATTTTCGGCAGTGGTTTGAAGCTACGCAGCCCCATACACAGCAAGCTGTGATGCACTGTGTGTTCTGACATGGCCAGCATAAAGTTTTTCAGCAATTTGTGCTACATTAGCTCTTCTGTGGGATTGGACAAGAAGACGGACCAGCCTTCGCTCCTCACGCGCATTAATAAACCTTGGGCACCCATGACTCTGTCGCCGGTTCACCGGTTGTCCTTCCTCGGACCATTTTTGGTAGGTACTATCCACTGCAGACCGGGAACTACTAGAGAAAGAAGCCAGTTCCGGTGTTTTAAATGGATTTAATAGGCTGAATTGTGATGGAAATTCTTGTATAACGAAGAGGAGACACTTTTGTCTTACTCTGTCTGCTTTATGTGGCTTCTACTGGCGATCTGTTAATTCCACGGCAGGTTTAATAATGTCTGTGCGAACATTTCTGTTTTATTACATACATTTACTGACGGTTTTATAACGCAACAAAATAACTTTGACCGAAACGCGTGTTTTAATATAGGATAGACCACAATTGTATTTGCTGTGGTTTAATCTGTTTGAGTTAAGAGTCCTATCCTATTCAGTTCACTTTCATCTCTTTCTGTAGGTTTATGACAGATGCAGCACGGCGAGAGCATGAAACTCTGAAGAAGAAGGTCCAACCAAAGCTTTCACTCTCATTGACGGGCAGCCTTTCACGCAACAGTGTGGCCACACCCCCTCGCCACAACAGTGGCAACCTGACCCCGCCTGTCACCCCACCCATCACACCCTCGTCTTCATTCAGAAGCAGCACCCCCACAGGTACTCCCTCCAAACACACACACACTTCTTTATTCAGGGCATGTGCCTGAACAAGTACATGACTTACACACACAGACAATCTTACTAAAACATAGTAAGCATAAAACAAACCTTCCCAGTAATGGTTTGTTTTATGCTTACTATGTTTTAGTAAGATTAAGATTAATTCTGGGCAATAAACTCACGAAACCCGCAGTGCTTGTCTGATGTTCTGTTGCAATAGATAATCAAATAATCAAATTATTAGTCACTCACTTTTTTTGTTCTCTGGAACTGTTACTGCTGTTTCCCATGGCCTTTTCTAGAGCAACATGTGCTCTCTTTCTCCCACAATTAGAAGTTTTAGACATTTTATTTGTGTGGGTTTGGAACGCAAACTAAATTGTCTCCAAATTGCTGGTATCATACTATTACTGTTCATTAACCCTTTTTATGCTTTCCAGTTTCTTTCTCATAAAACAAAGCCAATGCTTTGCAGACTGGGCACAGTACTCTGATTCTTTCATACCCTCATAGGTGTTGGTGTTGCATGGGGGATAAATATATGGGATGGTAGCCGATAGATGGTTGGTTTGAGTCATCGGCATCATGCCCAAGTACCACTTGAGAAGACACTTGAAGAATTTCATCCAAAAATTAAAATTCTGTCATTATTTACTCACCTTCATTACGTTCCAAACTTGTATGATTTTATCTTACGATTTTATCTTCCCTTCCGCTGAAGCTTGCATTTAGCCCGTGTTTCAGTCTAGAATTCAAAAACAGCATTGATTTGCACATGCTAGGGCTGGGTAAAAATATTGATTTTCCAATGCATCGCGATCTTTGTTTAAACGATGTCAATATCGATTCTTAAATCCAAAGATCGATCTTTCACTCCATGTGGCAAACCTTTATAATGCAAGTAAATCACTCACATGTGCAACTAGATCTCATGCTATTCGACAAAAAATGTCTGTGATTAGCCACTGGCTAGTAAATGTTCACATTTCACTTACCAGTGATTGAGTAGTATAGTGGTGAGGAAGTTATTAGCGCAGAGGTCCTTTCACTGCATGTTGAGAGTAAAAGTTTGGTTTACATCGTTCTGTGTGTCCAAAAATGAGATCCACAGATCCATATGTCACTGCAAAATGTCTATTTTAACATCCTTTCGGTTCTTTATAGTCAGTTGTTGATTAAAAACAACAAAAAAGAAACATATAATTCACACTTATTCTACACTAAAGAAACCACGCACATCTTCTCACTTATATGTGCCCACTGGCTAATGCCGCTAGTCTTAAAGAGACAGTACCGATTAAGCATGTGTTCTACATATCAATGTAAATACTTGTAAATAGTACAAATTATGCAAGTAAACAATAAAAATTTAACAAATATATACGTATATGCATCATAATTTATGCAATTTTATGACATTAATTGGTGGAATAGACTGAATTTGAACAAAAGCTAAAATGTGACCAATTTGATGAAAAACTAATGATAAAATATAATTTTCAAATTGTACCTAGAAGGGTTGCCTAGAATTTATTTTATATGTGAGCAAAATGGACATTGGAACAGAAAAGTATCCATATGAATCGAATCAAATCAAGATCGAGAGCTGTATCAATACCCAACCCTAGCACATGTGCAGTAACCAAACATGATGTGCCATTGTTAATTCTGTGCACGGACGCAGGCTAGACGCAAGCTTTATCCCACTTTTTTAGCTGTTTTGTACTTTTGGAGTTTGACGGGTAATTACTATAGTTGCTAAAGGGAGACTGTCCCTGTAAAAAGCGTATTGTAAGCATCTATTAAATGATTCCTTGCTAAATGAGTACTTGCTACTTTCTCTCAGGTAGCGAGTATGATGAGGAGGAAGCGGAATACGAAGAGTCCGACAGTGACGAGTCGTGGACCACCGAAAGTGCCATTAGTTCTGAATCCATCCTAAGTTCTATGTGCATGAACGGAGGTGATGAAAAACCCTTCGCCTGTCCCGTCCCTGGATGCAAAAAGAGATACAAGGTACATACACTTAATTTATGGAGCACTAAAATGTGCCCTTAAAAAAATAGATTTGAGAAACCCTGGTAGCTAGAAAATCATCCAGCACAAAAGCCTGCTTATAAACCCAGATGTATTAGAACCATTATTTAAGGTATTTATTTAGGTTGTCATTTACCATAAAACAAGATTACAGCACATCTGTGTGTCCATGAACAATAGCAACCACCAGTTTCACAAATGTAATCAAGCAGTAAATGCTGGACTCTTAGTTTAGCTGTCAGAGAGTTTATTAATTCTAAGAGCTTTAATGGGGAGAAGGCTGGACACTTTAGAGAGTCAGTTGCATACATTTTAAACGCATACATGCAGTCCACAACAAGGCCTGTGTGTTTTATGAGATTTTCCACTGCCATCTGGTTCTGTGTGCTGAGATAAATGATGTGCAGCCTGTGAGAGCTGTGTTCAATAAGAAGGAGAGGAAATGGATGATGACAGCCATGAGGGTGTCTTTGCATGTTCAGATGTTCTGTTTGATGTGCGTGTGATTTGGGTTCAGTCAGTGTCTGGCCTTCACTGCTGTCTGACAGCTGAAAAAGCTGCATGTTTTATGTGTCACAAATTAAGACATTTCATATTGTATACCACACGATCAATGCTAATACATATTACAATGTCAATACAGTATAATACATAGGAGAGTGTCGAGTGCTAGTGATATTCATATAAATGGTAACACTTTACAACAAGGTTCCATTCGTTACCATTATACAATGAACAATATATTTTTCACAGTAATTAATAATCTTTGTTAATGCTAGTTAATAAAATACAATTGTTCATCGTTAGTTCATGTTAGTTTATAGTGCATTAACTAATGTTAACATATACAACTTTTGATTTTAAAAATGTATTACTATAAGTTAAAATTTACATAAACCAATATGCTGTAAGTTCATGTTAACTAATCATGTCAAACTAATCATTTAAGTCATGTTAAAAAATGGAACCTTATTGTAAAGTGTTACCAAATTAATGTAGCATTGTTAGTCAGTAGTGATGTTACATTACTGCTACATTTGTGAGTAGTTAGAATTGACCCTTTGCTAAGCCTTGACCCCCTTAGTGTTGCTAACTAAAGTTTTTCTAGTAGTTTTTGACTTCCTACTAGCTGTTTTATTTTATTTGGAACTTGACGGGCACCACGAAAAAGATAATTTCATTCATAACAAATAATTCCATATTATAAAATGTATATTGGTTGAGCCACATCCCAAAGGTGTTCTATTGGATTCAGATCCGGTGACTGGGAAGGCCACTGAAGAACAGTGAACTCATTGTCATGTTCATGAAACCAGTTTGAGACGAATTTTGCTTTGTGACATGGTGCATTATCATGTTGGAAGTAGCCAAAGATGGGTAAATTGTGGCCATGAAGGGATGTGCATGGTCACAACAATTCTCAAATAGGCTGTGGCATTCAAGCAATGATTTATTGGTATTAACGGGCCCAAAGTGTGCCAGTAAAACATTACCCACACCATTAAACCACCGCCACCAGCCTGGAATTTTGACACAAGGCAGGTTGGATCCGTGGATTCATGCTGTTGGCACCAAATTCTGACCCTACCATCTGTGTGCCTCAGCAGAAATTGAGATTCTACGTTTTTCCAGTCTTCAACTGTCCAGTTTTGGTGAGCCTGTGCCCACTGCAGCCTCAGCTGTTCATGGCTGACAGAAGTGAAACCAACGTGGTCTTCTGCTGTTGTGGCCCATCTGCCGCAAGGTTCGACATGTTGTGCATTCTGAGATGCTATATTCTGCTCACTACAATTGTACAGAGTGGTTATCTGAGTTACCGTAGACTTTCTATCAGCTCGAACCAGTCTGGCCATTCTCCGTTGACCTCTCTCATCAATAATGTGTTTCCATCTGCTGAACTGCTGCTCACTGGATTTTTTTTGTTTTTGGCACCATTCAGACTGTTGTGCGTGAAATCTCAGGAGATCAGCAGTTACAGAAATACTCAAACCAGCCCATCTGGCACCAACAATCATGCCACGGTTAAAATCACTGAGATCACATTTTTCCCCCATTCTGATGGTTGACTCCTGAACTATATCTGGATGATTTTATGCATTGCACTGCTGCCACACGATTGGCTGATAGATAATCACATGAACAAGTAGGTGTACAGGTGTTCCTAATAAAGTGCTCAGTGAGTGTATATCTACCTTGGAATAAACAGTATAGCAAAATCTCTGCTAGATGACATATTGCCACAGTTGCACATTATAAATAACATCATTCTGCCAAGGCTTAAGACAAACGTTTTGAAAGAAGCAATCAAGTTAATGGTAAATACCATCTGAATAAACGGTGAGATATGTTTTGTCATTATGCATTGTTATCTAAAAGGTTTCCAGAATGCCATTGAAGACTACCTCCAAAATGTGAAATAGAGCAAAGAAATATGCGAAAGAAAGGATTGGTCAGTTATGTTTTTAAGGCAGGGCTTAGCTTGTTTTGGATACGTGACAATTTTCTGTTCCTGAATTTCATCTTTGTTTCTTGTTTTTTTCTTTTAGAATGTGAATGGTATCAAGTACCATGCCAAGAATGGTCATCGCACCCAGATTCGTGTTCGTAAGCCCTTCAAGTGCCGTTGTGGGAAAAGCTACAAAAGCTCTCAGGGGCTTCGACACCACACTATCAACTTCCACCCACCCGTCTCTGCTGACATCATTCGCAAGATGCAGCAGTAGAGAGTGCCAATTTCTTCCTCCATATTCACACTTACACATATACATGTATATAAAATACAAAACACACACATACACCAATGCATGTATATAGAGTACAAACAGATCACCTCCATATCCTTCTTCACCAGCAGCTGTGGCTGTCCATTAACTCTGACCCATCTTATCCTAGTGTCCTATGTTTTTGGAGGACATCCAAAAAATATTTTCTCATTAATGTATATTACTCTTTCAAGAGTAAGACTCTTTCACCCCCCTTGTCATTCCACTCCTCTATTCCTCTTCTTCAAGAAAGACACCCTGTACCTCCATGAGGAAGATTTGGTTCTGCTTATTTTCATACTTCATACTCAAGACACTACACTCTGAATTTCATGCTTTAATTCTATTATTTTTTTTATTTCCTCTGCTTACATGTTATTAGAGTTCAATTTTGTATTTTTGCACATTCAGCTATCATTCTATTTTTCATTGTATTATTTTTAAGTAAGGTGCTTATTGTAAAATAATGATGGTATGCTTAAAGATAAGAGGATTGTGTGTTGTTTCGGTTAGAAAAGCTAACTGTAATTCACAGTTCTGAAGGAGAGTTTGCATATGGAACCAGCCTCACTCCAAACCGAGGAAAAGCTTAAGGATTCGGGCTCTTCAACTATGAGTTTGAACCAAAACCGAAAGACAGGAAAGGCTTAAAATGTCTGAATGTTTGTAATATCTACCCATAAATAAGCAACATTCATAGCTATAGATTGTGTATATAAATATATTCTATAAACTTCCATAGTCAGATCTAAAGTCTATAGTTTACTCCCAAGTATTTTGTATATTTCCATCTGAACTTCAGATTATTGATCGATTATGGATGTGCAGTTTTTTTGGTAGTGCTTTGGCCCTTTCGATTAATCTCGAAAATCTGAGTTATAGCACCAAGTGACTCTCAGGTGACAAATCGCCAGCATTTCAGAACCATTATCCTGCCCAATTTATCATACTATTTTAGAGTAGGCTGTTACACACTTCCCAGCTTCGCTGTGGCCGGAATGTTCTAGAAGCTCTGGAGTGTTCTAGAACTCCACAGCTATCTTCATACAATCTGGTGAAGTACCTTAAAGCACTTTGTAGTGACCAGTTGCCAACCCGTTTAGGGCATTTTGTATTGCCAACAAGTCTGTTGTTGTAGAATTCTGTCTGCAAGCCAGCTAAGAAATTCTAGGACTAACATGCAACTTTGGAGGTTACTGTTTCTACCATTTTCCCCCCCTTTGTTTCTTTATTTTTTCAAGCTAAGGGAATTTATTAGTTTTTTGCTATACCTCCAGTGTGCTTGTTAGTTATGAGTTTATTGAAACTGGTTGCCTTGAGTTGTGGTAGACCACAGCATTCCAGTACAGTAAACTTGTAGCTTCATGTGTAGCCAGGCATCTGTTCGAAAGCCTGATTCAGATTGTGTATTCACCCTGATTCTGACCTTTTTCTGGAGTTGTCCATGTGACCTTAATATATACCTCGAACCTCAAAAATTTTGAAAATCTGCCCTGTTCACTATTGAGAAGATATTTAAGAGATGATACCTAACCTTGCATCAGTATCTGCTTTGTTTTGCTTTGGACTTGTTATAAATGGTAAATGAAGGGGTGGTAAACATGAGAGTCACTCGAACCTCCAGAGGTCACAGCCAGATCAGGGCCTGCCAATCATTCATTATGACATCACTGCATGGACGTTAATGTTGTTATGGAATTGCAGTGTCAGTTTAGATTTTACATTGTGACAGTATTACACTGCCAGTACAGAGGGAAGTATTTGATATAATGTATTCTTAATGTATTGTTAACGTCTCTATGCGAGTGCTTTAAATTATATTTTCTTAAGTTTCTGGACAACGATGTTCTTACATGTAATGAAGTCAAGCACCAGAGGTTGTTTTGGAACTGGTGACATTTTCTGCAAAAAAAAAAAAAAAAAAAAAAAAAAAAAAAAAATGCTGCTTTGTAAATGTAACCTGGTTACATTTTAAACATAAAAATTGTATGTTTTAAGAACTTTGTGTATGTTGTTTTCTTGCCATATAGTCAGTGTTCTGGTGGATAAAGCAAATAATACAGATGGCTGATTCATACAAAACCTGTCATGAAAATGTACTTGTCAAATTTAACCCCAAAACAATACATTATATATACATATACATGAAAATAATGTCATGATGTTAAAAAATGTCATGATGTTCTTGACAGGTTTCTTGAGAATCACCTTGATTATCTTGCAAACTTTTTAAATGTAGAAAGTGTTTACTCCACATGACAAGTATGGCCATCATAAATATTGCTTCAAATGAAATCTTTATTGGTTTAGATCAGGTATATAAGACACACTCACAGAAGTAAAGACCTTATGTATTGAACTAGGGAAACTGAACAAAACCTTTTGTGATTCAGTGCACAGTAAACATGAGCATGCAACTCAATTAAAATTGATTTAAATAGATAAAGGAAAAACACTAACTCAAATAATTATTTGATTATCAAGGTTTGTCTTTAAAAGCTTATTCTAAAATAGATAATTTTATAATATTGAATCACCATCTTCGCTCTCATCGCATACATGCCCTAAAAGAAGCTGTGCTCTGCCTGCACAGAGTATAATAGGCGATACATGACTAAATCTATGGAGCCGTAGGACAGTTCTCATTCACTTGGAATTAAACAGTATCCCGTCTTCACCTTGCTTGTGTCTCAATAAAGAATCAGATACCTACAGGTGAATGCTTAAAGCTAGACATGCGGTTTATAGTGGCTGTTAAACAGAAATATAAATGAGCAGAATGTTGAGTGGAGGCGAATATTCTCTCTCTGCCAACGGCTTGACTAAAAGTTGAGGACGTTGCTGTCAAAGTGGGTAAGGACGTGTTTCTCGAAGAGCTGCTGGTCGCAGTCGAGAGGGAACTGTTCGCTGCACATGGGGCATATCTTCCAGTGGCTCTCAACGTGCTCCTCAAACTTAGACTGGTCATAGTGAGGAGGGAAGATCACTTCACACAGTGGACAGCGCTTCTGCTGCTCCCCACTGCTTGAACAGACCGAGAGAGAGAGAGAGAGAGAGAGAGAGACAGAGAGAGGTGTTAAACTGGGAGAAAACAGGATACATGGGTCCCAATTGTCTGTGATTGCTAGATGAGTTTTTAAAACAAACTACAGGAGACTGTACTAAAGATTTCCAGAGAGCGATTTCTAACCAATTAAACAGAATAAAGATTATTTAAAGATTATTGAAGCTATTAAATAAGATTGTATTATTTTCCATGACTTTTCCTGGGCCTCGTAATTACAATTTTCAAATTCCCTAATATTTCCAGGTGTTCCGTGTCCCTGGGAACCCAGAGGATGATATTAGAGTTTAAGAATAAAGCACAAAAGACTGTAAATGGGGATAAGGTAGAGTGTGTGAGCATAGTAAGGTGTTTGTGTGTGTGTTAATAAGCTGAAGTCTGATGATGCTGGACCAACAGGAGAATGAATGGCAGTAAAATAGCATCTGTGTGTGCAAGGCAATGTGGGTGGGCTGTTGAGCTTATTTACACCACATTTTATTTTCACAGCCTTTCCTATGATTCCTTTTTTCCTGTGTGAGAGATGTGCATGCATTGTTACCCGGACTCAAAGCAGAATGGCATCTGTCCATCACTGAGGAATTCTGTGGGGTCACTGGCTGTAGGCTGATCATTGGTTTGCTGGGGAGACAAGAGAAACAATAACTATTTCCTGTCAGTTAGAGTAGTAGAATTGTAACATTATAAGGCACAACCAATGGTGGGAAAACTACTTTGAAACTGTAGCTCCCCAAGCTACTAGCTACAAAAACTAAAGTCAAGCTATTCTTTTAAAAAAAGTAGTTAGCTACACTACAAACTACTAACAAAAAGTAGCTAACTACATTAACACAATTTAAACCTTTAAGCTCGGATGGGCTGGCAAGAATATATATATATATATTTTTTTTTTTTTTAAATATTAACAACTACAGTCTTGACCAACACAAAACAGGTATCGTTTTTAAAGCTTAGAAGCTGTACTTTACAATGCATGCATGTAGGCATTATGACCAAAACTGAAAAAGTGCTTTGAAATTTGCAGACAAATAAGAAGTGTTCCATTTTGATAATTTATTAAAAATGTTGCATTGTACATATCATTGTAATCGGTTAAAAATATCAAAATCATCCAACAGCCATGTGTCATATGTTGTTGGAAAGCTCTCAAAGAGCAGAATACAACCCTATTTGTTTTACTCACAAACAAAAATATATCGAGAAATAGCTAAGTATATGTCTTTGACATACATGTTTCTTTGACATACATTTGAACAGGTGTTGTTCATGTGCCATATGTTCACTTATAACTTCAAAAAAAATAGAGAGAACATAAAATATTACATACCATAACTTAGAGGAGGCCATTATCTTTAAAACGAGCCCACACACAAAGTAATCGTATGCATAGATCATTAGATAACCTAAACGAAGCACAATGTGCACACAGCATCTGGCTATCTGGCTTATTGCTATCTGGCTACAGACATGTTAGCTTTCCTGGATCAGATTATGTCATCGGAAATGCTGTAGCATCATGGAATACCAAACGAACTGAATTGGGTTCAGATTGCTCCAACCAGTGGTGATAGTCCTATATATCTGGGCAGAGAGTCATGTTATCAGTAACTCTAAAAACATATGGCCACCAGGAGATGGCGCCAAAAACATGACACAGACTCAATGATGACTCAGTTGGCACAGAATAAAAATCATTCTGTGAAATCTCATTACAAAAATAATGTCTGCATATTATGCAAACCTTTAGTCATTGTTGTGTTTGCATGTGTAATTTGTTCTTATGTACAGTTATTATGTTTTATGTATTTGGAGGGGCTTTAGAACACGAAGACATTTTTGGACACTAGGATAAATAATTTTTGTAATGTGACTTTTGATTGCTTTGTTGCATCGACACAAAATATTACTCAGTTACAGATGACATGATTGGAAACAAAACAAAAGCAGTTTTTCAGTGCCACCGTATTTACACCCTGAGATATATGATGTTAAATCAGAAAAATAAGAAAAAATGTAATTTTTGGCTCAAGTTATTTCTCCGATTTTTCAGCAGTTACTTAAGCTGAATCTCAGAATTTGCCAATCTATATCATTAAAAAAATTGAAAAAAAAAATAAAAAATTTGAAAAAAAAAAAAAAGATTAAAATATTTTTAGATATATAACAATTACATGATGTTATTTAATTCTGCTATCAGAAGTTACGATTGCTTAATTCAATAATATCACCTGATTTCATTTAATTTGGGTGATATTAAAAAAATAGTGTGACAACTGAACATAAATTTACTTGATATACACTAACAAAATTAGAAAACATCCTATTTCATATCACTAAATTATTTATAAACTGCAGCAATTAACTAAATAAGTCACTTTAAGTCTGCACAGGGCTTAAGTGAATCAGCGATTCATTTATGTGAACAAGAACCAACTCACTAAAATGAATCAAAGTTCCGGATGCTAAATATAAGGGATTCATTTATTTTAACCGCTTAATTAACATGAACTGTCCAAAAGAACCGATTGACCTAAATGACATAGATTTAGAGGATGGTTTAGATAAGCGTGTTTGATTACTCAGCTCCATTGCTGCATTTGCAATACAATGTGACAAATGTAACGTTTTGTGACGCTACAGCGTTACTTGTTGGAAAATGTAGCTTGTTACTGGAAAAGTTACACTATTGTGAAAATAGCTGAGCAACTGTCACACTACTGAAAAATGTAGTTTAGTAGCATCGCTACTTTCAGTAAACTACTCCCCAAAACTGGTCACAACATTATGTAATAATGTTGAGGAAGTCATAGCTTATTGATTAATGATCTGTGCAGCTTACACAAAGTTAAGATCCCATCTCTTGTGACTTTGAGCAAGGATCTTCACTTCAGGTTGGTTGAGTGGGACTGTCCCTGCAATAACTGTAAGCCCTATTCCCACCAAGTACGAATTTTCGGCATGAAAAATTGCAGAAAAATGAATTCAAGTATTTGAACTATTTTCAAATAATGTAAAAAATTAGGCATTAGAATTAGCTTAAACAGTGTCGATGAGGAAATTTGTTTGTGAATATTACATTTTTTCATACACTCTGTTGCATAGGCTTTAAGTCACTTTAGATGAAATGCAACTGACTAAAACTCTTACATGTTTTAATTCAGTGATTCCACTGTTTGTCAAGCAAGGCTAACAAGCCCAATTAGTAGCAGTGTGCAGTGGGTTAAGACTGTGAGCACTTCCTTACTGACTCTGCTCTGGGTAACCAGGGCTTTAATAATGCCAGCTAAGCTAAGCCCTGCCAGATGCCAACACAGCAGAGCACAGAGAGAGAAGAAAAGGAGATGTAAGACAGAGAGTTGAAGAAGAGTTTAGGTCCATCTGCATCTGATGCGATTAAAATCCTGATCCCACCTCTATATCACCTCTAATGTGGAGGCAGCTGTAATGAACTCACAGTGGTTTGTGGCTCTTCTGGTTCCTCCAATCCATCAGGGCGACTGAGGTTACGGGAAGGCTGTATGCAGACCACATTGCTGTCCCAGGATGGAGGCCCAACAGGGGGCAGTCGGGGCATCTGGTCATCAGAGAACTCTCCATCGGCTCCATCTATCAGGAAAGGAAACACTTTAATGCCTTAGCATCTGGAATGATACAATGACTTAAGAAAAACCCTGTAGCTCAAACAAATATGTGACAAACCAGGAGTGCATTCACGGCTTGAAGAACACATTTCTACTTGTGTTCTTTAATTTACAATGCGTGTAGGCATTATGACCAAAACTAAACAAGTGCTTTGAAATTTGCAGACAAATAAGAAGTTTTCCGTTTTGAGAATTTATAAAAATTTGTGCACTGTACGTATTGTTGTAATCGGTAAAAACATCAAACACATCAAATAGCCATGTGTCATATGTAATTGGAAAGCTCTCAAAGAGTAGAATACAACCAGCCTATTTGTTTTACTCACAGACAAAAATATAGCAAGTACATGTAAAATAGTTGTTGCTTATAAGCTGCATTTTCACTTCTAAATTCATGAAAAATAAACAGAACATAAAATATCACATACCTTTACTTAGAGAAGAGGATTGTTAAAATGAGCCCACACACAATGTAATTGGATTCATAGATCATTAGATAATCTACACGAAGCACAATGTGCACAGCGCATAATGTGCTATCTGGCTAAAAACTCGTTAGCTTTGGATCGGATGACTTCATTAGAAATTATGTAGTACATTGTCCAGCGTCATGGAATGCTAAACCAATCGTATTAGGATTCAGATTACTGCAACCAGAGGTGAAAGTCATCCAAATATGGACAGAGAGGACCATTCACTCTAATTACATATGGCCACCAGGAGAAGGTGCCAAGTTCATGACACAGAATGGAACTGAGTGAGCTATCGTTACTCATGCCTGCATGTTTTGGAGTGAAAGCATACCTTTGTAATTAGTTCTTATGTAAAATTATTATGTTTTATTTGTTTGGAGAGGCTTTTGGACACTTGGAGACATTTATGGACACTAGGATAAATAATTTTTGTAATGCTATAACTTTTGATAGCTTTGTCGTATCAACACAAAATTTTACTCGGTCATGACTGGGAACAAAAAAAAAGTGAAAGTTTTTTAGAGCTACATTATTTACACCCTGAGATATATAATGTAAATCAGAAAAATAAGAAAAAAAAATAATTTTTGGCTCAAGTTTTTTGTGTGATTTTTCAGCATTTGTGTCTCACATAATTTATCATAATCTATATCATTAAAAAAAATTAAGTTTTCTTTAAAATTATACCAAACAACTTTGGGTTTTTTTGTTGTTTTTTTTTTTTTTTTGTAGTTTTATAAGCCTTTAATTTTGGGCATTCCACTGAAAATAGAAATCTTTAAAAACAACTTCAGACCTTAAAGGTTTAAACAATGCTCATAATTAAAACAGTGGGGAACACAGTAGGGTTTACTCCAGGGTTTCTTCTTTGACATTTCTATTTGGGATGTGCAGAACTAAATGTTTTTTTTAATCAACTAGTTAGAAGGTGCCTGAAAAACTAGTTGACTAATCTGTCTCAAGAAAGCCCTGTATAATTGAGCTGGTTTCAGGTTTCCCTCACACCGATTGGGTGCTTCTTAAGGGACGTATACATATGATGCATTCTTGCGTTTAAAAAATAGCTAGAAGCAGTGCAACAGAACGGAACAAAATGCAAGGGTCTTGAGACTCTTCATTTGTAACTTGACTATTCATCTTAAAAATGCAATGCTCTTATTTCTTCCATCGTTTATACATATTTTTCTTCATTCAGGTCAAAGAGATGAATCAAATCAATAGATATAGGTATATAGATACCTCTGGAGTCAGCAGAAGAGTATGGGTTATCAAACATCAGATCAGCCGGGCGCTGGGGCACCAGCAGGGGAGATGGGTCATCCTGAGGATAAGGCATGGGGTACTGCAAGAAAACTGACTGCACATCCAGGTTGCCATCTTTCTTTCCATTTTCTTCCTCCCTGCTGACACTCCTCTGCAACTCCTAATGCGACACACAGAAAACATTGTTTAGTGTTGGCTTGGTCAAAGCCTGTTTTAGAACGGTTGTCAAAACCAATAGTTAACAACCTGATCCACACAATTCAACTGCAAATTAAATGTAAAGTAATTAAAGCAAAGCTAAACTGGGTGAAATTGGCACAGATGAGACAAAACTGAGAGAAAAGCCTAATTTAAGGCCAGGCATGATGTATTGACAATAATCAGGTCCCATTTTTCCATTCCTTCATTCCTCCTTTCCTCCATCTTTGAGTCCAGACAATACATCACTCACTACATCGAGAAGTGGCAGCAACGAAGAGTTACTCGCCACCCTCACACAAACAGTTTAATTAGGCCCTTCATTAAAACTCCTCTGCCTGTTCAAAGGGAGGCAGATCTCTGACTTTTATTGAAGTCTTCTGCAGGCGCCAATTTAATTTAGTCTCAACCTCAAATTGGGTCATTTTGCTTCTCGAGCGTCGAGTTTTGTGTTGTACCTCCACTATGCATCCCTCTCTGTGGTCCAGGGTAATTGAATGGAAAATAAGGACCCACTTGCACTGCTCACCAATTAGAGATATATGTTAAACCCAAACCAGATCCTAAGAATAAAAAACAAGCAACGAAAACAACAGCGCTTTTAGATGCCATGCAGAGATGAAAATGAAAGCACGCACCCCTTCCAGTTTCTCTTTTTCTTTGGTCAACGCAACAAGACTGTCCTTCAGCTCCTTCATTTCCCGGCCTTTCTCTGCTATCTGGCTCTGTAATATAAAAATTCAATTAATATTGAGATTTATTTGTCAAAAACATGAATTAAAAAGTAAATATATAAGAAATCGTCTTGCAAAAGCTTGCCACTTTGTTCTGGAATGAGAAAAAAAATGTATGTGCAAGGTACAATGTGTGGTCATTATTGCAAAATGAACCTAATGGTTGGGGTTTTGTATCACCCAAAAGGGCTATATTTTGCAAAATATCTCGCTTATTACACAACAACTTCAGGATATGAAAACATAATTTCATGGACATGAAATATTGTGTTCAAATTATTTTACTATGCAAAAGGAAAGATCAGAGAGAGCTATGTAGTAGACAACTCTCAATTATACAGTTAAGTGGTCATACAAAAATGAAGAATGCAGCAATTGACTAATCAGAATCAAGTATTCCAGGGAGCCGAGAAATAATGACATTCATTCACTAAAAACATGAATAAAGAAATAAAATAAGTCATCTTGAAAAAAAAATAAAAATCTAGACCATTGCAACAGATGCTGTGGGATAAATCTATAAACCAAGTGATTTCAATGAATTATTTGCCTGTCAGTAAAAAAAAGCAACAAGATGGCTTCTCTATCACTCATTTACATCTAGCTTGGCATGACTCCACTTGAGTCATTCAAAGAAACAGTAAACTCTAGCCCGAAAACTACCACTGATCTGCACATGACCCTACTACTTAAACAGAACCGAGTCCAGTGCTCTGTCTCCTGCTGCGCAGGGAGGCAGCCTGCAGATGCATTATCCTGTCTTGATCCCAGGACTTCCAACTGTCCTTCCTCCACTGTCTCCATGTCTCATGTAAACAGCAGTAAAAGTCAGTCTCCTCAGTGACACACTCATAAACCAGTACTGTCAAGTGTGTTTGTGCTAAGGCAATGATATCGGGTTTGAGTCAGAGCAGCTGTAAACAGTGTGAAGAGAAAACGGTACTAAGGTCGTCCTGGATCTGTTATCAGAACATCTGAAGGACTGCTTATCTGTGATCACGTTTCCCCCATATGTACAAATCAGAGTCTTTTTGAACAAAAACGTACAACAGTTAAAATAAAAACAGCACAGCTACCATTTGTGTAGTTCCAGATTTGAGCGACTGACTTTACTTAAGCATTTCCCAGCTAATTTTAATTCTGTAATATTCTGCATTTCAAAATGATACGGCATGTTCCATTAGAAATTAAATGTCAAAATACTGAGACGTGTGTGTTACATCCTAGGTTGTTGAAGTGGAGCAGTTAAAAAATAAGAGAGATTGGTAACATCTAGGGATGCACCGATCACGATTTTTCATGGCCGATTCCGATTGCTGATTTTTACAAGCAAATGGGCCGATTCCGATAGCCGATTTTTATCTTTGTTTAAGCAACAGACAAGAAAGAATGAAAGAGTTCATCAAAAAGATGTTTATTAACAGGCCAAACTGGCCTTAAATAAAAAATAAATATCTGTAGCTATGTGAAATTATAGGCAACAACTGCATATTAAGCACTAGTGGTGCACCGATCAGGAAATTTGAGGCCGATACGATTTCCTATTTTTTTAACACTAAGTTTCTTATGTCTTATGTCTAAACCTGCAGATTCATCTGAATAATGGCATGTCTGAAAATTTTAATTCATAAATACTTCTGTATTTCAGACAACTTTAGTTTAAAAAAGAAACATCATCTTTGCAATAGCGTAAAAGCAATGAATCATGCACAATAACACCAGGAAGTGATCTATTTTGATTTAAAGTTGACTTCAAAGCTGGCTATATTTCAGACAAACAATGCAGTCTTAAGGGCTGTTCACAACAATGCACTTTTGCATCTGTCTGCGCTGTTTTTCAATCCACGGATGTCTTTGACCGTTCCACCACATTTTTTGCAGCAGCAGCAGAAGCAGCATCTTGCGCTGGAGTGCTGTTTTTTTAGAAGCAGTGTGTAAAGTTAGCAGGAACTTTAACAACTGTATTCCGTTCTATTCACTGTGCTGAGTTTAGCTTTTCTTGCCTCCTGAGACCAGAGCATGACTGCTGTGTGCATTTTCCATTTCCCTTTTTGATTTGCAACTGGACACACATAATAAGCATGCAAAAAAAATGTTTTTCCTAAAAATGTATGTCCACATACAGTATGTGGACAGCACGACTAAGTTGTAAAATTATGAATAATACCAAGCTATAGAAAGTCAGATTTGTTTATTATGTTTTCATAAGTGTTGGTTATTCAGGAGTATTGGTTATTCATGTTTTTGAGATGCTACAGACATCACAGCTGATTTTCTGTAAAGCTGCTTTGGAACAATGTGTATTGGGAAAAGCACAAAATATATATATATACAAATAAAAATTATTTGACTTGGTTTGACTTTTATGTTGCAATGTATTTTTTTCTACTTTGGCAATAAAACCTCAATGTTCTCTCTTTGCACTGTCAAACAAACAAGTGATAGCCAGCGCTGAAGCATTTTACCTATCAGAAATTAGCATAAAATATTCTGATACAAGTAATGGCCAGCATTATCCAATCACTGCCGACCATGTTAAAATAAAATTACACATTATAAATTCTGAATCTACGTACTGATTACAATTGTCCCATGACTGCCAAACATGTTGAGTGGTTCCTGATAGGAAGGATTGAATGCACTTGGCTTCAAAGGAAAGCAATAGGATGCTCCCTTGCTCCCTATTTAGGGAATGACTTAACCTCCAGTGTGCTGTCTGTCTCTCACAACAGTTTGAAATGCACCATATTCTCATCCTAACTTCATATAAAGGCTATGAAAGCAAAAAAAAAAATAATAAATTCTCAATGTGAAAATGCACAATATAGGATTTCTAATAAAAACCTGGTGCTATTGTACACATTGGTGCACATTGTGTTAAGCAGCGTGGCGTTTCGCGATAAATCGCAAACATTTTCAAAATGGCATATTGGATGACCCTAGAGACTCTAATCTTTTGACTCAAACAGGTTTCAGTGTAAAAATGTAATTTGTTTTCTTATCAGATGTAGTTTTGTTGCCGTTTCTCCCAAAGACAAACTCCACTGTGATCAGTGCCATGTTATTTTGTCATAAGACTCCATACATCAAAAGTCTAACCTTTTACTCTTGTCTCTTGTACTGAAATCAGTCGGTTTAAATTAAATTAAATTATGCATTGCGTATAGCGAAGCCAAATTAAAATGTCCACGCATGTGTACGCGGGGTCGCATGAGGTAAAGAATGCATTCGGTCTGAACGGCCCCTAAGACCTGATGAAAAATTACATCTGACTGAACAGTGGTCACTTAAACTCCTAACACTTGTACTGGTTTTGGTTGTCATCTGACTTTTATTGTGTCACTCAAACAACAATGACATTCAAACTGCTGACATAAATGTTCTCTGTGGTATTGTAAAACAATACAGCATGTAAATCACAAATGTGCTTTAAACCTGTCCTGCGCAACCTGGCCCATAAGATTAAAGGGAACCAAATGTTTAACCCGGGTGTGATTGGAGGGTAATATTCTGCACCAGCAGGTGGTGCTGACCTTATAGCGATCCTCCTCAGCAGCCAGCTGCATTCTCAGACTCTCATTGGTCTTTATCTGCTCCTTCAGTTTCACCTCCATCTTTGTGAGCTCATCAGTCATCATGCTGCAACGCTCTCTCTCCTCCTGCAGGGAAGTATGCTAAGAATTAATATACTAAGCAGATCCAGTATGTCAGAGAAAGAAAGAGAAAGCTACTTACACTAAGCATCTGTTTGCATTTCCGGTATTTGTCATTTTTGTCTGGCTCCTTGCTTGCTGTTTTCAGCTTGCACTGGATGATGGCATCTAGCACTGCATCTGATGTACCTGGGCTTCCTGTTAGCAGTCCAAGGAACACAACAGTATGTCAATATAATGTCATGAGACTAGGTTGAAAATAAAGCTCCAAAATGCCCTCCAACTAATATTACACCCGACTCTACAACCTGAACTGGTACACATTTAGTATAAACTTACCTGGTGCAGATGATTCTGGACTGGCAGACAAAGAACCAGTTGCTGTTTCAGACCCTGGACTTCTCTTCACCTGAGACAAAACAAAATGGTTGGCTGAGTTGAAAAACAAGCAAACAACTAATAAAACAAGTCTCTCAGGGTGGAACAACTGTACAGTTGCAAAGTATGGTGAAAAGAAATCTGAATGCGAGGGGCGTTCACTCACTCCTTGCTGCTCACTGAGCTTGGTCACTTGTTTCTGTAGCTTCTGGCATTCCTTATATTTGTCTTTATAGTGTTCAGCAGCCATCTGCAGTCTGAGCCGTAGATCTTCAACCTCCCTTTGCAGTTCTGTTACAGTAGACCCTTCTAATTCCTTACAATGTTGAGAAAGTGATTATTCAGTAATTGTCAAAACAACAGGGAGAACAGTTCATAACATTCATTAGTAACAGAGTTATATGTTGTAAACACAATGGGAACTGGGCCTGGTTGCAAAAAACCTCTTAGGTTAAGAATACCCATAGTGACAATACACTTACAATTATAACTAACGTTTTCTTAACTTAAAGGTGCTGTAAGTGATTTTTTCATGGAAAGGTAGGCAACAAAAATGTCCTGTTCCTGAAAAATATTAATGAAATAAGTGTCCTGAGATATCTCACCGGTCTCTGTGACAGCTCTAGACTCTGTAAACAGCAAACAAAAATGTGTCCGCAGTCCACAGACAATGACGCTTTCTGTCTGTCCATCATTTTGTATGTTTTCATAGTTGTTGCAGCGAATGATTGAGGCAAAATGCATTTTTATGCCATGTTGTTCATAACAGTTGTCAGTTGAAGGCGCTATTTTGCAGCTGTTGTTTTTAACAACCGTTTCTGCTCTCAATAAAGCTTATTTTGGTATCTTTGGAGTTTGGAGTTTTGGAAAGAGGGGGCATGGCTAATTCAGCGGCTCAGACTTGTGGAAGCAGAACAGATGAAATCGCTTACATCACCTTTAAAGGGTGACTAAAAAACTAAAACTAAAATTTAATGAATACATTTTCATTAAATGAAATAAAAAATAACAAAAGTAACATGACTGGAAAAACTCAAACTGAACTAAAATACATTTTAATGACTCCAAAATTAAAATAATTAAAAAATGACCAGTGAATTATTGTTAGTTTTTGATGCACAGTAAATGCAATTTAAAAACTTTACAACGTGTCTTCATTATACTAGATCACAATAAATCTAATCAGCCCTCAGAAAATTAACGGTGGTAAACATATTTAAATGATTAGTAGACGCAGCCCTGAAATACTAAAACTAAACTAAAACTAACAATCACGGAGTTAAAATTAACAAAAGCGAAACTACTTTAAAAATGAAATAAAAACAAATTACAATTTAAAAACTATAATAACACTGATATCGAATGGACTAATTCCCTGAACACTCTGGGCTTTCTTGACTAAGGCATACTGGACTTATGTAAGAGGTTTAATCCTGTCCTGGTCATTAAGTCATACAGGTGGGCATCTCTTTACCGCCTCCTGCTGGGTTGAGTTTTTCATCTCCTCCAGCTGCTTTTCCAGGTGGCTGCACTCAGCGCGAGCTTCAGCCTGTCCCTTCTTTAAGGATTCAGCCTCCAGACGGACACGGTAAAGCTCAGCCATGCTTCGATCACGAGCGTTAGAAGAGTCACGCAGCTCAGCTGACAGCATGTTCACCTGCTGCTGCGTAGCCTGCAACTGTTCCTCTTTCTGCCTGAGCTGCTCCCGAAGAGCTTTACTTTCCCCCTAACAAACACACACAAATTTACAGTTACTGTATGTGACTACAAACATATACTCACATACAAATACGAACACTATCACTACTGAAGACAATGGCAAACATAAACCATCAACCGTTTACCAATCCATGTTTATTTATTTATTTTTTATATAGGGGGGAGGCAAGGCAGACATAAACTCGCATCATCAAAGTATGTGCGTTTACCACTAGACAATGGCTCTGACTATAATGTGTTTTGAATTGAGATATATCACTGAAATTTATGAGATCTGTCAGTACCGAGGGTGAACTGCTGGCCAGTAGCTGACGATGCTGTTTGTCTTTATCTGCCAGACAGGCCTTGACTCTTGTGAGCTCCTCCTTCAGCTGAGCAATGGTGTTCTCCATGTTTTCTGAGCAATGCTGTTCTCCTTGTTCCTCACACTGCAGTAAAAAAATGTTCCTTAATGTTCTTTAGCTACTTGGGAAGACAGTGTGTTATCTAGGGTATAGACTTATTCCCTGAACATTATGGGCTTTCTTGTTAAGACATTCTGGACTTAAGCTATAATGGACTTATGTGTTTATGTAAGTGGTGTAATCCTGGCCTGGTCATTTTTCCATGAAAATCAGGGGTGTAACAGTTCACATTTCTCACGGTTCGGTTTGTATCACGGTTTTAGGGTCACGGTTTCGGTATGGTTTGGTATTTATATTCAGGTAAAAAAATATTACTGCCAAATCCAAAGTAAAAATATTCTGGTAACAGAGACTTCAAGAGATTTGCTCTCACTACAAATCACAATGGTTTTACTACAGTAACCATAGTTTAAACATTGTATTTGTAGTAAAATCATAGTAAATCACAAAATTAACATGGTTTCTGTCATGGTTACAATACTATAGTAAAATCAAGGTTACTATATGGAAACTATAGTATTACTGTATCAAAACTATGATTTCTGCCAAGAAACAATGGTGACAGCAGTCATTGTTACTTCAGTCATGGCTACTACAATATTACAATAGTAAATCCATGGTTACTATATGGCTACCACAGGATTACTACATAAAACCATACATAAAACCATGGTTAATTCTACCAAACCATGATTTCTGCTAAGAAAACCATGGTGACAACCGTCATGGTTATTATAGTCATGGTTACTACAATATTACTATAGTAAAACCATGGTTCATTGTTTGGGTCCTTACTCCACACCCTCTCTAATTACTAACTCAATATTTTAACTTAATTCCTGCATTATAATGCTACATGCATCAACATAAAGTGCATTTCAAACTCAACTCAACGTCTAGCCAACATTCATAATCTGTACATCACTATAGAAGAAATAAACGTGCTATTAATTTATGGATGTGAATAACATGACTCGAGTATTTTAATAATGCGTGGAAATCCCACATCTTCATCAACGGAGAAAGGGCAACATAACTTTGGCTATGAACACACCAAGCGCTTTAGCTCTTGTTTCATGTCTGTCCAAACTAGCACCGAGTGCCTGCTTAAAGACGGAAGGGAGTGTGTCTGTGTGTGTGAAGTTTCGGGCTCACCTGCGGCTCTGTGCGCACCATGCGCTATGTATCCTCGGGTGATGTCAGCGTAAATAGCTAATCAAATATCGATGTATTACCAGTATACGGCACTCGCGTCAAACAATGTCTGCAAACAGTGCCTGTTTTAAACATTTTTTGACCATCGATGTTGTAATAGACTGCATAAACAAAAGGTTCCCAGACAGGAGACTTAAATGACACAGGGGCTTCTCTCTTGCGGCTTGTTTTCTCCGCTTGCCATTTTGCCAATGCGTGCAGAACTGTGATGTCATCAACTGATTTAACATACTAACAGTGAATAGGACAGCTTCTCTCTGTAGAAAGTTGACCCATGTGAAACACAGGTGGAGTGTGTCCATCTACAGAGCCATACAAATGTATTAACGGAGGTTACAACTGACCATGTCTATTTGGTGCTTTATATTCTTTGTCAAACTGTATGATCCAGATGCGTTATTAAAATAGAGATAAATCACGGTGCAAATGCTTACCAAACCGTGGTTGGCGAACCGAACCATTTTTTTTACCGAGAACCATTACACCCCTAATAAACATAATAAAAAAGTCAAACATGTGGGCATCACTTTACCGCCTTCTGCTGGATTGACTTTTTCATCTCTTCTAGCTGCTTTTCCAGGTGGCTGCACTGAGCTTGGGCCTCTGCCTGTCCCTTTTTGAATGACTCAACCTCCAGACGGACACGGTAAAGCTCAGCCATGCTTCTGTCATGGGCGCTGGAGTAGTCGCGCAACTGTTCTTCTTTCCGCCTGAGCTGCTCCCTAAGAGCCAGGCTTTCCTTCTGACAAATGCACGCACATAAAATTACAAAAATTATGAACTTATGAATCAGGAAATGATGTGAATCAGGAAATAATGCAAGCCAAACTTGAACTTTCGTCGCCCACATGAGCAACATGTCTCAACGTGTCGGACCATGTACGTTAACAACTAGGCCACGGTTAAGGCCATAATAATGTGTTTTGAACTGAGATATATCACTACAATATATGAGATGTATGTTAAGCAGAAGTTCTTTGTGTGTATACCGAGGGTGAAC
Organism: Myxocyprinus asiaticus; assembly: GCF_019703515.2. NCBI lineage: Eukaryota > Metazoa > Chordata > Actinopteri > Cypriniformes > Catostomidae > Myxocyprinus > Myxocyprinus asiaticus. The sequence goes on from NC_059359.1 coordinate 32,529,758, forward strand.
TGTTGGCCAGTAGCTGGTGGTGCTGTTTGTCTTTCTCTGCCAGACATGCTTTGAATCTGGTGAGCTCCTCCTTCAGCTGAGCGATGGTGTTCTCCTTATTCACATCCACTGACTTCAGCATCTGCAGTTCAGCACTCAGCTTAGTGTTTTCCAGCTCCCGGTTCTTCAGGTGAATCTGTGCACACAAACGAACCAAGATAATTCAAATAGACTGTCCATCTCTCTCTTTGTAGCTTTGCTGTGCAATAACCTGGGCACAAGGCACATAAAACTAGCAGTGCATCAAAGCCAATCCAGATCCCGGATGTGCCCCCAATTCTTCACATACATCTCTACAAAGAGGAGTATTTCCCCCTGGTAAGGAAGTATGCGAGCTTAACCTAATTATAATGCAGCAGTAAGAGTCCAGTGACTCTGCTCCACCCCCACCCTTCTCTTTCTCTGCCCCTGGCAGCTGCTATGAAGTGTGGGCCTGCTGTGTTTCCGTGGCTACAGCCCAGCATTAATGGCCAGTTCCTGTGCCCATCACAAGAATGAAGGGATAGAAGAGTGAGTGATGGAGAGTGAGAATTACATAGTGTGAGTTAGAGTAATTAGGAAAAGAGCAACTGTTGTTCAGATTCAACAAAGGTCTGTATTCCACATCTTCGCTGATAAATGTATAAGCCTTTTTAATAAAGAAAGCTCAAAGCTGGCATTTTATTTTAGATCAAATAAACAGATAAAAAAAAGATGAGAGAGATATAGAGGCAAGGAGAGCATTTATTCAACTGTGAGGGTGCAGTTTCAATTCTTTTGAGAAACCAACAGTGATATGCTTATAAGATAGTGAGCGAGAGGCATTACCTTATAAAGCTCCTTCTCATCTTTCTCATTCTTCAGCTGACACTCAAGAGCCTCTTTCTCCAAGGTCAACTTCTTCACTCGATCCTTCAGGCTGTCAAATCAGAACAGATCAGTCATTCAGCCACACTATCATCAGCAAGCAATGAACATATCCAGAAAACATCAAATAAACAGTGGTCAAAGTTCTCAAATGAAGCAATGGATATTCTAATGGAGTCTTCTAGTCTAATCTGAAGATATGATATCTTCTTATCTTCTGATGTAATCTAAAGACATATAAAACAGTTCCATGGTTTGTTATTGTAAGTGAAGGAGTTGAGTCTGATTGGCTGTTTGTGGCTGTAATGTCACTAGGGTAAGAAATCGCACCAGTCTAGTTCAGTCTCCTTCTGCAGGCCTTTCTGGGTGACTCCGATCAGATCTTCCTCTAACTGCAACAGTCGAGCAGTACTCTCCTCCATTCTTCTTTTCACCACTTCTCTCTCCTCCTGCAAGCTCTGGGCAGAGAGATGTAACTCCTGTGTACCCACACACACACACACACACAAATAAACAGATAAGAGAGGAAACTCAAGAGCCATATAGAGTGATTCCTTTGGTCATAAGCATGTTGTATTCACAGCTATGTTCAGCTGCAGAAAGCATGGGAGTAGTTGCAGAATAGATTGTTGGATCTTGTGTTACGGTTGTGTGTGGTCTCTGAGAATCTGCAAACATTTTCTGGGAAAGTAGGTCTCCAAATCCCACTCCAGTCTCTTCTGCAGTACCACTTCATGTGCAGAATTTTTAGAATTATTTTAGCAGCACATAAAAAAAAACATATAAAAGTGCGGTCATAAAATTAACAGCCAGGAACGGGTGTGTTTGTTTTCATCTTTAAACCAGTTTTGCCTGAGAGCTGATACTTTTATATTTTATGAACACTGCCACTTAAAATATACAAATGGCAATGATGCTAATGATAGTCATGTAAAGCTGTGAAGTATGATTATTATATTCTGTTATGTAGAGAGCCTTCAGAGAGACTCTCACTAGGGGGTGCTGACAGCCTGTGTACTCAATATTCTAAAACCATTTGAATGTCAACTGTAAAAGATAGAGGAAGATTTGCTGACTTCATGAAATAAATGATGCTAATGTGTATAAAGGTGCTCTCTTTTTTCCAGGTCTTATATCCAAAATATTATCAAGTCAAGTCAGGGCAAAAAAACCTGGACATTTTTCTCTTCTATTTGACTCAAACCATTTTATTTTTCTCTCTCACCTGCACATCTTTTCTGAGCTGAGCGCTGCCCTCTTGCTCCTGCTCATATTCTTTTTGTAGTCTGTTCTTCTCCTCAATCAGTTCTTCCTTCTCTTTCTGCAGCAGGTCCAGGTTGTCCAAGAGCTCCTTCTTTTCCTGTTGAATTTGCTCAATTTTTTGCTGGGAGAGAAAAAATAAATAAATGTGTCAAGCCTTACATAGCAAAACTGATAATAAGTCTAATTTCTGCATGTGTGTGCTCCAACATGTTTATAAATTAAACAACATATCTCATCACCTCCAGGTAACTGGCCTTGGTGGTGACAACCAGGATGTCCGATCCACCTTCATCCTCCATTGTCATGAGTTCTTCCTCTGTGGGGCTGTTGGCACGGAACTGGAATGGAGTGCTGGCTCCACGGATCTCTCCTTTATGTGTCACATAGCAGAACTGGTAGAACTCGCCATCGTCATTTGGGACATAGTAACCTGCAGAGTCCCCAAGAATCAGAATTTAGACAATACCCCTAACTTTGCAGGAAAACAAGCAGCTAATACTTTCCCAAAGGTACTGAAGCATCACTCAAATGATGAACATATTTTGTAGGACTAATAAACAAACTTTGTGATATGCTCATATCCATTCATTTTATTTCAATTGTATATTTTCATAATCAACTATAAGGAAACCTGGCTCATGCCATATAAACCCTCTATAATCCCTCACAAAGATTCCAGTATGTGACCTGAACCAATCCAGTAAAACTGGCCCATCACAACTACAGCCTTCTAATAGAAGGCAGCAGTGTTTCCTATTTAACTGCATCCGTCATTACTTATTTAAAGCTCTAAACACACTTTGAGGGTCCTTCTCTCTGGCAGTGCATTCACTGAAGAAATGGTTGTATGAAACCCATTTCAAAAAAATTTATTTTACCTTGGAAGACCACAGATCTGTTGACTGCGGTTCCCTCAGTGTAGTTGTCTGGAAGAGGTGACCACAGGAACGTGTAGTAGTCACGAGCAGTACTCCAGCCAACCTGTGAGAAAGAAAGAGACTTAAGCATATTTGACTTAAAGGGAGGGATATTTCACTCAAAAATGAAAATTCTCTCATCATTTACTCACCCTCATGCCATCCCAGATGTGTATGACTTTCTTTCTTCTGCAGAACACATGAAGATTTTTAGAAGAATATTTAAGCTTTGCTGGTCCTTACAATGCAAGTGAATGGTGACCAGAACTTTGTGCTCCAAAAATCTTTCACTAAAGAGAAAGTGTAGATTTATGGTAAAAAAGGACAAGAATATTTATCTGTTTCTCACCCACACCTATCATTTCACTTCTGAAGAAATTTATTTAACCACTGGAGTCGCATGGATTACTTTTATATGGCTTTTATGTGATTTTTGGAGCTTCAAAAGGTCTGATCACCATTCACTTGCATTGTAAGAACCAACAGAGATGAGATATTCTTGTAAATATATTTGTCTGTGTTCAGCAGAAGAAAGTCATCCAAATCTGGGATGGCATGAGGGTGAGTAAATGATGAGAGAATTGTCAGTATTTATACTGTATATAATGTACAACATACACTGACTGTTGTAATCATGTTTTTTTGGCAGAAACCATATTTTGGGTACAATTATCCATTTTACTTCAGTACTATGGTACCTCAAAACTTGTTACTGAGTTGTTACAATGGTTTCACTACAATTGTTTAAATTATGGCTTCTGTAGTAAAACCATAGTTAATTTTCATTAGGAATGCACTGATATGGACACTTTGGGCAACCAATAGCTGCTAATTAATTTTATATTATGACCAACAACTAATATAATGGTTGATATTATAAATCCTTACTGTTCTATATGACATTCTAAATCTATATTGTGGTAAAAAAAATAAAAAATAAATAAATAAATAAAAAAACACTTTTCCTACACTTTTTGACCAATGAATTTCCACCACTTTTCCCAGTCAATCATGTTCAAGGATTTTTAAAAGTCATTCAAAATTCTGACTGATTTGTTAATGTATCATTCAGACCAGTTTGCAAATCGGTTTAACTAATTCCTTGAAAAGAACTGACTCAAAAGAACAATTTGCTCAGAAAACAGAAATCACTATAGCCAAGTTTTACTCCACACAAGAGCAAAATCCATAATTTTTTTATTTTATTTTTATTTCCATGACTTTTCCAGCCAGGAAAACAAAATTGTAAAATTCCCTGATATTTCCAGGTTTTCCATGACCATGAGAACACTGACTAAAGCTCTGATCTAGAATTTTTTAATCTATAACTTCTCAAGTTAAATCAGGCATCAAATTATTATAATGTACGGTAGAAACAATAAAGACGGTACAGATGTTACAGATATGGTTACACTTAAATATATTGCATTGTGTGATTAACCACTTTTATACTTATTCCTCTTAAGTAAAAAAAGAAAAAAAGAAAAAAAAAAAAGAAGAAAACATTCAAGACAAAATGGAGCAGTTTTGGGCAAATCTCAAGCTATAAATTTGTTAAGATTTAAGTGTTTTGTCCCACATACACAGACTAATAGAATGTCTGTAAATGCTTCTTCAGGCTGTTGTGGTCTTGACCATTGCCTGAACACTGGCCCAGTGGAAAGCCTCTGAGATGAAAGTGTAAAAACACAGACTGAGCAGCTTTTATGGGGGCAAGTGAAACTCAGCCTCTCTGGCTTCCACGTGTTTCTCACCAAAGCCTCATGAATATGTTCGGTTGAGGGAGCATGGCTACAACTCAGCCTTAACAGGAAGAAGAAAATAGGTGAAAATTTTATTCATACTTCAGAATGGAAACCGAGATGTAATTATATGAATTTTATGTGTTGTTAACTGATGGTTGATGAGGGGAGTACAGAAAATACATCCATAATTTCAGCTCTCTGTCATAAAACTGTCAAACAAAATCACACTCACATCGGGCTGGCTGCGTTTGTGAACATACAGCAGCACACATGCTAAATAAGCCTACTACCGGCTATTGGCATCTACAGGGGAAATCTATAGCACCCTGGAAGTGACATTTGGTCACACATACACACACACACACACAGAGAGAGAGAGAGAGAGAGTGAAAAATGGCAACTCGTGCAACACAATCAAATAAGAAAGCTGTTTGGCTTGTTTGTTTGAACCATACAGCTGTCTTCTAGGTCTACAATAATATTAGTGTTGCAGAAATTCCCTGATTGTACAAGAAAGTTGCCCGAGGTGCTGGAGTTGTAAAGAACAGGAAGTCATTAAAGGCATGGCCCATACGGAGTGTCATTACTGCCTGGACCAAACTCCACTCATTAGAGATGTTTGGGGTGAAGGAGGGCGAAAATTAAGCCCCTGCATGTCTCTCATTTAGGTCTGTAGAGGGAACGGCAACCAGGAGAAAAGACGGATGATCACCAGGCATGAGAAACTACACAAGATCGTTATAGAACAGTCTGCCATTATGCCATCATAGCATAATGAATTGAGTAGTGTTCACAGGTTAAAAATAGAGGAAAATGAGTAATAATTATTACATACATTTCAACCAAAACATTTTACAAAAATAAATTTCTTAGGTTTTCAATTATAAACCAATAGATATACTGTTCAAAATTAAGACAAAATTTATTTGAACACTTTGTCCATGTCCATAGTTACTAGGGCTGGGTTTTGATACAGATTTCCTTATTAGATTTGATTACAAATTTCAATTGAATTCCAATTTATTTCGGAATATTTCTGTTATAATGTCTATTTTGCCTACATGTGAAAGAAATTCTCTCAACTAATGCTGTCAATTATACAGGTGACTTCTAACCTGGTACATTATGAAAATATTAATTTTACAATTTTTATTTTATCATTAGTTTTTCATCATTTTGGTCACATAAAATTAACACATTTCATGTATTCCAAAATGTATTCCATCAATAAATATGATGTATTGAAACTGCATACATATTACACACAAATATATGTTACATGTTTATTGTTAACTAAGGATGGGTAAAAATATTGATTTTCTGATGCATCGCGATCCTCGTTTGAACGATCTGGATGCTGATTCTTAAATTTCAAGATTGATCTTTTACTCTCTTTGCAGTGGAGGGTCACGCATAGAGGAAATTCATTCGTATTAACAACCAAATTTCACACTATGCGTAGTATGCGACTTAAATGTATATTGGCAACTGGCTGGTTCAGATTTCACTCACTAGTGATTGTGTAGTATAGTGGTGGAGTACTCAGCAGTGAGTCCCTTTCACTGCATGTTAAGAGTAAAAGTTGTTCCGTGTGTCTAAAGATGTAATCCACGCAACCCATTTGTCATTGAATAATGTCTCTTTTAATACCCTTTCTGTTCTTTACGGTCAGTTGTTGATCAAAAACAACAAAAAAGAAACATTTAATTCTAATCACACGTAGCACAGATGAGATAAAGCTGTTTAGTCTCTCTCGTTAATATGCGCTTACAGAGGCCGTTTACAGAAATGCCATCTTTCTGAAAGAGACAGCATAGTTTAACACGTGTTCAACAAATCAATGTAAATACTACAAATTATTAGGGATGCACCACTTTTGCTCTTCCAATCCGATTCCGATATCTGAAATCTCAGTATCGGCCGTTACCGATCCCGATATGACACCAGTGTTAATTTTTGCATAATCAGTTTAGAATATCTTTACATTATTGTGTTGAACTAATTATGGGTACTCTATAATAAGAAACACAAACCTCTAACTACACATTACTTCAATATAAATGTATAGTTTATCAAGAAAAACTTTATTGTTAACTAGTATACTGGATAATGTAGCAGCAAAATTAACAGTAATTCAAGCATAAGTCTTAGTAGAAAAGAAGCCAGTTTTCTTTGCAAAAAATTTCCAACTTGTATCTGGACTTTAAAGAATTCAGCTTTCTTTTTTGTTCAATTTAGTTACAAGACATCAGTTCACTTTTCATTCATACAGTTATTTACTGGAGCCCATTCAACTTAAATATTGTTATAATTATAAAAGATAATAATAATAAATTATTATTATTATTATTATTATTATTATTATTATTGCCTTTTAGAATTTTAAATACAACAGTAATATATTTCAATTATGTACCTTTAACTTTAAAACCCTCACGCTTCTATTTTGACATTCTAAACTCTCCAGGAAGTCCTGTATGTGTCTGTTTGTAGACAAGTTCACAGTAGATTAATTTGCTTCTCATTCAAATTCTGGTAAAATGCACCTCCAGTGCCATTCTAAATGCATATTATAAGTGAACCGAACTATTGAGCATCTACATCTGAGATGCTGTTCTTGAGTAGCGCTCAAATATTGCGCACCATGTGAAGGCTGAAAATAGCTGCGAGTGCATCACCAGCCTGTGCGTTGTGCTTGTGTGTGTGTGTGTGTGTGTGTGTGTGTGTCAACAGAACAGCACCATTCATTAATGTGATGGCGCTGCACATGTAAATTATATATTTACTTATTAAACAGCCTTTTGTGATTCACAGAGCTATTCCACGTCTTCAAGTGGCTTTGAATAAAATGCACGAGGCATATGAACTACTTTAATTGTGTTTTTTTTTTTATGTCATTTTTGGAGCTTGAAGGTAATGAACATGACTAACACAGTATCGGATTTGGATCGGGCTCATTGGACCGATACCCGATCTGTTTGAAAACGACAGTATCGGATCCGATACCTATCAAGGTATCGGATCGGTGCATTCCTACAAATTATGTTACAAAAACAAAAAACAAACATGTAACACAAAATAATAAATGCAATATATGATCATATGTATTGATTGAATACATGGATTTTTTTTTTCATTTTTAAAAGCTAAAATGTGACCAAAATGAAAAACCAGTAAAAATATAATTAATAAAATGTATATTTTTGTTAGAAGGTCCCCTGTATAATTAACAGCATTAGTCGGGAAAGAATTTCTTTCATTTGTAAGCAAAAGGGACATTATAACTTAAATATACCCAAATGAATCGATACTGTATCGAAACTGTAATCAAATCGAGAGCCTGTGAATCGGAATCAAATCTGGAAATCTGTATAGGGCTGGGCCCTATTGTTTACATGCATGATTTGTATTATTTGCAAATATTTACACTGATATGTGAACAAGTGCTAAAACAGTATTGTCTCTTTAAGAATAGCAGCAGTTCTTTTTAGTCTCAACATGCAGTAAAAGGATCTCGGTTCTGAACTTCTTCACTAATCTACTAAATCCCTTGAGAATGAAATCTGAAAGTTTATCAGCCAGTGGCTAATCAAAAGACATTTTTAGTTGCATAGCGCGAAATTTGGTCGCAAATACAAATGATTTACACTCATTGTAAAGGGTTGATCTTGGGGCCATTCAAATGAAAATTACCATTAATCAAAAAATTTATATTTTTACACAGCCCTAATAGTTAATGGGATAAACTACACCTGTGGTAACTCTGCTGGGACATCTGTGTGAACTTGAGGGACGCTAAATTCTTACAACCACAAAAAACATCCTTGGGACCAGGGCAGGGTTGCACCAGCTGTGCGTAAGTTCTCACGTAAGTTAGGACGTAAAGTTCACACTAAGGGCTTAGTAACTACTAGTTAGTTTGTAACTAAGTCAGTGCTTAATTTGGTTGCACCACCTGTTCTTAAGGCAAGACTTAACTAGTAGGTCATACCCTCTCCGTAAAGTAATGCGTAGTCGCATAATATGATGTTTACTTGTATTGATCCAATAAACAGCCTTCAAATTTGTACACAGAAGTGTTGAAAAGCTGTGTATTTCAGTTTTATCTTGTTACTGTTGATGTTCAAACCTTGTTTGCTCACGTAACTGTCAGCTGTAATAAATTATATCCCCATTAAAATACGATACGTAATAAAAGTACATATGATAAATAGTATATTTGCCCTGTGTAAATAACAATAATAGGAACTGTATCTAAAATAAATGAGGTGATAAATAAATAATAATACAACAAGCTGGCAAAATTGACATTTATTCATTTTAATATCTTATATATTTAGCATATGTTGACACTTGACACCAAGCGACACTGAAAACGGCACCGTTAGATCGGTTTTTCATGCTGAATAGCTGCTTAAAAGTAAGTTTTTTTCTCTCTCTCTCTCTCTCTCTCTCTCTCTCTCGTAAATGTAAACGAGTGTAAATGCCAACATCATCATATATGTCGAAAGGATTGAAGCCTGTCACGCAAAACATGAGCTCATTGATGTCATTAAATGAGTCTGCTTTTTTATTCCATCAGTTACTCCTGGTCGGAGGCTTCCGTAAATATTTCGTTTATATGTAGGGTTACGTCCTATTTAAGTTTAATGGTGCAACGCTCAAATATTTAGTAGTGCGTAAATTGTGACTTAGTGCCCATTTACGTAACAACTAGGCTAAGTTGTAACGTACGTATAGCTGGTGCAACTGGCCCCATTTGGTTAAATATATTATATATATATAATATAATTGTTTAAAAACGGTTATGAAAGTAAAGTCTGTTCAGAGAAAAGGTCTAGCTTAATTCGTTTTCAGATGGCACTTGGTTTGATATCTTGTTTTTTTTAATCTAATGCAATGACATTCATACATTTTTAAATGTGGCTTAAATGTCCACACACTTTCTGGGGGCATTGTATATAACAAGAATTAAAAAAAATAAAATAAAAAAAAAACTCCACAGAGAAAAACAGAAGAACCCAGTGTTTGTGAGAAAGTACCTTAGTCCCTGATTCTAAATGACGCACTGATTTGGCCCATGATTCTGTCTGAGCTGGCTGCATGCAGCATTGGGTACAGCGGGTCTATATATTAGGGTGCAGTACAGAGAACAACTCCTGTTATGACAGGATAATTATAAAGCAGTGTTCACTTCTCCACAGTGAGTCTGATAGCGTGTCCTGACAATCCAAACATGACGTTCATACACAGCTTTTTCAGTTAGACTCTCTGTAAATATTCCAACTTTAAAGAGCCACAGGCAGCGTGCCTGCTCGAACAAGAAACAACAGTCCTCATTTAAAGAGGCACTTCTTCAGAGCCTTTAAAATGCCCCTATGGAGAGGAGAGATTCAGTTGCCTGGTAATCTGATGTCATCACAGAAAAGGCTATGGCTGAAATATAACGGTGAGTAAGAGGGGACGTAGGCCTGAGCAATATAAGGGTTTCCCATTGCTGATCCAGAATTACTCTATATTAAGATTTTCTGATTTCAAAAAATGTGTTCAAGCATTCTCATTTAAAACATGTAACACCGTCTTCGCTTTCATAATGTTGCCAGACCATTGCGGTTCAGGTAGGATCAGTTAATCTCCTAAACACTAGGTGGCAATAATAGCCTTTTGACTACCTCCCACTACAGCAGAGCTCCAGGCAAGTGAGTCATGGAACAGGTCTTGCAATTTTTTGGTGTTTGGCACGGCTGCCTTTTGTCTGTCAACACAGACAGAGCCATGTTAAGATTTATGATCTTGTGCCCTTCATCGCCAGAGGTTATTCTGTGTCTCTGGGTGCAGACAAATGTGTGTCAGTCCGTCAACTCTTTTTGGAGGAATATGCCTTGCCTTCAGGGTACATGAAGGCACTGCCATCAAATAGCATGTCAGACTACATGACAATGAGGGGAGTGTTATGAGGAAGAGGGCATGGCCGTATAGCGAGATAAAGAGGACACGTTGCATGTGTGTCTGTGTTTGTTTTAAGTTAATTTTGACATTAAAACTTTGTTTACTGTTCAGCCGGTTCCCGACTCCTCCTTGCCCGACCTTGAACTGTTACACAGCTTAATATGCAGAGACAACTATTAGTAAACCATTTATCTGTTAATTTTCTCAAAAACTGTAAACACTGTTTCTGTCGCGCTATGAAAATTGCTCTGTTTGTTTTGAGTGACCCGTTTAAACCCACCCCAACAACATTACTCAACCAATGGCATGAGTTGGGGGGCGGAAATAACTTTTGGTTTGACAAACGGCAGACGGGGGGTGTATTCAAAAAGCTGTTTTTTGTAATTCCATTTGGTGGCACTTAGGGATGGGACAATATTTCGAATGTCGATACATCACAAACAAAAAAAATGAGGAAGCATTTTGGCATAACTTGATATTTCGAAATGTGCAACTTTGTTTTCTGTCCATGGTTTTATAAATTAAATGAAAAGTCAAACATCATAATCTCTATTTACAGGGTTCACACAAGGTGCTTGAACTGCTTAAAGTGCTTGAATTTAGCTTTTAGAAATTTAAGTACTGGAATACATGGGAAATCACCTTGTCTTGATGAAAAGTGCTTGAGATTAAAATGGATCGTTTCCTCCGTGTAATGTGTAAAGATGAGGTGCACTCCACTTTCATTGAATAATGTGTCTTAATATCCTTTCTGTTTTTACAGTCAGATAAAAAAGTCAAAAGAAATATTATTTTTAATCTCACAAAGCATGAATGCGCTAAATAATCATTGATGTTCCCTGAACCATCTGTAACGCTGAGCCACTCGTTAACCCTTAAAGTTACAGTACCTTTTTAGCATTTCTTATACAAATGAATGTAAACTCAAATGTTTTTACTTGTAAATTGTACACATTATTTCAAACAGTGATAGCTCATATCATTATTATATATACCATTTCATGATCTAATATTAATTAATAGAATGTAGAATTTTTGTATTTTTACAAAATTAAAAAGTGATTATAATACTGATGACACACAAAAGATTAAAAACTAAAATATTCACTCTCACACACTTTTTTCAGGACAGGTTCTGTTCAGTTCTATTGCTTGTTCTGCACCTGATCAGCCTGAATGTTGCCCACTATTTTTGAAAGCTTATTTGTCTTTTCTTACACAGAGAGGTATATGAGCAACTCTTATTATTTAAACTTTGAGAATTTTATATTGTGTATTAAAGACCTTTTTTTATTTTTATGAGAAATGAGTATATTGCTCAAACATGGTTTTCTGAAAATAAATAAATTTCTGTTATATTTTGTAGTTTAAGTATTAGTATATCGAATTGAGATTATATCGAATCGTGAACCTCATATCGTATATCGAGCCAAACAGTGAGATAACTATATAGTCCCATCCCTAGTGGCGCTAGTTTGACAGGAATTACATACTTCAGCTTTAACTTGCTACTAAAAACAAATACAACCTCGCAAACTCAAAAAAGCCAATTCGAAAATATATTTCAGTGAACTCTTTCCGTTTTTGTGCAATATGAATCAGTCGGTCCGTGGACTATGAAATATTTTAACCCACCATCCAGATATTTAAAAGTTTAACCCATTTCTCATTTTGTCCATTGTAATCTTTTAATCAAGAACATTGGCCACAACGTGATAAGAGCTGCTAAGAAGCAGAAGCCTTCCTGACAGCCAGCTGTAAATCTTCTTTATCAGACTCGCTCTAGCGCGCGCGCGCGCGCACACACACACACACACACACACACGCACACACACACACACACACAGACACAGAGTAAAAGGTTCTGAAACGCCACTTTGATCTGGTTGGATCCTAACCCAGACACTGAACCCTGACAGTGGTGATCGCTCTCCCCTTCCACCAACCTACAGCAGATCTCTTTTTCCCTGTCATATGTTGTTCTCTTTTATTTCCTCTCATGGTACAGTCCACATCCATAATTTTGTAAAAGCTGCTTGTTTTATATCCTCTCATCCAGCAGTGGGGAACTCCAGAAAGCAAACAGAGCCAAAACGCCCCACTTAAACTGCCAACCCACGTATTTCATTCCCGCACACAGTCATATCCACACTTGCATTCACAGCTACACTCCAGCTTGACCCACCGCTTTGTGCCAACAACCTTCTACAATGCGAGTAAATCACTCGCATATGCGACCAAATTTCACGCTAGGCGACTAAAAAAATTTCCTTAATTAGCCAATGGCTAGTAAATTGCTGATTTCACTCGCCTATGATTGAGTTAGAGGAAAAGAATAAGTTCAATGCCTGCTCAGTCCGCTTTATGCACCGTCACTTGGCTGAGAGTGTCCTCTGTCACTTTCTCTCACATATGCACACTCAAAGTGAGAGAGAGAGAGAGGCTTACACATGCCATGTAAAGAGAATTAACGCGCTAGATCTAAATGGTTTTCTTTATTTATTGTGCTGTTTTTTGTTGTTTTTAATTATCCGTTAATGTTTTAAATTCAGTAAATGACTGAAAATGTTCATTTGATGCAATGTGCTGTGCAAACCCCTTCCCAATGAGTGTTATCCTTTTAACTGTATTAATATAAATAGTAACAATATAAAATGTAATTAAAATATTTAACAATTAATATAATATAAAAGTATAACACTTGCTGGACAACGTGCTTTTTACGGCACTCAACACGCACGCAAACACCCGCGCATTTGTCTGCTTTTACAAAGATGGATGCAAAAAAGCGATTCCAGTCTGAGCAGAAAATGCTTGATAATTATTTTTTTCAAGCGCAACGAAAATTAAAGAGTCTAGTTCTGTGCAGACAGAAGACGGTGAATGCGCCGGTGAACTGTGGTGGAAAAGATTGTGCATTCTGAATCAAAAAGTGTCGTGGAAAAGCAAAAGTTCCAGACTCATTGGCTGTCGGACTTTGATTGGCTTTTGTATGATGAGGAGGAAGATGTGACGACATGCAGGTACTGCAGTAGAAAACCTAGCTTAGCTGGTAAAACGGACTTCGTATCAGGGTCGCACAGTTTCAAACATGAAAATCTCACAGCGCACTCAAACAGCAAACGACATACATCATGCCGTGAAAGTGTGATGGCTTCAAGCGATCTGCGATCGCAAATGGGTTTCAAACTCAAAATAAAATGAGCTTTCTGTGAAAATGAATACAGCATATTATATTGCAAAGGAGTAATTGAGTTTCACTAAGATGAAGCCACTAATTCTGCTGCAGAAAAAAATGGTCTGGACATTTCCCCAACGTATGATAACGATGTCCATTGCGCTGAACTCATTTCAAACAGTGCCGCAGATTTACAGGATATAGGGGCAGATAAAGTGAAAGAGTCCAACTACATATCAGTCATGATTGATGGTGCAACAGATTCTTCTGTGACTGAAAATGAACCTATCTATGTCAGGTATTTACATGATGGGTTGCCAGTAAATCATTTCGTCGCTGTCACAGAGCTGTCACATGCTCATGCTGTGTCTGACTGCATTCAATCCTCAATGTCAAAATTTGGATTAGATGACTGGAAGCAAAAGCTTGTTGGATTTTGTGCTGATGGTGCAAATGTGGACATGGGCCAAACAGCTGGTGTTGTTGCAAAACTGAGAGTGGACAATCCAAAACTGATAGACATTCACTGTATGGCTCACAGGCTGGAGCTGGCACTTCTTGGGGTTTTGAATGTCAAAACTGAAAGTGAGCTTAGTGAGTCGTGTAAATGACACCTTGCACTTGATTTGGAAAACCTAACATTTCAGCCCAAAGAGCCAAAGAGAACTTAAGACAGTTTGTGAAGAACTTGAATCTAGGTTCTACAAACCAAAGTCAGTGAAAGGAACACATTGGGTGCCTCATTTAGACAGGGAACTGATGGTCTTCTTGAAAGGAAAAGATGATCTTGTGAGCCAAGCTGGGCAGTATGCAGCTGTTGCCATTCACATGGAGAATTTGGCCCAAACCAGTCACAATGCTGACATTGCTGGTAGAGGAAAAAGGGTTTTCAAAACTCTGAAGGATCTGCAGTTTGTTGCATTTTGTCATTTCCTGAATCATGAGATAGCAACATTAAGTCAGACTCTACAGAAGGCAGACCTCATCCTACCAAGTGCTGTTGCTGCAATTGAGAGCTGTTTGACCAGTCTTGACTACATGAAAACCAAACCTCTCCCAGATGATATGCTGGAAACTTTCATCACACAATGTCTGTAAAGGCAAGCTCCTGCAAACTCATACCACAACTTTTCAGGGCACTGACTTGGGAGGGGAAAGAGACAGTTTGATGGACAATCTGAGACAACAGATGAAGCATGCTTGTTCAGCCTGTGACAAACAACTTGAACTACTGTACGGCAACAAGGAGCTGAATTTCCTCACTTAATGGTTCAGAGAGAAGCTTGTTCAATCTGAATGTCAAGTTGAAGAAATCCCTGGGGAATGGAGACGCTTGAAAAGGCGAGTGTCTAATGATCTTCATGGCAAGTCCTACCTGGACCTGTACCATACACTGCTGCTGAAGCAACCCTACAGAGATGAGATGCAAAACATTCATCATCTTGTTCAGATTCTTCTTGTTCTGCCAATCAGCTCTGCCAACTGCAAAAGAGCCTTCAGTGCCCAAAAGAGAATAAAATCAGATGTCCGCACCGCAGCGGTCTCACATGCTCACGCCTTTCTGACCTGTTCCTCATTTCAACAGAAGGCCCAGAGCTTCAGCAGTATGACCCATCACCAGCTGTGGAGAGGTGGCTGAAGTCAAGTTGCAAGAGAAAGCCATTTGCTAAGAAATGTTAGACTAAATCCATATGCAACCATAAAGAATAATTCAGACATATAAAGTATGTTTTGTTTAATATATATATTTATTTTTTTTTCAGTTGTATTGTTCATGCATTCCATGTAAAAAGTCTGGTGAGTAAAATAAAAAATGTACTAGCCAATGGCGACTCGAGCTTCATTGTGTCCGTAGAGCGCTGGCCAACATAGTGGAATTTAAGTACCAGAGGGTTGTAATATTTTATATAGTTAGGTGTTTTTCTTTGCCGTGCAAACTGCCAAGATCTTTAACAAATACTCAAGCCACATTCTGTTATACAAGCCAGTAGTAAATGTTCATGCTCACTTGATGAAAACAAAAATTGTAAGAAGGTGACTGAGATTTTCCTGGATATGATTCACTGTTTTCCCTGAATAACATGAACAAGACATACTTACCCCATCAGTTTAAGTAGTCACAGCACATTTTCTTCAGGTTTAAAAATACATTTCTTGATGAGCTCTCCATAAAAGCATCTGCCACAAAAAACATAGCAGGCGATCATCTTAATGGCTGGCAGAGAAAAGAGAAGTGACCGGGCTACAGCCTTATTTGAAACTTACATCAAATATGCATACCCATTTGGGTTACTCTATATAACAGCAGTTATATGTTCTAAAATAATGCCTACAAAAAATCAGTCTCTCCGAGTCAGACCAGAGTGAAATCTGGTTCTGAAAAACATTTACAGCAGGAAACATTTAAGTGACCAGCAGTAAATCCAACATTATGTTAAGAACCAGAAATGACAACTCCCCACATATAATTCTGCAAGCCATATATTATGCATATTGTGGAATAAAGACATGAAAATGGATGTCTAGCATTAACATTGCACATTGCAGGGGAGTCATGTGACGCCATATGAGGATCGGACATGTAAACGGCAAGCTCAGCGCACTTTGCTAGTTTTAATGATATAAACTGGTGAGATTCGATACACTCTGTTTCATAGCTGTTCTAGGAGGACAGTATGTCGAAGAATTAAAAATCCTTGGGCTGTGAAGACATTAAAAGACACTTACGTGCTCAAGCTGATACCCCCGAGAGGGCCAGGGAGTTGATTTGGTCGGAGAGATGCGGGAAATGCGGCGAGAGTTACTGGGCATGTCAGCAATGCTGACGAAGGTCGTTGCTGACTTGGAGGATCTTGCTGTTATACGTCGATCAATCACTGCCATGGAGGTGAAATTCTCTGAGATGGTTACAAGTGTGGGGGATGTCGAGAAACGGATTGATTATCTGGAGTCATCGGAGAGGGAATTATCTGCTAATCCGCTAGCAACCAAGGTGGATTTGGAGTGTGTCTGGGAGAAGTTGGAGGACATGGAGAACCGCAGCCGGTGGAAAAACGTCCGTACTGTTGGAATTCTTGAGGCCGAAGAGGTTCGGGATATGGTGAAATTCCTGGATGGGCTCCTTCCGAATCTGCTCGACATAACAGGCCATAAGATGGAAATCGAGCGAGCTCACAGGGTTCCGGCATGGTGATCCACGGAGGGAGACAGGCCCGATCAATTCTGGCCAAATTTCGGATAATCCGATAAAGATCTTGTGTTATGCGAGGAGTAAAGGAAGGCTTTCTTGGAAAACCACAGCATTTTCTTGTTCCCAGACTTTGCGAATGCGACAAGAAATCCCGCTCCGATATTACATTTCTCTGTAGTATACTTGGTTCCAAGCACATACACAGGTGGTAGCTACAGTGGCCAGAGCAACTGCCCCTTTGCCCACATGGGCTGAGGTGCCTCTCTGGGTGAAATATAGATCATAGGCTGGCATTTATTAAATTATCAAATGATTAGAAATGTACACGCCTGAAATTATGTGATTGTATTGTTGTGTTTTTGTATATAAAATCTCGCTGTTTATTTTGGACTGGTTTAAAACTGCTATTAGATAATCAGGTCTACCAGACCTTCCTTATCATTTGTAATCAGTCAAACATTTCTCTGTTAGCACATATGCCACTGAACATCTTCAAATTAAAAAAAATGTCAGTTCTAAATTCTTTATTTACTTTAAACAAGTCATCAAACATGCCTCTACAAGTGATACAACATATGTGCGTTGGCACAGAAACTCACATTCACACAAATTTGCGCTTTTCAGTTTAAACTGGACCCAAGTGATACAACCGACCCAGAAAACCACAATCTTTTCAACTTTAAAATTTGTTCAAGTCCTTTTTGGCAATAACAAAAACATGGAATGGTATCAGGAAAAATAATGCAAGTAAAAGTGAAATTCATAATTGTTTTTCAGTTGTCTCCATTGATTATATTGTAGATTTGATACATTAATATGTTTCTGATTTAATGCTATCAGACTTTGGATCTGTAAATTAAAATGAACAATTTCTCATCCTAATTTTGTGTTCAGTTTTAAAGGGTTTATTAAGTTATCCAGAAAAGAGCAGTAAATGTTTTTATCTTTTTCAGTGTTGATGCTTTATTAATATTCCCTACAATTTTATAGGTACGAATCATATGCAATCTAAAGGACTGTGGTTATTTATATAATAATTATTATATTAGTGGATACCATGTGCCCCCTTTGTTTTTCCTTGATATTTTTAAAGCAGCATAAAGTGAATCTGGACATTATATGCATCAAATTATCATGTCTTGTGCATGCGCTTTTTATATGTACAGCAAGGTTTAACCATGGATTTAACAAATAAAAAATATTTGTCCTGCATAAAGTGAGATTTTGTCCAATATATATATTAGATGAAATCATGTTTAATGATCCTAAAACAAATACAAATTATTTAATTCACAAATTACACTGCCTTTGTTTAAGAAAAGTTTTTTTTTTTCTAATGTACAATCATTTATAGATTTTATAAGGATTTTCCTCTGCGCATGAATGCAGCAAGCTATGTCGAATATGTTATCTGCAAACACTAATCTAGAGTCTAGAAAAGCTAGACGTTAAAATAGTGTCAAAAATTTTGGCTAACCGATTAAATTATGACATCTCTTATACATATAGATTAGGTGGGTTTTATATGGGGCCATAGCTCTTCTGATAACATCAGGCATTTCATCAATATCATGTGATCAGTGGCGAATGATCAGACTCCGGTCGCTGCTCTCACTTGACACCGAAAAGGCTTTTGATATATGGTAGAATGGGATTATCTTTTTAAGATTTTGGAAATGTACAGGTTTGCGAATACTTTTATTGGATGGATTAAGTTACTTTATAGACACCCGGTAGCAGTGGTACAAACAAATGGATTAATTTCAGATTATTTTACTCTGAATAGGGGCACTCGGCAGGGTTGCCTTCTTTCCCCATTATTGTTCTGTCTTGCCCTGGAACCATTAGCAGCCACGAAAGAAAGGAGGATGATTTTCCAGGGGTGGTGGCGGGAGGTGTGGCGCATAAGCTTTTGCTTTATGCAGATGATATTTTATTATTCGTCTCCGACCCCCCTAGATCTATGCCTTGCCTCCACAGAATTATTCATTCCTTTTCTATTAACAGAGTTAACTGGTCTAAATCCAAAGCTTTGGCTCTGACAGCATACTGCATGGTAACGGCTTTTCAGCCGGGTGCCTTCCAGTGGCCCAAACAAAGCATTAAGCATTTGGGTATTTTATTCCCGACAAATTTGTGTGATTTAGAGTTCATTTTGACCCTTTAATAAAAAGGTTTTCGAGCGATGTGGGCAGGTGGGCTTCATTACATTTTTCTATAATTGGGAAGGTTAATGTTATTAAAATGAACTGTATTCTAAAATTCAACTACCTGCTACATTCTCTCCCTATAGATGTCCCCCTCTCTTATTTCAAGCTATTTGATACCATAGTGAAGTCCTTCATTTGGAATGGTAAACGTCCCAGATTACATTTCAGTAAGTTGCATCTATATATCCTACCCAAGACTGTGTTTTATTACTATGCATTCTCAGACATTTGGCTCATTGGTCGCTTCCACCTGAGAGAGCCCCTCCCTGGTTTTGTATTGAACAGGAAGTTCTTGCCCCTATTTCGCCATTGCAAAGCCTTTCTATCAAACTAATCGGAGAAGTTAAGTTACACCCCATTATCTCGCATTTGCACTCGGTATGGACAAAAGTGTACAGAGTGTTTAATTCGGAAATTTATTTAAATATAGCCTCGAGCATATGGCTGAACCCAAAATTATGTATTAATAAGTCCCCTTTCTGCTGGACAGAGTGGATTGAGAGGGAGATTAATACGCTCAGTGACCTATATGAGAGTGGAGTGTTGAGATCCTTTGAAAATATGGTTCAACATTTTGGGATTCCCAGATCTCAGTTCTTTAGGTATTTACAGCTGCGCCACATGCTTTGTACTATTTTTGGGAGTAGCATACACCCCCCTAAAGTGGCAGATACTCTGGGAGTGGTGATTACTGCTTTTGTATACACACACACACACACACACACACACACACACACACAACCGGTCAAAAGTTTTGAAATATTTGACTGTAATGTTTCTCATGATCTTAAAAATCTTTTGATCTGAAGGCATATGCTTAAATGTTTGAAATTAGTTTTGTAGACAAAAATATGATTGTGCCAACATATTAATTTATTTCATTATAAAACTAAAATTTTATTTAAAAAAAAAAAAAGTTTTTGAAATTGATGACTTGGACCAAATAATAAAGAAAAGCAGCCAATAAGTGCCCAACACAGATGGGAACTCCTTCGATACTATTTAAAAAGCATCCCTCTCTCTCTTCCCTCCGGCAGTCTGGACCCCCTTTTTTATCCCCCTCCAGCTCTCACTGAAACACAGAACAGCTGTTAGAGATAATTTCCCACAAATGTCAATCCTTACCGTTCTCCTTCTCCCGGCCTCGCTCTCCACAGACGTTGCTCGGCCCACCCACATCACCAAATTCATATTAAGTGCATTAATTTTGTGGTGTCTGTGGTGTTGAGTCGCATGCTCTGCCCTACCCCAAAGATTTGGGGCGTTTTTCAAACTGCATTTTTGCGCCCTTGAATGGCACTTCAGGAAGGGGATGCCACTCGAAGTGTCATTCCAAACTAAAGTAGGAAAGTTAATTTTTTCACAAAGGGCCCTTTCACAAGACTTTTAGTGAAGGATACACTACCGATCAAAAGTTTTGAAACACTTGACTGAAATGTTTCTCATGATCTTAAAAATCTTTTGATCTGAAGGCGTATGCTTAAATGTTTGACATTAGTTTTGTAGACAAAAATATATTTGTGCCACCATATTACATTTATTTCATTATAAAACTAAAATTTTATAAAAATAAAAAATAAAAGTTTTTGAAATTGATGACTTGGACCAAATAATAAAGAAAAGCAGCCAATAAGTACCCAACATAGATGGGAACTCCTTCAATACTGTTTAAAAAGCATCCCAGGGTGATACCTCAAGAAGTTGGTTGAGAAAATGTCAAGAGTACATGACTGCAAATTCTAGGCAAAGGGTGACTACTTTGAAGATGCTAAAATATAACACAGTTTTGATTTATTTTGGATTTTGTTTAGTCACAACATGGTCTGACTTGGAGAGACTGCTTTTTTGTAGGTCATAGTTTTGATGACTTTACTATTATTCTAAAATGTGAACAAAAATTATAATAAAGAATGAGTAAGTGTTTCAAAATTTTTGACCGGTAGTGTATATATTTAAAAATAAAAACAATTTGTGTATACTCATGTGTGACCTCAGGGATGTTTGTTGGGGGTCAGGTGGGGTTGAGGATTGGGAGGGGGAGGGGTAATAGTGGGGGTTAAATGTTGATTCTGTGAATATATGCTTTGCTTTTCTTTGTCAATTTTGTGAATCAAAAAAAAGTGTTAATCAGAACATTGCACACTGTAGCAAGTTTATAGTTTTGGGGGGTTTTTTTCTCCTCTTTTCTCCCCAATTTGGAATGCCCAATTCCCAATGTGCTCTAGGTCCTCGTGGTGGCATAGTGACTCGCCTCAATCCGGGTGGCGGAGGACGAATCTCAGTTGCCTCGTCTGAGACCGTCAATCTGCACATCTTATCACGTGGCTTGTTGAGCGCGTTACCATAGAGATATAGCATGTGTGGAGGCTTCACTCTATTTTCCGTGGCATCCATGCACAACTCACCACGCACCCCACCGAGAGCAAGACACACATTATAGCAACCACGACACTACCCTCCCTAGCAATGGCCAATTTGGTTGCTTAGGAGACCAGGATGGAGTCACTCAGCATACCCTGGATTTGAACTCGCGACTCCAGGGGTGGTAGTCAACAACTTACTTTAAGCAACTTACAATCACTATCTTAAAGAACAGCCCTCCAGAGCGACCTGTTCTTACTGGCATAGTTCACCCAAAAACAAAAATTCTGTCATCATCTATTGACCATCATGTCTTTTAAAATGTGACATTTTTCATTCCATGGAACACAAAACTCATAAGAGAAAAATAAACTGTTTCTCAGCTTCATTGGTTTGTGTGTATAAATGCCAGGTTTGAATGTGCACAAGCTAAGGAAGTCTTATACCTGGAGAGAGCTATCCTTTAGCATTTGGATTTATATCAAGGGCAGACACTTGGCTGGCACATGCATCACCAGAAATACACTATGCGGCTTGGCTCCTGACATCTTTGCTTCATGGGCACTTACGGTGCGTTCATATCATGTTGGAACTACCGTAAGAGATTCTGGGTGGTAAAAACAGTTCACATCTTCGTCAAAGTTACTAGTTGGAAACTCTGAATTCTATGAAAGCTCCAACTTTACAGTCATGATGTCATGTAAAAAGAACCAAAATGGCAGTGGACTCAACAGATAAAGGTACTTTAAATATACTTCTATTTAATGTGCCATTTTATTTTAGCCACTGTTACTTGGAGAACTTTCCTTGTTCTTAAACATTTTGAACATATAGAGGTGCTTTAATAAAATTAATGTAGTGATTAACTAAATATTTTTCAATCATCAAAAAAACAAGCCGCACATAGATCCATTTTGGCATTGAGTGTAGACAGTAATAAAAAAACAATTCCAAAGACGTGCACAGCTCTGTGCAGAATCCAAGCTGTCATCTCGTAATTACAGTAATTCCAACACAACATGAATGCAGCATTAGTTCCAGGTTTTTTTTATTTTATTTTTTTGCCAGTCACCTGAGACATAAATGCCATGTGACTGCTCACTCTATATTTGAACTAGTTAAGAGAAGAAAAAATTATTGGGTACTATAATATAATGTCATTTTTGTAATTGCTTGCAAAAAATGGCTCAATGCAGAGCGATGTTTTTTTTTTTTATCATATGGCTTAAGAAGATATGGAATATAGTGCACAAGTCGTACAGCCTACTTTTGTGGAATTTTGTTGTCTTAGAAAAGGACATCCTACTAAATATCTCCTTTTGGGTTATTTGAACCGGTAACTTTACCACCCCAGATCATTACAGGCACAATGTTGTTGTTGCATAGCAAGAAACAGAAAATGCACAAGTTAAGTGAAGTTAAATTTTTTTATTTAGATATCTTTTTTTGGGGGGGGTAGACCCTGTCTACGCAATGAAAAGAATTGAACAGAACATGGAGAGTGGAGGCAAAATTAAAGACAGTATTACCTTGAATATGCCAACCCAGTCCTTGGGATGTGGTTTTATGAACTGTGTGAGGGTGTAATGGCACTCTAATGCTGAGTGGGGGAGATAACTCTTCCCCATATTCTGGAAGATGACATGGGCAAAATTTGACGTTTCCATTGCACTGCTTGCTACTGTCCCCTCCAGGAATAAAGCCATCTGTCTATCAGAAACTGCCTCTGTGGGAAAACAAGACCAATAAGAGAAGTGAATAAGAGGAGACATATCATATCATATAGTCCAGACTATAACAGACTCTACAGTTTTAACATTTGTACTTGGTCAAAGACTGTAAACACAGAACAAGCACCTTGCAAAGGTAATTTTCATCCTCATTGCATGTTGCTATGCATCTCCTGATAATTGCTGGATAACATACAGTTTTACAACTAAACAATTTAGTGTGGATCATTTCCATTTAGTGTAATCATCCCTACTAAAGAACATACCCGCAACCTTCTTGCAATTAACATCTCCATCATTGAAATTTACAATAGGCTGTCCACAGTGTTAATGTTTGGATCTTGGAAGTGTTTATATGAATGAAGATTAAACCCATTAGGACACGTCAATTTGATTGCAGAATTACATGGAATACCAGTCGGCCGTTCTATATACTGTATATCTATTAGTAATAGTCCCCTCAGTGTTTTAAATAAAGACTCTTAATAATAACAAATGGATAAATATATATGCACAGTTCAGTTTACTGCACTTATTTCAGCCCATGAAACTGGATCAATGTTTACTCAAGGATGCCACGGTGTGAGATTTTGATGGTTAGATTACTGTCTGAGAAAAAACAAAATCACGGTTAACTGGTTTTACGATTACTTGCAAATGTTCTTATTATGCAACAACACTGAGGCCAAATAGGCATATCATATCACAATTAAACGTGTTTGTGGATGTGTTTCTTAGGGATATATAGATGCTAAGCCAGTGTTTCCCAACCGCTGTGCTGCGGCACAGTAGTGTGCCGTGACAGGTTGTCAGGTGTTCCGTGGAAAATGATAAATTTTTTCCCAATAAATAAATAAATAAATAAATAAAAATAAATGTACTTGAGCATTGCTACAAATAAGAATATAGGCAAATTTGTTGTTTTATCATCACCCAATATGCGCTCTAGCTATCTGTGACATCGCGTTCCTACGTGACTTGGGTGTTTCCCAAATAAGAATTTCACACATTGAGTGGCCACGCTTCTAAGACCTACAGAAAACATGGACAAATTCTTGAAAAGAAAAACTACCGACCCTGAACCGGAACCTGGACTCTCTAGCAGTGGGGATATAAGAAAGAAAGCAAAAACGCTGAGCTCGAGAAAATACAGTGACAGTTATCTGTCATATGGGTTCACTTTCACCGGGGATCCCTTGGCAGCACTCCCCTTATACTTGGTCTGTGGAGAAAAACTCTCTAACCATGCAACGGTTCCTAGCAAGCTTAAACGCCATCTACAAACAAAACACCCATCACTCATTGAAAAAGACCAACTATTTTGTGTGTTTCAGAGATCAAACAGAGAAACTTTGATGAGAAAGAGTACCACAGTGTCTGAAAAAGCGCTCGAAGCTAGCTACCTGGTTTCTGAGGTAGTGGCAAAGTTGAAACTGTGAAAACAATGTTGGGTCCAAATACTGTCAAAGAAATAGCAAAAGTGCCCTTTTAAAACAATTCAATCGCCAGACGCATTGATGATATGTCCACTGACATTGAGAGTGTTGTACTGGAAAAAATAATAACTAGTGGAAAATTTGCACTTCAGGTTGATGAATCAACAGACTTAAGTGGACATGCCCAGCTGTTAGCAAACGTGCACTTTGTGGATGGTGAAATCATCGGAGAGATTTTTTTTATTTTTTGCAAAGAGTTGCCATCAAAAACAACAGGAGAGGAAATATTTCGGGTGACATCCAATTATACCGAACAAGGAGGACTAAAATGGGAAAACTGTGTAAGTGTGTGTACCGATGGAGCAGCATCTATGACTGGGCCTACCAAGGGATTCATCAGCAGGGTCAAAGAGAAAAATCCAAATGCTGTGGTCACGCACTGATTTTTGCATCACGAGGCACTTGTTGCCAAGACATTACCAAAGGAACTTTCGGATGTGTTGGATAGTGCAGTGCGGATTGTCAACTTCGTAAAAACAAGACCTTTGAAAAGCCGCCTATTCGCCACCTTATGTGAGGAGATGGGGGCAGACCATCAGACTTTATTGCTTCATACGGAGGTCCGATGGCTGTCCCGTGGTAAAGTTTTGTCGTGCGTGTATGAACTGAGGGAAGAACTGAAAATGTTCTTAACAGCAGAAAAATAGCAGTACACATTGCTGTTGGAAGATGAGGAATGGTGTGCAAGGCTAGCATACATGGCGGACATTTTTGCACACCTCAATGAACTGAACATACGAATGCAAGGAAAAAATGCGAATTTGCTAACTAACACAGACAAATTGCATGGATTCAGATCAAAGCTTGCTTTTTGGCGACAACATGTGGAAAGAGGCTCTCTTGAAATGTTTCCCCTTGCCCAAACTGGACATTCAGACAGCACTGCGGCATTATGTGAGGTCATTTCTAAGCATCTAAAAACTCTTGAAGAAAACTTTTATTTTTATTTCCCCTCAACTTCATCTGAAGCCTTTGACTGGGTGCGAGACCCATTTAGCTCATCTGCAATGGATAACGTAAATGGACTGTCATTGCAGCAACAAGAGCAACTCACTGAAATGAGACAGGACCGTGGTTTGAAAATTACATTCAGTGACCTACCTTTGGACAGTTTCTGGTTGACTGCGGCCAACAAGTATCCAGTCACTGCAGACAGTGCAATCTCAGTGTTGCTATCATTTTCCACAACCTACCTATGTGAGCTCAGCTTTTCTAGTCTGACTTACATAAAGAACAAAAACAGAGAAAGACTCAGAGCAGTTGACCTCCATGTGTCATTGTCATCAATTCCAGCCAGGATATCATCTTTGTGTTCATCAAAACAAGCTCAAGTTTCACATAAAAATAGTACTCACATTTAAACATAATATGCCATTTTAACATGCCATTTGAAGCACTGCAATGCATGTTTGGGCAATTTTGTTATATTTTAGTGCTTAATGTGATTTTTTACTTATCAAAACTGTGTCGTGGCAGAAAAAAGGTTGGGAAACACTGGGCTAAGCCATATTATAGGAAAACTGTTAAATACACAACAAATAGAGACTCTCCAACATAGGGCACAACAGCGCTTATGTGCCCTATCAGCAAGAATCAGAATCAGCAAACAGGCTCCATGAAAATACTGTCCTTTAATCTGTCCACAACACCTCATAAATTAATCTGTGTGGACTTTAACAGAAACATTGCTTACAGCAGGCGATTTAAAGTCCGATAATGACTAAAATTTACATTTATTGTTGAATGCTGTGAATTTGTACACAAGCAATGCTTTAAATAATGAGGATGATTTAAGACAACTCCTCAAAGCTTACCAGGCTGGTAGTAACTACACACAAATACGTTGCACACTATGTGAATTCTTAAACATTCCAAAAACTCAATGCATCTCCTTAAAATCACTACAACTAAAAATAATAAACTCACTAGTTTGTTGTTGCAAAACCTTTGTTAGAGCACTCTATATTTGAAATACAGTAATTGAATGTATTGTAATTTAAATTCTTACTAGTAAAAAAATAAATTAAAGAGCTCTCAAAATGCAATGCTTTCTAGTAAAAATTAAACTGTAGATCTCTGTAATTTTAACTGAATTTTTACTAGTAAGAATTCCAGAGCTCTCCAATTTGAATGCTTTCTAGCAATTTTGTAACTGGTATTCTTACTAATGTAGCTTTTAGAGCTAACAAAGATTACATGGAGGCAGGATTACAACTTGAGACCATGCAGTCGTGTTTTATTAACACTCAGATCTGCGCATCAGTAACAACCCTCTTTTTTCATGCGCACACTCAGAACTTCTTAAAGGGGAATGTACCCCACATGTGCATGTGTATCAGTGGTGTGTGAATTATGTTTATGAATCAGTAACGTGTGGGTTACTTGTATCCACCCCTACACAGGTCCCCACAGATTTCACCAACACCTGCAACATCAGTTTAGTCGGAGCTCGGACCTCTCGTCTGGATCGAGTGCCTTGCTGTGAGCATGTGCCATCTTAAACCCCCTTGGCAGTCTGGAACTTCTGCCTGGATTCTTCTCTATTGTTTGCGGCCGGATGGCCTCTCTTAGGAGCCACAGCCAGAACAATCGGCTGATCTAATTCCCCGTGGGTGGTTTTTAGGTGATCAGCAGTGAACCTTTCAGGACGGCCCCCAATGTCAACCAGGAACGTTTTGACTCCAGCCTCCAGAACTCAAAATGGGCCATCGTGTAGAGGCCGCAATGAATGTCGGTGAGTGTCATGGCGAATGAATACAAACTCAGCCGCAGAGTATCCCGGAGTATCCAAGCAGCCGTTAGTCCATGTTGAGATGTAGGAACAGGTTTAGAAGTATTGATTCTGTCCAAGAGGGCAGAGCATTCAGAAGACATGCTCCAGGGCACTGTGCTGTCCGGGATGAAATCCCCCTGCATCCGAAGAGTCTGCCCATAAACCAACTCCGCTGAGGAAGCTTGCAGATCCTCCTTAGAAGCTGTTCACTGGCCTAGCAGGACCCAAGGTAGATGCTCAACCCATCTGTCGTCTCTCATACTGGCCCTAAGTGCAGCTTTAAGTGAGCGATGAAAATGTTCGCAAAAGGTCATTGGCCTGCGGGTGGAATGCCTTGGTATGGTGAAGCTGCACTCCAAGGGTTCGAGCCACCTCTGCCCACAACTCGGATGTAATCTGAGGGCCACGATCCGAAGATATGTCAGATGGTGTGCCGAAACGAGCAACCCAGATGTCAATAAAGGTCCGTGCCTACGGCCACCTTGTGGTTCTGTCCACAATAGTCAGTAGGTGGGTAAACCCTACAGGAGGGCTGCAGAGGACCCACCAGGTCGATGTTAACATGGTCAAAACGTCACTCTGGTACTTCAAAAGTATCCAGTGATGCCTTGACGTGCCGGTGGTACCACAGGGTGCAGGTGGCCTCTGGAGACATCACGCATCAGCTTAGCTCCTGCCTCTTTAACATGTTTTCAAACTCAAGATAGTTGTTCTATAGGCCTGCACCTCATGGTTGGATCGTTGGTCAGCTGCTAAACAGGCAAAGTCAATACCCAAGTGCACTGCTTGTACGGCGGCCCTGGACAGGCAGTCCGCCACAGCATTAAGTTTTCCTTCAATGTGTCTGATGTCGGTTGTGAACTCAGATATGAAGGCCAAGTGGCATTGCTGTCGGGCTGACCAGAACTCAGTAGCTTTAGACATGGCATGAACCAAGGGCATGTGATCTACGAATGCCGTGAAAAAAATGTTCCTCTAAAAAGAAACTAAAATGCCTTACTGCCAGGTACAGCACGAGCAACTCTCTGTAAAATTTAGTGTACTTCAGTTTGTTAGGGTGAAGCTGTCGACTAAAAACAAATGCAAGAGGACGCCAGACGCCGTCTATGTCATGCACAGCGCCCACAGTACAATCCGAGGCGTCAGTCATGATGGCAATGGGGGCATCTGGAATCGGATGAAACAGCATGGTTGCTTGTGCTAAGGCAAGTTTCATGCCCTCGAATGATTTAGTCATCTCCTCTGACCAGGTGATCTGTTTATTCATGCTGTTCCCCTTGAGGGCCCCGTAGAAAGGACGCATTAGTGCCACTGCCCGCGGAATGAAACAGTGGTAAAAATGTACCATGCCCAAAAACTCCTGTAAAGCCTTGGCTGTTCAGGGGGCAAGGAACTCTGTAATGGCCTCAACTTTAGAGGGCAGCGGAACCGCCCCTTCGCTTGTAATCCGATGGCTGAGAAAATAAATGGCCAGCAGGCCAAATTGGCACTTAACAGGATTAATTATCAAACCATTCTGGCTGAGGCGAACGAACAGCGATTGCAGATGGGCCAGGTGCTCTTTCATGGATGCACTAGTGACTAATATGTTGTCCAACTACACAAATAAGAAATCCAGGCCCCGTAGGACCGATTCCATCATGCGCTGGAACGTTTGCGCAATGTTTTTAAGGCCAAAGGGCATCCGCAAGAATTCAAAAAGGCCAAATGATGTTATCACAGCAGATTTTGGAATGTCTTCGGGGTAAACTGGCACCTGATGGTATCTGCGAATAAGGTCCACTTTTGAGAAAATATTTTTCCCCAGCAGGCGAGCAGAAAAATCCTGAATGTGTGGAACTAAGTATCAGCCAGGGGTAGTGATGTCATTAAGGCGTCGACAGTCTCCACATGGTCTTCGGGACCATGTAAAGGGGTGAGGCCCTAGGACTGTTAGAGCATCGCACTATACCGCAGTTTTTCCATGTTAGCAAATTCAGCCTTGGCCTTGGAGTCAAGTCAACGGGCCCGGGCACAAACTGGCAGCCCAGATGTGGAGATATGATGTAGGACTCCATGACTGGTCACTGCTGTGGAGAAGGTGGGTTTAATGAGGTTAGGAAATTCACCCAGCAGCCGGGCGAACTCGCACCCTTCTGTCAAAGCGCTGGATAGGGTAGTCGTAGGAAAAGTGCTCCTTGAACAGGGTAAGACATTGAAACATCAACCAACAGTCTATTAGTAAAACGCTGTCCATTGAAACAAAGTGGCACCAGGCATTTCCCATATGTGCGTATTTTGCATTGATTAGCTGCCTCGAGCGATGGACCGAATTTGCCCAAGCGTCTGTCAACTGCCGATGCGGACACAACACTAACCTGAGCCCACGTATCACACAGGAAATGTCGGCCAGATAATGAGTCTGTGATGAACAGTAAGAAAACAGTGTTGTTAGCGACTATGCTACTGATTGTCTGCCTAATGCGGGTCTGCTGAAAATGCATGGAGGGCAGCACTTTTTGGCTTTCGCCCCAAAATGGGCATGAAAGTAACACAATGCTTGCTCAGCTGATTGCCGCATGGCAGGGGCCAGTTGCTCATCCGAGCGCCTTGCTGCAGCTCTCATAATGGGTCACACAGACATAGTCCTTGACTCAGCTGCCATATGCTTTTGTGACACCGCTTGATATTCATCTGCCAGCTGTGCCAGTTCCCTGTAATCCCTCACTGCCGTATTAGCAAGAGCTGTGCGAATGCTCTCTGGTAACTGTTGTAAGAACAACTCTTTAAATAGAAAGCATGGCTTGTGCTCACCTAGCAGCGCTAGCATGTGGTCCATTAACTCAGACGGGCATGACTCCCCGAGGCTGGGCAGGGAGAGAAAACGGCATTCTCTTTCAGTCTCTAATAAACTATAAGTCTTTAACCCATGCGCCTTCAGCATAGTATATTTATCCCACTCCGGGGGATTTTCCAGAATACTTATTGCTCGAGCAGCCATGGAGCTGCAGAGGGCTGCGACGACATAATAATATCTCGTGTCATCGCCGGTGATGTCCCATAATGCAA
The DNA here is from genome assembly GCF_019703515.2 of Myxocyprinus asiaticus. Classification (NCBI taxonomy): domain Eukaryota; kingdom Metazoa; phylum Chordata; class Actinopteri; order Cypriniformes; family Catostomidae; genus Myxocyprinus; species Myxocyprinus asiaticus. Next base: position 32,560,503 of record NC_059359.1, read on the forward strand.
ACTGGGCCTCGGCTTGAGCAAACCACACAGTCACTTGTTGCTCCTAAAATTCCGGCAGCTTCAGAAATACAGCATTCTTTGACATCACAAATAAGTCATTTGTGCTGCATCTAGGTCACCAATATAGCTTTTAGAGCTAACAAAGATTACACAGAGGCAGAATTACAACCTGAGACCATGCAGTCGTGCTTTATTAACACTCAGAACTGCGCATCAGGAACAAGCGCACACTCAGAACCTCTTAAAGGGGAACGTACCTATGTGAATGTGTGTCGGTGGTGTGTGAATTATGTTTATGAATCAGTAATATGGGTTACTTGTATCTACCCCTTCACTAGTAACAATTCAATTAAAGAGCTCTCCAATTGGAATGCTTTCTAGTACAAAATTCAACCATAGAGCTCTGTAATTGGAATTCTTACTAGTAAACATTCAATTAAAGAGCTCTTTGATTTGAATGCTTTTTAATAAAAAAATCAACTACAGAGCTCTGTAACTGGAATTCTTACTAATAACAATTCAATTAAAGAGCTCCCCAATTAGAATGCTTTCTAGTAAATATTCAACTATAGAGCTCTGTAATTGGAATTAGTAAAAATGCAATTATGATGAATAACACTGGGAACATTAAAAGATAATTTAGCCTTCCATAGGATGTGTACTTTTATATGACTTCTGTCTGCATGTTTCATCTGTCGACTTCAGTAACCCTTAAAGGCCAAAGTATACTTTGCACGTCCGCGTTGCTGATCGCTTCACGCACAGTATGTGTGACGCAAATTTCATCATCAAGCTGTCAGAAAAGGTGACTCAGAAAGGCGACACGGTCGGCCGGGTGCGCTCCGGAAAACGAATAATACCTGGGTCTTAAGTCATTCAAATGCTCCCAAACAGCCGATTTTAAGTAACTTTTTTGGTGGATATACGAGTCTGGTATATCGAGTTCATATGTAGCCCCAGTTACATGAATCATGTAAATTGAAAGCTCACATTCAGTCTGTGATAACTAGCCAAGCACCATGCAGACACCATGTGTAACCATAGTAACAGCTGCAATAACCAATCAGGCACAAGCACAAGAGATTTCCACATTAGGCTTACAGTGAAAAACTTTTAAATATATATATGTTTATGTGTGTATATACACACACACACACACACACACACACACACACAGTATTTTGCCACATGTAAATAAAACATTCCATGGTTTTTAACCGTAGATTCTAAATTCTTACAGTTAAATTAACCGTGGCATTTTTAATCGCGGTTAATAGTGAAACCTTATAATTGCAACATCCCTAATATCACCACGAGCATTAGACTTAACCTCTAAAAAATGTACTAATTGTTTTTTCAGGCTTGACAAACACATTCTCTATGTCTCATGCACACATGGTGATGACTCAGTAAGCATTGGAGAGAAATGGCCGATAACTGTCAAGGGATTTTCTCTGTGCTTGTGAATAGTCAACACTAACCAAAGTGATAAGGCAGAGTCAGCTGTTTTGTAATCATGGTAGTACACAAATTACTTTTTATCAGTACAGGAGGTCAACTAAAGGGTATGGATATGTTTAATTTGTTTGGTGTTTGGGCAGAGGTCTATCATTTCTGGGGAAAATATGCATGGCAAATTATTAGAAATCCTTAACTAAACTGTCATACAGTTGAAGTCAGAAGTTTACATACAACTTAGCCAAATACATTTAAACTCAGTTTTTCACAATCCCTGACATTTAATCTTAGAAAACATTCCCTGTCTTAGGTCAGTTAGGTTCACTACTTTATTTTAAGAATGTGAAATGTCAGAATAATAGTAGAGAGAATTATTTATTTCAGCTTTTATATCTTTCATCACTTTCGCAGAGGGTCAGATGTTTACATGCACTTTGTTAGTATTTGGTAGCATTGCCTTTAAATTGTTTAACTTGGGCCAAACATTTTGGGTAGCCTTTCACAAGCTTCTCACAATAAGTTGCTGGAATTTTAGCCCATTCCTCCAGACAGAACTGGTGTAACTTAGTCAGGTTTGTGGGCCTCCAGTTCTGCCCACAAATTTTCTATCGGACTGAGGTCAGGGCTTTGTGATGGCCGCTCCAATACCTTGAATTTGTGGTCCTTAAGCCATTTTGCCACAACTTCAGAGGTATGCTTGGGGTCACTGTCCATTTGGAGGACCCATTTGCAACCGAGATTTAACTTCCTGGCTGATTTTTTGAGATGTTGCTTCAATAAATCCACATAATTTTCCTTCCTCATGATGCCATCTATTTTGTGAAGTGCATCAGTCACTCCTGCAGCAAAGCACCCCCACAACATGATGCTATCCCCATGCTTCACGGTTGGGATGGTGATCTTTGACTTGCAAGCCTCACCCTTTTCCCTTCAAACATAACGATGGTCATTATGGCCAAACAGTTCAATTTTTGTCTCATCAGACCAGAGGACATTTCTCCAAAAAGTAGGATCTTTGTCCCCATGTCCTCTTGCAAACTGTAGTCTGGCTTTTTATTGCGGTTTTGGAGCAGTGGCTACTTCCTTACTGAGCAGCCTTTCAGGTTATGTCAATATAGGACTCGTTTTACTGTGGATATAGATACTTGTCTACCTGTTTCCTCCAGCATCTTCACAAGGTCCTTTGCTGTAGTTCTGGGATTGATCTGCACTTTTCGCACCAAACTATGTTAATCTCTAGGAGAGAGAATGCTTCTCCTTCCTGAGTGGTATGATGGCTGCATGGTCCCATGGTGTTTATACTTGTGTACTATTATTTGTACAGATGAACATGTTACCTTCAGGCATTTGGAAATTGCTCCCAAGGATGAACCAGACTTGTGGAGGTCCACAATTTGTTTTCTGAGGTCTTGGCTGATTCCTTTTGATTTCCCCATGATGTCAAGCAAAGAGCCACAGAGTTTGAAGGTAGGCCTTAAAATACATCCAAGCTACACCTCCAATTGTCTCCAATTAGCCTATCTGAAGCTAACTGGCTAATTGTCTAAAGGCTTGACATCATTTTCTGGAATTTTCCAAGCTGCTTAAAGGCACAGTTAACTTAGTGTATGTAAACTTCTGACCCACTGGAATTGTGATATAGTCAATTAAAAGTTAAACAATCTGTCTGTAAACAATCATTGGAAAAATTACTCATGTCATGCACAAAGTAGATGTCCTAAATGACTTTCCAAAACTATAATTTGCTAATATTAAATCTGTGGAGTGGTTAAAAAATGTGTTTTAATGGCTACAACCTAAGTGTATGTAAACTTCTGACTTCAACGGTATATGTTCTGTCACACTGCAGCTTTCCCCCCTTCTTTTAATCTAACGAAACACAACTTCAGCACTTTGATGTACATCTACATGTAGTTATTTTGCAGACGCTTTTATCCAAAGCGACTTACAAATGAGGAACATAGCAAGCAATTTGTCATACAAAAGTCAACAATATCTGCAGTATCACCAAGTTCTCGGAGTAGCTAAAGCAGTGTAGAAGCTAGCACAGACGAGGCGGATAAAGAAGGGCTGCTGTTTATTTCATTATTAATCAGTAAGTGTAAATAGTGTAGATTGGTTAAGTGCGCGCGGAACAGATGTGTTTTCAGCTGGTCTGATGTGTGATAATACAACAGTGCGAGTACAGCAGGCAAAGCAGGAAATTCCTGACCTCGAAGAGACTCGCGTCACGTTCAAGAACTGCTGAGTTCTACAAAAACAAAACTTATTCACCGTTTCAGATAGGAAAGTGAAATGTCCGATAACCGTACATAAAACTGAAAAACCTCCCCCGTCATTTTGCTTTTTTAATGATTATTATAATGGAAAATATTATTCCCTTTATCACATCGTCGCATTTGACTTGTACAAATGGTTCGCGCTTTCATATTTTAACCCAGTAACAATAAAAAGGCATTTATTGAGGCTATTTATTAAGAACTTCCGCCACACTAATTTCCCTGATAATTCAAAGGTCATCTCTCCAAAAATAAAAATGATCCTTGGCACACCACTTCGCCATACTAATCGATATGTGACATTTAATAATTCAGCAACGTATTCATCAGTTATTCGTTTATAGCATTGTCGAAATACTAACACTTCAGTTTTCTATATAAACAAATGCGTTTCGAACAGGCCGAAGTTAGCAGCACGGACATTTCTGACAACGTAACTTCAGAGTGTTAATCACACTATAACGAGAAAAACTGAGTATAGTTTTATACATTATGTCTTACACTATATACTGTATATATTCAATATACGTCCCCCGTATCTAGTCGGTATACATCAAGTTTTCTATCTTAGCTAAGCTAGTGGTGTCTATGTAGCTTGCTAGCAGGTTTAGCGTATTTTAGCAATCTAGCTAAACAATAACAAACCAAAACATCACGAGAATTACAGCTTATTGACTCTTGCCATTCAATCGATCTTCAGTCGTCCTAAAACTACAACATATTTGGCCTTTTTTTCTCTAAAAACACACATCAGTAATATCCTACGTATCTTAAATTGAGGCCGCGAGATAAGTGTAACCCTCATCATGCTCCTTATTTCACTGAACAGAGCTCAAAATTATATAAAATGTCAGTAACATGAAGTCTTAGTTTATATGACATACGTACACACAAAGTAAACAAAATAGACGACACAATACCTTATTTTCATGTTGAAGTATCAGGAAAAACCCCAGCGCTGTTATTGACGCACTTTCCAGTCTCAGCACAACTATATTCCCGTCTGTCTGTCTGCGTGTCCGTGTGTGAGTGGTTTCCCGTAACAACACAATAACAACAACACACATCACATCCGCCACAACACTCACTCATGCCTTCGTCGAGGTTTTATTTTACACTCATGAGGGCTATGGCCAATGTATATCTCATGTTTTGCAAGGTAGTATATTGTCACTTGCAACATTTGTACGGTATTTTAAAATGCTTTCTGGTTATACTGTGTAAAGGAACAACATAGCATATTTAGTTTGTTGCGCGTGCTCCAGTTGCTGTGTAGAAAATTAAATAAATACCAAAATAAATGTTGAATCATCTTGCAGTTGGCTATCTAAATCAAGAATGGTTAAAAGAAACAAAACTTTTATTTTTTATTAATAAAAAGTCCAGGTGAATTAAATGGCAAGCAGACTAAATAAATGCTGTTTCACCGTGCACTCTCAAATTAATCAGTTGTTTTCAGAGACTTTAAGGATGTCCCGCCTTCCGTTGAATGTCGTTGGATGAAGAGTTCCGGATTGAATAAGACGTATGGACGAAACATGTGTCAATCATCGATCACCCAATGCCGTCACCGTAAGTCGAAGGTCAATAGCAAAGCAGCATGGCCGCTCTGTTAAGAGGGTCGCGGTGGCTAGTCAAAACGTGGCATAATAACCATGTCAGCGCCGTGCAAGGTAATGTGTTTCCAACATTATCTTAAAATGTGATGTTTCTCTTTGCTTACTGTACTTTGCATGCCTATTTTCCTTGCAGCAAGTTAAAGTAATAAGCAATAAGCGCTAGACAAGCCACAAGGCTAAAGTCACAGGCGTGTCATTGGTCAGTTCCTGAGACACAAATAGACACTTAACTGTCACTTGTTGCCATTGAATTGAGTTGTTGTTAGTTATTAAATCGTTTCAATTGCTAACAAGTATTCCCCTATTACTTAATCAAGTTAATTAACCAGATTGCGAGTTGTAAAGGAACAAAGCAATTTCTGACCAAGCATTTGTCAATTACGTTTCTGTGGTAATCAACATTATGCTACAAATGCTGTCGATTGATCTTAACTTGTACTGCACCCGGAATATTCCTTTAAGATTACCCACCTATACACTCCCACTCTGTAGTGTACACCATATTCTGATTATTCTATTCTGAGACAGCTTTGTTGTTTAAAGACATTCTGTTTAAGTCTTTCATTTCTCTTTTTAGTCTCAATCAGGTCCATGGCCTCTAAAACCCATGTGGGCTTCATTGGTCTGGGGAACATGGGAAACCCAATGGCAAAAAACCTCATAAAACATGGATATCCAGTGATAGCCTCCGATGTATTTCCAGAGTCCTGCAAAGAGCTACAGGAGCTTGGAGCTCAGGTCAGGATAACAGTCATAACACTAAACAGGGTCACATCTGACCTTGATGCCTTGTATGATCGATTTAATCTTGTTTTTAAATTCACATGATAGAGAAGCCTTATATTTGAATGGGTGGCACACATTTGTTTGCATTTTTGCCACAATCTTTATTTCTTGTTGTCCGTGTTCTTAGATCCTGGACAACCCTGCGGATGTGGCGGACAAGGCTGATCGCATCATCACAATGCTTCCCTCTAGCCCCAATGTTATAGATGTGTATACCGGGCCAAATGGCATTTTGAAGTAAGGATCTCTTTCCTGTACAGTTTATAGTCTTGATTATTTCAAAACTGGCCATTCCAACATCAGCTTAATCCCAGACTAGTTTAACTTCCGAGTTTAGACAAATTCTAAGTCAAATGCCAGCATACATTCATCCACACTTAAAGGGATAGTTTACCAAAAAGTAAAAATTTGGTAATCATTCTGCCTAACATCTCCTATTGTGTTTCATGGACAAAAAAACGACATAGCCTATGGGTTTGGAAAAACATGAGAGTGAATAAATTGACAGAGTTGTTATTTCTGGGATAACTATCCCTTTAAAAGAATAGTTCACCCAAAAAATAAAAATTCACTATTCATTTTACTCACCCTAATGCCATCCCAGATGTTTATAACTTTCTTTCTTCTGCAGAACACAAACGAAGATCTTTAGAAGAATATTTCAGCTCTGTAGGACTGTATAATGCAAGTGAATGGTGACCAAAACTTTGAAGCTCTTATAAGCACATAAAGACAGAATAAAATTAATCCATAAGATTTAAGTGGTTTAAGGATTCTCAGTGGGTGAGAACAGTCCAAAATGTAACTCCTTTTTCACTGTACATCTTGCCATTGCAGTCTCTAAGCTCGATCACACTTCCTAGTGTTTAAAAAAAATGCGCAGAGCCCAGTATGGTCATAGGAAGTGTAATTGAGCTTGAAATCATGATAGTCAAGGAGACTGCAGATGTCAAGATTTAACGTGAATGGAGTTTTATTTTGGTCTGTTCTCACCCAAAATTGATTGGATCACTTCAGAAAACTTAAATCAAACCACTGTAGTCATATGGGTTACTTTTATGCTGCTTTTATGTGCTTCAAAGTTTTGGTCACCATTCACTTGCATTGTATGGACCTACAGAGCTGAAATATTCTTCTAAAAATCTTAATTTGAGTTCTGCAGAAGAGAGAAAGTCATACACATCTGGGTTGGCATGAGGGAATGCTAAGAGAACTTTTATTGTTGGGTGAACATCTTCCTATACATTTAGAAAAGAACTCTCAGGAACATGCAGATAGAAAATTACATAACTACAACATTAGTTTTAAAAAAAACTGATATCTTTGCAGGAAAGTGAAGAAAGGAGCTTTACTCATTGATTCCAGCACTATTGATCCAGCTGTTTCAAAGGAGATGGCAGCTGCTGCAGAGAAAATGGGGGCTGTTTTAATGGATGCCCCAGTGTCTGGAGGTGAGAGCTGGAATTGAATGTGATGACAAGGTTTCTCACTGCTTAAACAACTCAATGTGAAGGGCAAGCAAATAACTGACGAAGTGTGCTGAAAGCGTGAACTTTAAACCTGAACAGTTGGAAACGTCATACCATTTTATATGCACTAGCTGTAAACAAACTACATATGTAAGTGTAGACAAAAATGAAAGACAGTTTTTTAGTGCATGTTTTAAAGGTTACATAAATCATGCCCATAGTCTCAATTACAAAACTAGTAACTACAAATGTCTTAAAGAAACTTTGGCCCCAGTTCAAGCAATGTGGTTTTCGCAATCACGGGTTTTATTTGTCCTTGCTGTACTGAAAGCAAACTTGCATGACAGTAATGAAGTTCGCCATGCTGAATATTTTAAAGGAACCCATGAATTGTCAACTATCGCTGTTTCTGCCGGTTACATTGACAAGGAAAACCCAGGCCAAAAAAGCATCTCTAGGTTCACAAAGTTAAAGATCAGGATGCAGCAGTTATACCTTTGAGAGACTTTATTTTATTCTCTGTATTTCCTCTCTTTCAGTCTGCAGTGGGTGATTTGCAGGTTTGTTGATAGGAATGAGTTTTATGACCTGCCTCGTCTTGTCCATTTTCTTAATCCAACCATTGGTGTGGACTCCTTGAGTTATATACGAAATCAAAAGCCAACATCTGGGAATTGATCCTATGACCTCCTATAGTGGAGATGGAGAGTGCTCAAAATCAGGGGTTCTAATGTATCCGACATCTTTTAGAAACCTCTACATAGGATAAAGCTGTGCCAGATTTACCTGAGGTCTAGATTTTGAACAACAAACACTCATAATGACAAAGTGTCTTCTGCTCTTTCTTCAGCTTTTTTCTGGCTTAATTTGTCACATAGGCGCCTCTGTGCTGATTATTTTATTTATTTTTTTCTCCCCAATTTGGAATGCCCAATGCGCTCTAACTCCTCATGGTGGCATAGTGACTCGCCTCAATCCGGGTGGTGGAGGACGAATCTCAGTTGCCTCCGCGTCTGAGACCATCAATCCGCTCATCTTATCACGTGGCTTGTTGAGCGCGTTACCGCGGAGACATAGCGCACGTGGAGGCTTCATGCTATTCTCCGCAGCATCCACGCACAACTCACAACGTGCCAAACCAAGAGTGAGAACCACACATTATAGCGACCACAAGGAGGTTAACCCATGTGACTCTACCCTTCCTTGCAACCGGGCCAATTTGGTTGCTTAGGAGACCTGGCTGGAGTCACTTAGCATGCCCTGGATTGTGCTGATTGTTTGTATTTGTCTGTGGTTACATTTCTAACCCAGCATGAGGAGAGTAGATTCTGAATCTGTGCAGAGCTATGTTCGCTCTCAATTCAGAATTACGGACACACTTATGCTACCTTTCACGTGCACACATTGGTTTCATCCTATGCCATTATCGAGCATGTAGACAGACGAAGTTTTTCAGTGTTCAGAGAAGAAGCCCTCTGTACACAGAAGAAGAAAGCAACAGAAGAAATAATAAATCATGGTGTTATAGTTTCATTGGTAACACTTTACAATAAGGTTCTATTTGTTAACATTAGTTAATCCATTAGATATCATGAATGAGCAATGGACAGTATATTTTATACAGCATTTATTAATCTTTGTTAATATTAGTTATTAAACACAATTGTTCATTGTTAGTTCATGTTAGTTCATAATGCATTAACTAATGTTAACATACTGTATACGACTTTTGATTTAAAACATTTTTCACTGTTGAAATTAACAAACTATAATAAATGCTGTAAAAGTATTGTTCATTGTTAGTTAGTGTTAACTAATATTATTAACTAATGTTAACAAATGGAACTTTATTGTAAAGTGTTACCATTTAATTTCACCACACACAGTTTAGCCTGCAGTTTGAATATATACCGTCACTCACTCACATATGCATAAACTTACACCCTTAACCAACTCTCTCTGTTTGCTGTCCCCCCCTTTTAACCTAATAAGACCTATTTTCTTTGAGCTCCTCAGCTGTTTTATGACCTAGTCTAGTAGATTAACAGAGATTTATGCATTTTCTTCCCTTCCCACTGCACTGGATCAGCGGATTTCAAAAAGTGTCCAATACCTCCCACTGACCTAAAACCCATAATAAATTCATATATTAAAAACAAATGGCAAACTGAGTGGGATCAATGCACCATGAGCAAACTCCATGAAATCAGCCCTATTGTTGGCAAAAGAAACGTTTCTCTGTTTTCAAATCGCTGGGACCAGATCGTCTACACCTGCTGTTGAATAGGTCACTCCAGGATGACACAAGTTTTTAATATTAGGAGAAGATTCACCAACATGTACCTTCTGCCAGAATCCATTATCCTTGAAACATGTTTTATTAGACTGTACTGGTCTTAACCCTGTGAGAAACCTTTTTTATTCAGTCAGCACTCTGGAAGAAATTTTTAACAAAGTCAAACCCCACGCAATTTGAGAGTTTTTAGGAAAAATAGATTTTAAAAACCTTTTATAGAATTCCTTACACATTTCTCACCATGGAAATAGCTATAGAAGCTGGCATGGCGTTAAAAACAAACAAACCCACTGCACTGTATTAAAGCTATCCAGCTCTCGACACCGATCTTGGTTGGGCAGTGTAGAGCTCAAGGGTATTTAACATTGGAGTCATTGCTCCAATGCTTTTGTGTGTTTGAATTTTTTCAGCTCCATTTGGCAAAATTGGGTATTTAAAACTGATTTGCCAAAATAGATGTTTTTGCAATTGTGGGTCTCATTCAAACAAACTTATGCAGATTTTTTGTTACTCTATATTGTTGGTCCAGGGTTTTACTGGTAATAGCAATGGTATCAAAACTGTTAATTTTCCATTAACTTGGCAAAGCCTGGACATCCACCAGAATGGAATGCTTGGATGCCCACATTATTCTGCAATATTTTCTACCATATAGAATGATCAGATTGTGTTAAATATGTACACATGTACTGTTCCTCTCTTATAAAGGCTTGGCTGAGGTGTGATAACTGTTGTAGTGTAACAAGAAATGTTTAACTCAGTCAGCAACCAGTTAGCGCTTTATGGTGATTCTCCTTTTTAATCAGGAAGTTGTTCCCTCTGGTCTTTGGGCACATAAAAAACAATGTGCTTCTAGTTTGCTGTCCTTAATTTGTTGCCTCTCCCAATTCATATGCGTCAGTGGGGTTTGGCTATCGTACCATTGGACCCGCTCTTGGTTTGTGAAACAGCCATAAGAAATCCACAGACCTGCTAATTCTCTTTACTTACACCCTCCAGACATATTCTCAGCTTTATGTTAGCGCCTGTAATGGAGGTTTAATGAAACGTGAGCCACAACAAACTTGCTCTGACGTCAGCTTGTCTGTGTTCACAGCAGATGGTGAAGTGCTTGTGTATTTTTAGGAGTTTCCCCTACATGTGTAATTATGGTACTGTGAAGGTGCTACATTTTGAAGACACATGGTCTTATCCTCTCATTGATTTGTTCATGATATGCAGAGAAACTGTTGGAAGTTTTTACTTATTTAGACTTGAAACAGGTAACTGATGATTGAGGGTTTCAGTAACCCAGTCATTCAGTCACTGTTTCATGCCTGTGGTTGCTCATTCTCTGATTTGGTCACTTATTTACTGACACGCATTCATTTGCCATTTACGAAACTCAACTTCCATTGTTATGGTTATTGTGGTCTCCTGCGGAATTTGAACTTGTCTGTTACCTTTTATGTGCATTATGTTCCTGATACAATAGAATGATCTGCATTTTTTCCTTTTTCAGGTGTTGGTGCTGCCACTTCAGGTAAGCTCACCTTTATGGTGGGTGGGCCAGAGGAGGAGTTCAATGCAGCCAAAGAGCTTCTAAGCTGTATGGGGGCTAATGTAGTATACTGCGGCCAGATTGGCACCGGACAGGTACGAATAGAATGAGTGTTTAAGAATGTAAAGCCATTCTTCAAAAGATGCTAATTTATTCCTGGACATCATTTGTCGGCTTTGTTTGTAGGCAGCTAAAATCTGCAACAATATGCTGCTGGCCATTGGAATGATCGGAACGGCAGAGACCATGAATTTAGGAATCAGGTGCAGTGTCTCCATAATTAAATAATAAAGTCATATACTTTGGCTTTAAAATGTATTTGGACACTTTTAAAGCCACACATAAATAAGAATGTTTTGCATTGTAAAATAAAAAAAAATACATTTTTGCCTTTAAAACAGTACCAATTCTTCTTGGTGCACTTGCCGATGTTCTTTAAGGTTGTTGACAGTTGGCTTGTTCCAGCATCACTGAAAACTTGCCACAGTTCTTCTATGTATTTAAGCTGCCTCAGTTGCTTCTGTCTCTTCATGTAATCCCAGACTGACTCAATGATGTTGAGATCTGGGCTCTGTGGGGGCCATTCCATCTGTTGCAGGGCTCCCTGTTCTTCTATTTTATTCTATTTTCAAAAGGAATGTTTGGGTGTACACGCTTCAAATGCGCCCATATCGGGCTCACTGTCAATGGAGTATATTTTGTAGGGCTAAAATGCCTGACTAAATACATTTTGGGGCCATGTTGTGTGGTAAATTATTTAATGTCTGATTTAAATAGATCCTGTTGCTTGAATAACAAAATGAACAGCGCAGGTTTTGGTTAAACTCTGTAGTCTTTTTGCACCTTTTGAAAGACTTAATCGCTTAGTTTCACTGATACAACTTTTTGAAGCTTTTACTTCTTTCATGTTATTTTCTATTTTTTGCCTTGCATACTCAGCGTTTTAAAAAAAATAGGTTTCTCTGTGCGCTGACAGGTTAGGGCTTGACCCGAAACTTTTGGCCAAGATCTTGAACATGAGCTCTGGCCGCTGCTGGTCAAGTGATACATATAACCCTGTGCCGGGAGTGATGGAGGGAGTGCCCTCAGCAAACAACTACCAGGGCGGCTTCGGAACCACATTAATGGCCAAGGTTTGCTTTGCCATCTATACAGTTGTGTTTCTTCCTTGGTTTCATACAGTTCTTTTTTGGGGGGGAGGGGTGGGCTTGTAGAATATTACCAGTTTATAGCATGTGATGGATTAAACAATCCTCGCTATCTGTAATTGTCATTTATTGTCAGGATCTGGGACTTGCACAGAATACAGCAACCAACACAAAGACGCCAGTGCCGTTGGGCTCTCTGGCCCATCAGATTTACCGGATGATGTGTGCACGTGGCTATGCCAGCAAAGACTTCTCCTCGGTCTTCCAGTTCCTCAGAGAGGAGGAGGGCCAGTAGAAGGCAACAATCTTTGCCCAATCCACAGACTTGCCCAGCAGCGCCTGCATTGTAAAACATTGACCCAACAGCAAGATACATTGGCATGTAGGTGCTTGGGAGCTGGTATCATCTGATAAGTAAATGAAAGAACATGTGAATACATGCATTGATTTGATGATAGTTGGGCTGTTTGTGTAGGGTTTATTTGACAGGCTGTGATCTGTTGAAATCATGTTACTTATGTGGGCTTACCCATGTACAAGTAGTAATCAACCTATTGTTAGATGCTGTGAATTTTGAGAATGTTTTTTGTGTGTCTGACTGTTTGTTGTGTTTGTAGACTAACAAAAAATTGTCATTATGATCATACAGCATTTGTCATAGTACTTGTTTGAGGAAAGGCTTAAAGATACAGCGTGGCTCTATTCACAAACGCTGACCATCTCAGCCATGATACTCCTTAAATCTTTCTTTTTGTTAACAGATTTGCACAAAAAAATAATAAAAATAAAGTGTTTTTCTTTTATATGTTCTTTTGTTCTTATATTTCTTGTTCAATACGAGTTAAGCTCAGTCGACAGCATTTGTGGCATAATGTTGATTACCACAATTTATTTCAATCTATCCTTCTTTTTTTTTTTTTTTTTAAAGCAAAAATCCGGTTTACAGAGAGGCACAATGGAAGTGAATGGGGCCAATCTGTAAAATTAAAATACTGTTTTAAAAGTAAAGCCACAAGACTTGAACAATATGCTTTTTAACATGATTTTACTGTGATAAAATCACTTACCTTTTCTGTGTACATTTATTTCCAATTTTACTACTTTGTTGCCATGACGATGTAACACTGTAAACCCTAAAATGACCGTAAAAACTATTTAAACAACGTTGCAGCTCTAATAATACACAGAAGTTTTAACAGAAAAAATAATGTAAGTGCTTTTATAACATTGTAAGCTTCACATTTCTGCCTTTTTAAAATCCTCAAAAAATTGGAACCTAGATTTTTGCTTTTTTTTTTTTTTTAAGGAGGGACGAGTCAAAAAAAAATATTTTTGTGGTAATCAACATGACGCCATTATGCTGTCAATTGAGCTAAACTTGTATTGAACCAGGAATATTTCTTTAATTTGGGGTCTGTTGGTTCATAGTTGCAGTTGGCAGTCACATTTTGTTATTGGTGTTGGATCTACATGCCATATGTGTAAATTTAAAAACCTAGAAATTAAAGCAGGAAATCTCTGTCAAAGAACCATGACTTGTTAATGTGTGCATTCTTCATGTAACACTAATGTAACAGCTTCTATTGTCCATACATCTTAATGCCTCTAAGAACCTTCCAGTCTACCAGTTTTTTTCCCAGCCTGATGGAGTTCTCCAGTTCAGAATTGCAACACAGCCTAAATCTTTACAGTCCCATCCCTCTCATCCAGGTCAAAAAGTGGAATGTCTCTGATACTTCATCTTTATAAAACCTCACCTTGATTTCAATGGCTAAATGGAGTCAACTGATCTTTTTCTCATTGAGTGAACTGAAATATTGCAGTCCCACGTTCACACTGTTGAAGTTTAGCATTTCTTTGGAAGGTCGGGAACCTGTTAAAAAAAAAAAATGTATATATACCCGTAACTTATAATTAGATCTGTTTGTGTGACCCATCTTGCTTCTGTCACAGTTCCATGCAGTGAGTAAGAAGATACACATTGTAAGTGGCATAATTGTCTTCTGTTTTCATTCTCTGGCCTCTTTACTATTCCATTTGCTCTTTCTTTCCTCTTCTCACCCTTTCAAATTCTCTCTCTCCTCATTGTCTCAAGTGTCTCTCTTGCAGCCTTTCTCTTCTTCATCTTCTGGTCACACTCACTCTTGCTCTCTCGGTTTCCAAATCGAGTTTAAATGTAGTCAGCAGTATGTTTCGGATCTACCCACCAAAGAGAGGCCATAATGCTAGGTCACATGATCACAGTACAAACCCATAAAAAGTCCATTAAGCAGGAGGCCTTAGTGCTGTGTTGTTATCTAGTTGGCAGGTCTTACAAACAGAGGACCATGGGGTGTAGCTAGACTACAGACGACCCAAATCACGGTATTCCTTTCCGGTTTGTCCCATTTAGTGTGTGAGATTCTCTGGTTCCATCTGGAAACCTAAAAAAAACAAAACAAAAAAAAAAAAAAACAACATCTCTATCAACCTTTTCTCAGAGGTTGAGAAGTTGAAACATTTAGCCTTCCAAGTGGTGTTCCTTTTTGACCCTGAATTATTTGTCTAATTTTTTTTTTTCTCTACTGATATTAGCTCGTCACCTAGCAGTAACAGCCATTTCAGATTGGGATGATTTTGACAAATGTGATAATACTGCTCAAACACCAAACTCCTTAATGCAAAGTTGTTGACCACAGCGTTTGCTGATACTTCCCGTGTTGACTGTTAAATCTTACATTTCTAATTAATTATTTTTGGAATTTGCAAGTAGCATCAGGGGTTTAAAGTTGAACTGTCCGTCAAATGTTTATTATTAAACATGTCTCAGCATGTTTAATAATAAACATGAACGTGTCACAGAGACGAGGTCACATGTGATCTCTGAATAATTTAATATCGTTTAACTCTGCGCTTTTTCTTCTCTAAAGTTCAGACATAATACTGTAAACGTCATCAAGAATGATAACTGTCTTGATTAAGAAACGTCACAAGTTACGTACGCTATTTTGTTTCTGCTTAATTATGTTTTCTAAAATTACAAATTGCGATAATACAGATAAAGACACCCCCCCCCCCCCAATCAAAAGCAAACCCCTCCTTTATTTATCTTCGGTTGTGTTGCGTCATGCTCCATAAAGAAATGGCCGAGTTCAATTACAACTCAAACCCTGTTTAACGAATTCTTTTGATTTCACTGTCTTTTTTTCATGTGGAAGAAATAGGTAGGTAATGTCGGTTGGTCCATCAGATAGTTAGCCCATTTCATTGTGTGGACCTTGACACGAGCTCCAGGTGTGGTTGAAATATGTGTAACACATTTTCATCCTCTATGGTGTAATAGCAGGTTGTTAGGTTTAACTACCTAAAGAGATACAGCATGCCAACGAGCTGTATTTTCAGAGCAGACAGGTTTGATAACTAGGAAAATAGAATTGAAATAGACATTTAGCTTAGGCTTATATTTAGTAACATAAACAGCTGAAATTTTTTTCGAAACCCTTTAATACATTACTGTATAGGCAAGCTCTACCACTAATCAATTTACTTAATCACTTAGTCTATTAAAATCCTTTGATTTAGGTTAATATTTTCTTTTGCATTTAATTGTATAATAAGTGACAGTCTAAAATGGAAATATTTAGGAAATTTTAGAGCGTAAAAATGGAAATATTTAGGCTACGTTTTTCGCTGCTATAGATACATATATCGTGAAAACGAATAAACCAAACTGCTCGGAAGGACAAACGCGGAATTATGCTTGGGGCGGGTTTGGACTTTGTATCATGATCTGTCTATTAAAAACATTCTAGAATAACTGATTCAAACATTAATGTGATCCTTACTTAAATATAAAATACAATCTGACCAACAAATAAAAAAATAAAATAAAATAAATCACTTTTTTTTTATTCGTTAGGGTTAACATTTCTTAATTCTGTTAAAGGTGCTTGTCGGCATTTTATCAGCATCAAAAGTAAATAGGGAGTCATAAATCCACAGTAACTTTCCCAATAAACTGGACATCAGGTTTCTGCTCTTAAAGTAAAAATATTTACATTTAAGTTCTTATCAGATGATTTCATTCCAAAGGAACTTATAATAAAGTGCACGATACAACAAAGTCAGCTAGATTTTTGTTTATTTTATTTTTTTATTTTATTACTGTTAGACTGAGAATAAAGTCAGCATGGAGTAGACTAGTCTAATCAATCACGTAAGATTTAGTCTGAGTTATTTGAATCACAGGGTGAGGGTTATATGAATTATTCACACAGTTGTTACGGTTTTAATTAATTTTCTGTGCGTGATTTTCAAATTAAAGGCAATGAACAATTATGGTTACTAGGCACTCGATTAATAGGTAGACCTGTATGCATTTAAATGGACCTGGTCAAAAATAATTCACAAAAGTGCATGCAAAAAACGCCACTCTTTATATAAATTATGCAACATTTTTTACAAATATTTTTGACAATACCTCAAATACATTTCAAAAGAATCTCAATTCAGTATCACGTCAAAGCTTGAGTACACACTATATATAGGCTACTTCATATGTTGTTATACCTGAATATTGTATAAAAATAAAAAATAAAAAAAAACAAGAAAAAAAAACGGAAAAATAATTTTAGACATAGCTATTGTTCATAGTAATTGTCATTTCAAATTACATTTATACAAAAAACATTATTATTAATAATTTATTAATAATAAGAACAGGCTATTTCGGCAATCAGTTATTATGCTACTGTACACATTCTTTAGAGAGGTGAAGCCTACTGTGTTCTTGTTTAAATGTTGCGTTCAGAATAAACAACTCATGGGCTAGTCTTTCAAATACACCTTCAATTTGTGTATAACGTGGAACACCAGCACCGACTTTGCCTTTGGTGTGTTCGCAGAACAGGGGGCGAAAATACCTGTTTTTGACTCTGAACTTGAAATTAAAATAGTGTGAAATTGCACTCTCTTAAATAGGCTAAATCGCTCAGCTCCAACTCATTGCTCTGTTTTTGAGAGAACATTTTAAGCTTCTGGTTATCTGTATCAAGCTTATTTCAGATAATCAGAATTATACTGACGCGTTTATCGAATGTTTTGGGTTCATGTGGGGATTTCAATGGTAGTAACATTGATTTGAGAATCAGTGTTACTGTCTGTTTCGATTACTCGCCTTCAGACATCTTACAAACGTGCCAGTAGTGCCTCTAAATGTTCTCTTTAATTAAATACATTTAAAATAATCTGATTATAACTTGGTTACTAAACTAGGATTACTCCTACTTCTATTACAGTTAAACTTAGTGTAGGCTTAACATAGGCTACCCAGTTTCTACTATAGGAGAATGTGCAATCTGGAGGAAAGAAACAGGAATGACAGAAGACCATGGATAAATCGTCGGCTCTCCTAAAATGGTGCCTTCGAGGCAAGTATTTTTACTCATATGTCTAGCGCACTAAACATGCAATTCTCACACCTGTCTCCACGTTGACTTTCTGTTTCTGCTATTGTGAATGGGACAGACTGCACTGAACGTTAATAGCTCGAGAAACCTTAAAAAAGATCAAACAGGGACTTGGCGCCTAACGTGCCTGTGTTTCACAGCGACATTATTTCCTGTGTGTTCTGCTGAATAGAGCATGTTTCAAGCGGTCGCCCCGCGGTTACTCAGACTTCACTGATTCCTTAATATTCTTCTGTCGTTTATCCTTCCTTATTTTGCTCCCAAATAAACAGCTTTTCGACTTATTTGGAACCTATTGTCATCTTAGGCCCATTTCTTCCAAAAGGGTTATGGATAAAGCCTTTAGCCTGTTCTGTTGAGAATTACTTTACTTTCTTATTCCCAGAGAACCCCTATACTGTAGTGTTAAGTAATTTCCTATTATTTAGGGTTAGGGGTATTAACCTATTATCCATTAAAAAAAAAAAAACCTCCTTATTCGAATTACAATTTAAACCCAGAAGACAGACATTGTTGAAGATGACTGATATTATTCAGCCTAATGGTTACACTTTGTGAGCTGTAGAAAGGGACTTGGGAATTTAAAGGATCAGTCCAAAATGAAGGGATCCCTAATTTAATAGCAACAAGAAAACTTTACACATTTTCTGTTGGAATATATTCTGTCAAATTTGAAATGTAAGACTATATGGACCAAACTAAATACCATGTCATCAGATAATATTTCTCATCATAGCTGGTCATATTTGTCGCATTTATGCTTATTTAGGAGGGTTACATTTGTTTACAAATTTGAAATACATTTATTATGCAATGATTTCATTTCATTTTAAAGATGGGGCTTTTGAAACAACAACAACAACAATAATAATAATGCTAAATAGACCATGCCCGTATATTGCCTTTGTTTCACACTATAATTACTTCATGACCTCCGTGCTAACGCACCAATAACGACAACTGTAATGGAAACAAGATCAAGAGAGTCTCATGCTGAATCGGTGGCATCACAAGCAGTGTAATACCTTAAAAGTATTGGTGCTCCTGTTTACAATACAGCCGGAGATGTGTGGTCGTTTCCTGCCTGCCGGTCTAGCCTTCAATGACAACAAGGGCCCTGGCTAGACTGCAACTTTCAACTTGACCTTGGCCTCCAGCCGTGTGTAACTCATAACTAAAAGAGTCTTGGCAAATTGTGGGCTGGAACTCTATCTGTATAGTATAATAAAACGGTGGTACTTTCATAATGTGACGTGTTGTATTTGACTATTTCATGGGCTCGAAATGGTCGACGATTCAACTGTGATTTTTTTCTTTCTTTTTCTCCTGAGAGACAAATCATCAGTAAACGTCAGTATTTTATTTTAATTATTTATTTAAATCTGATTTAGAAAAATGGGAAGGGAAACAGAATTGTGAGACTGAATACATTATTTTTTACTATATATATATATATATATATATATATATATATATATATATATATATATATATATATATATATATATAAAAATAAAAATGAATGTTTTAGGATACAGGATATCGATCATGGGTTTGAAACGCCATAATTCTTTAAAAAGTTACGCTATCCGTTTCCGTATTTTTTTATTTAATTTATTTTACTGTTATCTTATTTTCATCTTGTATTATTGAACTATATATATATATATATATATATACGAATGTGCAATTAGTCTTACTGTTAAGTTAAATATAATATGGAGAGAGGTTGCCATCTGTGCGCAGTGGAATGCCACTTGGGTTCCCCTCTTGGATAAAACTTAACACCGGAATATTTATAGCTATTTTTGACCAAATCCCTCCACTTTGTTTC
This sequence comes from Myxocyprinus asiaticus, assembly GCF_019703515.2. Lineage (NCBI taxonomy): Eukaryota > Metazoa > Chordata > Actinopteri > Cypriniformes > Catostomidae > Myxocyprinus > Myxocyprinus asiaticus. The sequence continues at coordinate 32,580,379 of NC_059359.1, forward strand.
AGTTCTGTGCGGTATATTTGTCTTGCTTGATCGGCGTTATCTCCAGTTTAGACGTTTATCAGCCTCTTTGCATGTCACGTGCCTCAGCTCGTCCAATAATAGTTGGATCTTGACGCGCACAGGGCGCATGGGTATCTGTTACTCCACAGATCCACGGCTTCTCTCTCAGTCTTGGGGAATTCTAAAAGAGCTGGCAGGCTCCATGTAGGGCGTGCTATGACAGCGTCTTTACTCCTCCATTCCCGCTGGATTGACCCGGTGATGTTTCTCTATGACAACGGCTTGGATGATATGAACAAAAACATGGAAGGATTTGTAGGAGGAAATTTTGCTGCGAATCAGTGCAGGAATCTTATTGCCCACCCGTCTTCTTTGGCCCCGAGCACAAACTACACGTCGAGTGAGGTACCAGGGTCGGGCATGGGAGAAACTGTCAAACAATGTAGTCCCTGTTCAGCCGTGCAGAATTCTCCCGGTGCTTCTTTGCCCTATGGATATTTCGGTGGCAGTTACTACCCGTGTAGGGTGCCCAAGCCCTGCACGCAGCCCACCTCTTATGGGGAAAAATACATGGACTCGTCTGTTTCTGGAGAGGAGTTCCCTTCTCGGGCTAAGGAATTTGCCTTCTACCAGGGTTACTCGTCCGGTCCTTACCAGCCTGTACCGAGTTACCTTGATGTACCGGTCGTACCTGCGCTGAGCGCCTCTGCGGAACCCAGACACGAGTCTCTTCTGCCTGTTGAGACTTACCAACCCTGGGCGATCACGAACGGATGGAGCAGTCCGGTGTACTGCCCAAAAGACCAAACACAGTCCAACACCCTTTGGAAATCGTCCATTCAAGGTAAAACAGCCAAATTTCCTTCCAGTTTCATTTTTCGCCATTATGAGGAAAATTAACCCATGCACTAGATCATGGACTCCATTCACAAAATGGAGAAATTTGCTATTTGCGTAAAGTTAATTCCTACTAATAGCAAAATATTTGAAACCGAAACACGGTACCATATGAGTAACCTTATTCAACACACAAAATCACGTCATTTATGTCAAGATTTATTGCATGTAACCATGCATTGTCTTCAGTTGGCCTACGCTTAATTTGGTTTTATTTGCTGGTTTAGATAGTTCTGACATTGGGTATTAACATTTCTGTATACCTTTTTCCTTTTACAACTAAATGTATTTTGGTTTTCATCTGACCCTTAGATAGTGTGTCGGGTACCGATGGAGCCTCAGTTCGTCGAGGGAGAAAGAAGCGGGTTCCCTACACCAAGGTTCAATTAAAGGAACTTGAACGAGAATATGCCACAAATAAGTTCATCACTAAGGACAAACGAAGAAGGATATCTGCTCACACAAACCTGACCGAACGACAAGTGACCATCTGGTTTCAAAACAGGCGGGTGAAAGAGAAGAAAGTGGTCAACAAGTACAAGGGCATCAGTTAAAACTGAAATATACTACCAAAAGGGTATACATGGAAGGACCGTAAACATTATTTATTCTGAAATACATTCCGTCATCTGTTCCATTTCAAGAGACAGTGCGGAGATGCGCGGGAGTGACAATATACTGATACAAGGCGAAGAAACTGCTCAAAACAACATATTCACCACTTCTTTTTTATTCAGTTTTATCTATGACGTCTGTGAGAGAAAGACGTGAGAGGAATGTTGACAAAACTATTTTCAGAGAAAGTCACTGAAGCAGACAAAACCATGGCAATTGATGTATTTGTATTTTATTTGATTATTGACACCACATTTCCACGTAGAAAACACAACTGTACATTTGAGACTGTGGATTTGCCTGCAACGCTGATCGAGGAGGCGAGAATGTAAATTCTTGTAAACTAAATTTGAACCAAGCCATGATAGATGAACCTACGGGGTTTTTTTTTTTAACCACATAAGCATATTTGTAAATAAAAGCCCCTTCCAGACACCTTGCGAAATGTACAAATTCTCATGTGTTACTGCAGATAATATGCAAATAAAACTTCCCATACTAAGTGATTTGTACCCAGATTTGTATCTTTTTAATTACTCAAAATGTTCCCGCATAGTCCTTATCAAAATAGTCTGGACAAATGATTCGTTTTAATATAAAGTAGGCATAATTCCAATTAATTCTCTATTGCCAGCCAAGAGTAAATTGGGGTGTGGGGGGGGAATATGATTTTTTAAATGTGTTGTCTAATTCTGTTTTACCAAATCACAGACGGTAAAATAAATTCCTAGTGAAAAATCCAGAATAAAATGTCCTTCCAACAATCATTTTCCATGAGCTTCATGGTGCTGCCATCTAGTGGCACAAGTAACACTTTGCAGTGACTTCCAGCCCCGGTTAATTTTTCTCTCCCCTAAGTATTGCAGAAAAATCAGATATCCGCAAATGCTAGACTTCTTTGTTTGTATATCTATTAATATATCTATTGATATTAACTTGAGGAAAAGTGACTTATATGTCAGTGTATCTTTATCTGTGATACACCAATAAAGACATTTGTCCCTTTCTCACACACAAGCTTTTTAATGTTTTTATTTATTTACTTTGCCAACAAGGTATAAACACAGTATGTAGCTTGATGTTCTAGGCATGTATTCTCTTCTCCGTGAATGATTTTCTCACGATATTCAGTTTGCTTATGGCCTAAACACAGCCAAAGTAAGGGTGTTCCCAATTTAGCTTTAGTAGAACTGCTCCAATTTATGTCTTTGTTTCATGTCTCATGCATTTAGTCAATAAAACAACATGAAAAATTTTTAACAGTTTAATTTGAAAATTACTTTAAATACTTACATTAAATACAATAGCAAAAATATATAACTTGTGGTAGATATAAGACAAACAATAAATAAATAACATTTACAGTCTTTTGTTTTTAAACGTCTTGATGAAATCAACGAATCATTTATTATTCGTGAAAACCACGAATAATTAAAGAGATCAAAGTGACGATGAAACCTGGAAATTAAGTAGGCTATAACCTGCACAAAACAGACACTGAATGAGCAGGTATTTCACGTAAGCCTTGGGTTAGTTATTTTCCTGTCAAATAAAAAAGAAAGAAGCACCAACAAAATTAGTGACGAATAACATTTGTTGTTATATAATAATAATAATAATAATATAACAATCTGTATTCTTTATTCTTTAGAAATTAGTAGGTACAATATTCGTATATTTTGATATAGGCCTATGATATAATATTATATATGTATTATTCTGATATAATAATAACAATCATAATAATATTCATAATAAATGTACTTGTACCTAACAAAAGCATTCTCAAATTTTAAGTCTCGGTGAAAATGAAAATTCCTCAAACTAAATTCAATTCAAGACACCGTTTTGTCTCTATGAGAATTTTAAAATTAAAGCATTATTTAAAAATAAATGCAGAATCTAATGAAAGAATCCAATTTATTTTGGCTTATGTCGCATTTTCCCAAATCAATTCTACTAATAGGCCATATCGTTTAATAACAATGTAACAACGTGAAAACATTTTCATTTTATACAGTTTCACTTGTAATCTTTGTGACTCTTTGTGTTACTTTGAAAAGGGGGAAGAAAAAAAAATCATTAAAGCCAAAGTTTTGTTTTTAAGCTTGTGTGCTTGTTGGCTGATACAATTGCATCAATAAAATTGGTAGCTAATGAAATGTCATGGTTAATAAGTTAACACAATTGCAGCCCACTGATTTTTCTCATGTCTAAAATACCGTTAGATTTACAGAAAATCTGTCTTGTAATGGTACGAATAATTTTATTTGTCACTTTTATGTAGTCTTTAGAATTGCGTCAAAACTAAATAACCATATTAAGGCTCAGTGGAATCTAAAAGGCAGCCTATGAGCTGCTGTCTCAGAAAATGTCTGAGCAGACGGAAAGTATGGAGAGAAGTATACGGACGGGATCCTCATTTAGCTTCTTAGCGAATAGAAAGGCATTTCGACCCAGGCTGTGCTGCCACCCAAAGGTACAAAGGGAAATGGCATTTTAGTAAACGGTCGCAGGTTGGCGCAGTTGGCAAATTGGGGATGATCTACGGAAGTTTAATTCAGAGACTTTGTGTGTATAACATTGCTCCATATTATTTTAACTTCATCTGATCGGACAAATGAAAGATTGAAATGCTAAGACGAATATAGCCTTCATATCAGAATATGGCGTTAGCTAATGCCTGAATACACATTATAGGGATAATAAGAAGTATTTGAAACAATACGATGATGCTGTCATTGTTTCCAAGCTACTATGACATCATTTGCAAGCTAAACACCACAGTTAATACGCAAAGCATCAACATTTCAACGAATACGATGGTGGTCTTCTATTACTATTGTAGTAACTGCAAACGGCTAAAAGTAATTTGTTTTAAAAGGACATAGGTAAGCTGTGATTTATTTGTAAACAATGTATTAGACAGTTATAACATTAATTTTACTGCGCTGAATATTTCATAATTTTCCCTTTTGCTTACAGATGCATTAAAATATATCTTAACTGCTTTTCTAATATATATATATATATATATATATATATATATATATATATATATATATATATGTATATATATATTATTATTATTATTATTATTATTATTATTATTTGGTAAGCTAAAAATGTCCGTTATAGATACTACAACATTAGCACAACACGATTTTGTATCTAATCACCATTTAGCAGTGTTTCATGTCAGAAAATGCGGTACAAAGGAGATGAATTAAAACATTACAACGTTTACTTATTATTTTTTGCTACTTTTAGCATTTTTTAGCATATCAACCGAGATTAATCACAGTTGTTACTTAGAATTATAATTCACTCTTTCGTTTCCCTTACAGGTCTGAACTTCTGACATATTTTTTTCCTAAAAATAAAAAATAAAATAAAAATGCACAGGACAGTGTGGCCTGAAAATTAATACCCAGCAAACTTAAGAGGGCAAGTGCAAGGCAAAGGTTGGGTTTGGGCTTCCTCATTTTTGCCCCCGCTCTTTTTCTCCAGCTGCAGTGACTGGGATCGAAACACAAAAGAAGTGAAATCTTTTCTTTTCGTCCCTTTATTTATTTATTGTATGGAAATTTACATTATCTGACACTTACTAAAAGTGTTCTGTTTTTGTGCCTCTAATTTTACCATGGTCTCCAAGTAGCTTATACTGACAAATAATGCACGGCCCAGAATAAGTTTATAATAGAAGAATCGTAAGCTATGCCACATAGAAAAATTAAAAGTGGGACCTGCACTGCGACAAAATACATATAGTGAAAAGACAATTACCAACCCTTGATATTAATATCACATTTTCAGGTTCTTTCACATCAAAATTACGTTCTTGTTTCTCTTTTAATGCTAATTACAAACAAATGCAATTAGTGTACATTTAGTGCAGGGTATTAAGTTCAGTGGAAGTATCGTTTGTGTAATATATTGCAAGGTTTTAAATGAATTTGTCGGATTGCACAGGCATTAAATATATTTAGTGCATTGTTTCTATTACAATGACTTCTAAAAACTATGCAAATGTGAATATTGTAAACACAAATTATCCATAATTATATTTTGTATACAATTATTCCAGTTGAAAGCAAATTGTAGATTTTTCTTTTCACATTTGATTGTAATTGTAATTATAGTGTTGGGAAATTCATGTGCCCATAGTAGAATTTTGCGCGATCTTTTACACGACAATTGAACGATTTAAAATTTTAACAGAGATGATAAATGAAATCAAAAGCCACGTACTGCTTTACACAATTAATTGGAAAATAAATAAGCATTTAACACGGAACAAATCTCATCTGTTGTTAGTAGTATCTATGACGTGATGACAAATTGGCCTGGACTGTACCAATTACTGTGCTTCTCAAGAAAGAAGTGTTAACTTGAGCCAGCGCGAAAAGTTATCGGTCATTTGTTTAAATCCTACCCACCCTTTTTCGGACTGAATCATACAACAATTGTGCAGTCCAAAGTTTCTCGAAATAATTACAATTACTTGTGGAAACCATTAAACCTCATCCGGGGTGCGTTTTGGCCTATTTGGAAACTCCCACTTACTATGTGCAAGTGACCCTCACCCTCCCCCCGAACTTGAGGTCTAGCTCAGACACTCTCAAATATGCCAGAACTACATTTTGAAATGTAAGATGTTTGTATGTAGAGTTACGTGGGCCTGTATGATAAAGTTACACACAATGGCATTTGTACTATAGACCCTTAAAAGTGCAATCATATTAATTACTGACCCAAACATGCATAATGGACCTTCCGTCTATATGCATTTTATCTCATGGATTTGAATCTGAAAGAAGTGTGCTAAAAACGTGACTCTCACCCGATTCACTCATGGGGTCGTTGTCTCTCTTTAATCTACTGTTACCCGTGACTTCAGGTCTCATTGAAGTTCACGAATTCCAAGTAGGTGGCGTCTCATGATCACTCTACGACGGCCATGGCTTGTCTGAGCTGACAATGGCTGGAGCAAGATACCAAGAGCACCATAAAACTACGTCTGTCCAGGACTGGTTTTTAGTTTGCGTTGCCACCCAGCACAAGATTAGGCTACTCTTTAAATAGTCCTAATACCAGAAATAGTATGGATAACGGTGCGTGTTCATCGTGGAACATGCCAGCCTTAAATTTGTGTGATTTTTTTTTATACTTCATTGTTAGGTTTAGTTGTCAAATCTACTTTATCGTGTTCTCTCCTTTTTCCTCACAGTCAACTTATGCATTTGTAAATTTTCGGCCATTGTTCACTGTGGAGGCCAAAGTAATTCGAAGGAGGGCATAAAACCAAGTTAAAACTTTATGGGCCTTAACTTTGTTTTCAAGCCGCTTCACTACATGACAATAGTAAGACAAACCCGTGACATAGCAATTCTGCCGTGGTCTTGCCTAGCCTAACTAAATACATTCAATGATTTTTTTGATTTCCTGGTTACGAGAATTTAAATGCAGCCCTATAACCTATTTAGGTGTTATTTCGAGTAATTGTGTAAAAAAAATAAATAACATATAGCTAGTTTAAGCTGCAGGTTTGAAACAAATAATAAAAGGCGCTAAAAACATACAAAGGTCGGTTGAAAGACGTCAAAAGAACGTGTGCACCTATAGGGCGAAACGTATAAGCTTACTTCTGTAGTTATTCATAATCATATTAAAATTTATATTCATACAAAAACCCTCCAAATTAATTGTTATTTTTGTGTTATTAGAACTTCTAACTAAGCGCCACATTGTAGCCTACAACCCACTATTTATAAGGCGCGTCAACACACACTCACGGCGAAATCGTCAGGATTCGTGCGACTTTTCTAAATTGGGCTAATTTGTACGATCGGGTTGGGCGCTTTCACATATATTGCATTTATATAATTTGTGGCTGTAGTTCAAACTCGTAATGTTAAGGTCTACGTAAACTGTAAAAAGGTATTAAGACATCTTGTTAATTTCGTCTCTCTTTTAAAGTGAAACCCTTCTAAAGGGTTTAAAATGGGGAAACGCGTATTATATTCTTTAGACTCCGCGAGACACCCGCCAATTGGTCTAGTGGCATAAAAGGCTTTCTTTTTAAATTAAGCTTATTATTATTATTATTATTATTATTCTGAATTTACTTTCGTGAAATAAAGACATATAAGAGGCCAGAAAGGTAATTCTATTTTTCCACAAAGCCAAACCATAGTTTCAATTAGCTTATCAAATGCAATTAACAATTAACATTGAGCGATATCATTTACGAATTCAAATTCTAAGCGTTCGGCGATTTGCCTATTGCAGTTACAGATCCATGGGGTCTTTGTGACCAAATCCATGAAGACCATAAGCCAAGGTATGCTAGTAAGGCGTGTTGGCTATTGGGCATGCGGATGGCTTTGTCCATCAATCCAAAGTGTGGAGATAACCAACTGCAGTCCACTGGCACAAGTTCGTCAATGAAAGTATCGCTCACTCCTCTACTTGAACATTTGCACATGTTGGCATACAATATACTAAGAGGTACTAAGAGGTACATGTCAATTTCTACCCTTGGTCACATGACTGGCGCTCTCTGGAATGGATGGAGATGGATCTCCACGTCAGCTCACGTCTCAGAATTTCTGCTCCGCGGAACTGCTTCAAAGCCACTGAAGCTGAAGCAGTCCTGTACAACGATGCGAGGCAGTACTATGGTTGTGGCGTGCCCAACCAAGTGTCATAATGGATTTTGATGAGCGGGTACCCGTTGGGTCTAACATGTATTTGCCCAGCTGTACTTATTACGTGTCTGGAACGGAATTCTCCAGTCTTCCTCCTTTTCTGCCCCAGACCCCGTCTTCATGCCCCATGACATACTCATACTCCACGTCCAATTTGCCACAGGTTCAGACCGTTAGAGAGGTCTCTTTCAGGGACTATGCCATTGACACGTCCAGCAAGTGGCACTCCAGGGGCAATCTGCCACACTGCTACGCGACAGAAGACATGGTGCACAGGGACTGCATGTCCAATCCTGGAACTTTGGGGGACATGTTATCGAAAAACAACTCGGTTTTTTACCACTCTAACACGAGCCACACACCCAACATGTTTGGCAGCGTAGGGAGGAACGGAGTGCTGCCCCAAGCATTCGATCAGTTTTTCGAGTCAGCGTACGGGGACGTGGAAAGTCAGTCGAGCGACCATCCAGTGGACAGAGCAACCAGCAAAGCGCCTCCGCATGCTGAATCAGGGAGCGACAGTTGTCGGGGAACGGATGAGACCGAGCGGTGCGAAGAGACGAGCAGCCCCGAGTCATCTTCCGGTAACAACGAACAGAAATTCAACAACAACAACAACACCAACACCAACAGCAGTACGTATAAAAGACGCGCAGCAGTTATGTGAGAAAGTTTCTCATCTGACGTGCTGTTGTTAAAGGTTTTATATGCTGTTTTATAAGCATATAAGGTTTATGGAGGGCCCTGTATATTTACCCTAACAAAACTTTGTTATAAACGCAAGATCACGTGCTCGAAGTTGAAATTGGCCGTGAATGATAGGCCATTTCCCTTTAAGTCCTTAAAAGTCTGTGTTGCAGTACCTCATCACAGGTTGGGCTATTCATTAATGACGATTAACAGCAACCCTATTTAATTCTGTGCCCTTTTATTAAATTCTGTGCTAATTGTTTACTTCCGAATGCACGTCAGGGAATTTTAAACATTTAATAGGTATTGTTTTGAATGTTCTCTGCTAAAAAATAAAATAAAATGGTAAATCTTCTCTTTTTTTGTTTTTGTTTTTTTGTTTTGTTTTTTGTAGAATTTATTTTATCTTTGTGGTTAAAGACATTTTTACATATGGCATTTTTGCCTCCGTTAAAAGAAGTGGGCTATTTCAGCATTGTGACTCGATGTATAATTAAATTATGAACTGAATTGCTAAACAGTAGTATTATTGTTATTATTATTTTACTCATTACAGTCGCCTACTAGGCTATTAAGCCAACCGCAAGAGTCTGGGGCAGAAATATGGAAAACGGCATAAACTACTCAAACTTGTTAGTCTTTTTAAAATGTCTTTGCTATATATACGGTTAAAGGCGAAACCGTTTGACAGTCTTTCTTCTTTATATTTCAGCCGGACAGAAGACACGGAAAAAGAGGTGCCCTTACACCAAGTATCAGATCAGAGAGCTGGAGAGAGAATTTTTCTTCAGTGTTTACATTAACAAAGAAAAAAGGCTACAGCTCTCCAGAATGCTCAACCTCACCGACCGTCAAGTCAAAATATGGTTTCAAAACAGAAGGATGAAAGAAAAGAAACTAAACAGAGACCGTTTGCAGTATTACACCACGAACACTCTGCTTTAGACTGTCATTACCGGGAAATCGTTTATGCGAGATGGTTAATTTCAAGTTCGTCGATGCACATCCCGGCAGGCTGCTGCGGGACGAGATGTGACCTTCATTCCTCTGACAGACTTTTTCATCGATATGAACATCAATTAATATTCAATATAATCGTTACCCTTTGAAATTAAGACACATTTGTTGGTGTTATTGTTATTATTATATGGTCATTAGTTCTCCATTGTATTAAGTGTTACAGGGTTTATTATTATTATTATTATTATTATTATTATTATTATTTTCTGACCAAGATCTGTAACTTTTACGCATATGTGTTATATAAGTAAGCACTAAGTATTCTTAAATCTATTTTGGTGGCAAAATGTTGTGGCGAGACAAATACTATAGGCTAGAAGGTGAATTTTAAACTGTCAATACTGTTTCTTATATGTGGTTTATATTATTAGACTACTTTTCTTTTTCTTTTTTTCTCGTGTTTTTAGAAAATAACGCACCCTTCATTAGTATAAGCCTTTAAGCTTACTGGGGACTAGACGTGTCTTACGCGCTAAATTCTCGTATACTTGAATTGTGTAAACTTTCAATGGGTGTATATTTGGTATTCGGCCTCTTTACTGTACTGCGCATTCTCCAGTAAAATCGACACTTGCTTATAGAAATGTCGTCGAAATCAAAGATATTCCTATTTATTTTGGGTGAGACAATAAAGGTTCTATAGTGAACGTTAAGGCAAAGGCACTAACTGAACCCGCATGGACATTACTTGAGAGTTGAGACCTCTAAAAACCCAAATCAAAAGAATATTTTCTACTTGAGTTCTTTGACTCTCCACATTTTCTGTTGAGACCTTATATTGATGTTGCAGGAGCTCATTCATGTTTATGATAATCTTTCGTGTTTATAACATTTCTTCAGTGTTATATAAATCAGTCTCTTGAAACTTCTTGTGTTTTCTCTCTTTTTCCTGGAGTAGGATCAAATGTTTGATGGATCTTCCGTTATATTGCCTCAACGCGTTTTCTTTGATACAAGGATCAAGTGGTTGCAGTTATTAATGCCTAGTATCCATTACGGAACTGCCCAAAAAATGGCGGTGTATGTCTCCATGAATCAAACGGCCTTTCAACAAACTGTTCAATGTCTACAAGTCAATGTAGGTTTCATATTATATAGCTATTTCCAAAGTTGTATATGCCTCACAACTTCTAGACAAAACGTTGAAAAATAATTCAACTCAGAAAACTAGCTTTTGTCTTGAAAATGAAAAAGAAACAGTCTGTTGGTGCTTCCTATCATTGTACAGTTTCACTGTATCGATATATGTCAAATCTGATTTCGCTTATGCCACTCAGAAGTCTAATAAATAAAGGCGACCATAAGCTAATAACAACTGCTTTACGTGACGGCTCTGATGGTTCGCGCATCCTTTGAGGCTCGCTGGAATTTCGCCCTAATTACGGCACATCCCCCAGTTGCTGCAGCAACTCGGTCATAAAACCCGTCTTAGTCTGGAGCATTTGTAGAATTGGAGTGAGGTGCCATAAACCGTCTGAGAACCAAGGTTATTAACTGTGACTAAGAGCTAGAAAACAACGGCTAGAACCATTGAAAGCTTGTGTTCACGGACTTTTCCGCTATCATTTGTCTCAGAGTCCCATCATGGCACTACGGCTGGATTGCTCACTATTTCTCTGCTCTGACGATTTATTTTGTGTCCACTGGGCGGCGCACTTTAGATCAATGTCATTGCCGTGTATCTAAAATCCCTTCTGAAACATATTTACTTGGTGTACTGGCAAAGGACAACGTCTTCGTGATTATACAAGACGCGCTTTCAGGTAAATAGCCGAACGAGTTATTTTTGTAAGTATTGGGTTTATTTATTTTTATAGATAAAAATGCCATGTTGAAAACGTACCCTACACCTATAGTCTACAATTAATAATGTAGCCTATGCTTGGTCTACAAAAAGCTTTATTTGCAAAGCAGTAGGCCCACCACTGGCAGTAGTTTTATCAATCCCAGTGTAATGCCTTTTTGTTTCTGACAGTTGCCAAAGACACGAAACTATTGGAAAAGTAGATGACAGCCGGTTCTACATGGCCTCACTGCAGGTTTTGGAAATATATTTTTATTCCAAAAGGGTTTTTTTGCAGGCTATATAAAAATCTGAATTATTGTAAAAAAAAAAAAAAAAAAAAAAAAAAAAAATGGTTATTGTGATGTGTAATATGAAAATCAAAACTTAGTCTATATTGCCTAAATTCCATTAACTTTTTCAATCAGCGCCCGTCTTCTAATTCCCTGTTTCAAAATAAAGTATAGCTTACGAATGTTATTCCAAAAATATTGAAACGATAAATAAATGGCAGACAATATATGCAATATCTTTGCTCTTATTTGAATAAACGATCCCACGTGAATAAAAACATTTATGATTACTGATGCAAAGACAACTTGGCGTTAAAGAAAAATCACAGAAAAGAAAATTATTTGCAGTTTTCAATAGCCTAGCTATTTTAACCCGAGTCCTCCATTACAGTGATTGTGCTATTAGAACAAACCTTGCTCGCTAACAAAACATTTCAATCGCAATGTTAAATTCCATATGATACAACTTCTACTTATGCCACTTACAAGAAAAATATTGCTTTGGACAGATATATCCTTGGAGAACTGTTGTTTGAATGCGTATTGGAAAGAAAGCTCAGACTGACTGCAATAAATGGTCAGATAAAAACGTCAAAACTATTCATATTGTTTACAACATAACTTTAAGCCATTTGGGCTGATAAAACTAAATGCAAAAGTAATTACAATTTGAGAGAGAAATTTGGAATGATATTGTATGCCATTCAACAACATCCATAGCAGTAGCAGAACATGACATCAAATAGGCTGCTTTTTAACAAGGCTAAATTAAAATATCCCCGGGACATCAGCAGAAAATAAAAAGGTAACCGCATACAATTGTATTTAAATTGCTTTTGTCGGATGATTGCATTATTATGCTGTTAGGGTTAAATTTATTCATATTTGTTTAACTAGCTTTTAAATACTAATTGAATTAAATGATCTAATTAAATATTGTATTGTAATTACATAGGTTTTATATATATATATATAAAATTCATGATCGTGGCAAATGGAATATTGTCCCTTTTAATACACCATATACAGTGGTTTTGAAAAGCATAAAGCCGCCATTCGTTTTGAACTTGAGTGTAGTAAATAAATTGTTTTGACCCACCACATGCATGGAAACCAGACTGTAACTCACTGTTTATGTGCTTAAAGGGCTGTTGGGGCAATTATATTGTATCATAAAGGTTTATTATTTTAGCACTTGCTCTCCTATTCGATACCTTGTTGCTTTTTGGTTTTATATACATGGTTCATGGCTTTGCTGCTCTGTGGCAGTGTCACTGTTAACGAAGCAAGTGGTCATAAACATCACACAGTTCATATTATAAATTGTTTTTATTCGTTGTAGTTTCATAAATGACTGATCGAGTTTATAAAAATTTGACTTTTTTTTCTTCTTATAAATCTAGTAGCCTGAAAAGGATATGGGACACAAGGGTTACGTGCGCACAGAGGGAGGAGTCATCTGTGCTTGTTGCCATTTAATTGGCTGTTAGCTCACACTGAGTTGTATAGTTATCAGTAATTATATTCAGCATGTTTTGCACAAGAAATGTCATCCAGAAAGGGCAATCTTCTTCCACCGTCAAATTATACCACAAAGATGTCATGCTCCGATAGTCCATCTGGAAATTCGTTTCTGGTCGACTCCTTGATCCATGGAAGGGCCGAGGGAAGTGGGCACTACTACCAAAACAGCGGAGTCTACTTGCAGCCGACCTCCGAATATTCTTACGGACTATCTAACTGTGGCTATTTTCCTGGACTCAAAAGGAGTGAGAACAATTCCCAAAATGTAATACCCGCATGTGGCCCATATCAAGGCATGGAAGCATGGCTGGAGACGTCTAGGTCCTGTCGCATCGAACAGCCTAACAACCAAATTACCCCACGGTCGTTCTCGCCCACCATTAAAGAGGAAAACTCTTACTGCTTATACGAGTCTGAGAAGTGCCCAAAAGATACAGTTACAGATGATATATCGTACTCTCGACTGACACCAAACTCATGCCCATCCAGCAATAATAACGGCTGTGTTCCGGTGCCTGGTTACTTCCGCCTATCTCAGACATGCACCACATCTAAAGGTTTTCCAGACAACCAGTCTATATCGCCTCACGTTGCTCCTCAAGATACTACTCGATTTGACAGCTCTCTTTCAGCCATACCAGCAGAAACGAGCAGGGAAGAGAGCGATGAGCCCTCCTCATGCACCCCATGCGCCCCGGGAAGAAACAAGGAGCTAAGGGGGTCCACCGGCACCGCTTCATCTCCCGAACCACCGGACAGTCCAGAAAAGACGATACATGTTACTAAAGGTTAGTTTTATTGCCCAGTCATAGGGACCAAAGAAAGATTGTCCTCCTCTAGAGAAATTAACGCCTTCGCGCGCAATATATAGGCTATATCCCTGATATTTGAAGAGCTTCACATCTTTATATTGTATTACAGTAATCTTTCAAATAGCAATGTAAAGACACAATAAGGCTTTAGCCTGGCCAGGTTTGGCAGTACAATCGTGGTGCAGCACGATCAAACCAATTCATGACCAAAATGCTGTCTGTAGTCTCTTACACATAGCACAACATTCATTCGAGTCAACTGCAATGCGTAAACTAATCTGACCATGCGGTTCCAAAAGGTTGCACATTTTTTAAATGACCATATCAAGCTCATTGAAAACATATTTCTCGAGATGTCTAATTTGAAAAAAGCGCACTATTTAATACTCCTAATTTGGCCAATATTAAATCTGCAGTTCAGACACTTCCTCTCCGCAAATCTCACACATAGCACACCATTCGTTCGAGTCAAATGCCAATACCAGTAAGAAAACGCGTTTACAGTTTCCCATAAAGGATTATAATAATTATAATATATTACATTAAAATCTTGTAGCCTACATCATATTGCCCAAGAGAACAAATAGAACAAACGCGCACCTATAATAACCCTGGACTATGCACATTGTCTGTATATCTCATGCAAGTGTTCATAAGATGTTTATTATTCTGCTGTTTATGAGACCTTGAGATCTGTAATTATCTTATGTGAGCTATACAATGTTCTTTTTTAGATGCATCTGTGAAATGGAGAGTTGGTTTTGTTACAATGTAATCCAAACAGTATTCAGTTCATACATTTTACAGATAAAAACGGGCAGTTTTTAAGCGATGCCAATTGCTGCAATTGTCTTCACACAAAAAATAACAATAATAATAAATAATAAAAACAACAACAAAAACTTTCAATGTGGATTAATAGATCTAATAAATTCATACTATTATTATGGCTAAGTGATACTACTACACCCCATGTACTTACTGTGTAATTATGGATGTTTTACAATTAATTAACATTGACACATGAAAAGTAATACTCAATATTTATTTGATAAATCTTTGAAATGGGGACTAACTTTTGGACTAATATCTTCTCAAATTTTCAGCAGGAGATTCCAAAAATGACAACACGGCTAACTGGCTGACAGCGAAGAGTGGCCGTAAGAAGCGTTGCCCCTACACCAAACATCAGACTCTAGAGCTGGAGAAAGAGTTCCTCTTCAACATGTACTTGACACGAGAGCGTCGCCTGGAGATCAGCCGCAGCGTTCACCTCACGGACAGACAAGTCAAAATATGGTTTCAGAACCGTCGAATGAAGCTGAAGAAGATGAGTCGAGAAAACCGAATCCGAGAGCTGTCGACCAACTTCAGTTTTTCATGAAGCCTCTGGTTCCAGATCTCTGGCGCCCTCCTTCATCAGCTGCAGTGGTAGTCTTCTTACAACAAAGAGTCTCTGTAGGTGTGTGTGCATACGTGACTTGTGCAAGATACTATTGATAACTTATTGTGTCTCGTATACTGTTGAAGTTTTTATCTGTTTATGTAAAATTTTATTTGACATCCCTGTCGTCATAACATGTCATGGTTATTTATAAACTGTCAAGGGTACCTCACTGTAAATGTAAGCGAGGGAAATATCGAATGCTGAAGGTGTTTATTGGAATTTGTTGTAAATAGCATTCAGAAAATATTGTACATTTATTGTATATAACTACGATATTTGCATGTTGTAATAATAACTATAATGAAACCATAAAAAAGACAAAAAAATATTAATAATAATACTTTTCTTCTTAAGTATGAAATAGTCATGTATTTGCTGTTCTAAGCATAAGTGGAAAATTCCGGTTCTTAAAATGTAGAAATGTGTATAGTTATAAACACGATGCTTCATATTTTATTTTAACAGCATTTAAAGGCAAAATCTTTCTGAAGACACAGGTCGAAACGTGATGGACTCCTCTGCAAATTCATTATACGTGGCAGAACTAAATAAAGGCATGTACGTAAAAAGTCGTTATAGCCTACTTTAAACACTAAGTTCTTGTTATTTGAAACACTCTTGATTTCCGGAGAGTTTGGGGAAGTGTTGATTGTAATTTTGCTGACTGTAAAAGTAAATGATTTCTTTTATCCTGTGTTATCCATGAAGGGTCATGCTAAAAACATCATTCCAATCATTGCTATCCCAATTACCCAATTCAAGTCCTGTCAACTTCAAATTTGATCCGATGGACATTGCAGTATATTTCTTTAATAGCAAACAAATTATGTATAGATGACAAAAATCACTGTCATAAGTAAACGTTGGTAAAATCACATGTCAGAGTGGACAAAACTGAATTTGTATTGTACGTGTTTGCTTGTGCAACACAATGTCGAGAAAATAAATGGGATTAAACTATGGAGTTGCCTTTTCTCTTATGTTCTTCTCAAGAAAGAAACAAAGAAGACTGCTGCGTGATTTAGGTAGTTTCATGTTGTTGGGCTCCAATTTACATCTCCACAACACGAAACTGTCTTAATTGCCTCGCAGTGAGATTCAACACAACACCGAAACATTGCTACGAAGTTTGAGAAGTGTTCAGAGAAGTATATGGTATCTGAAACATCAAAAGGGTCAGCAACACTCAGCAATATATCAATGATTCAAGCAAATCTGAATCTTCAAATCTTAATGCAATGCATCGTTGAAATAAACTCTTCAGGTCAGTTTAGAAAGTAAATGTTGGAAATGTTTCGTGGAGTGTAGGTGGAGATAGCAAGGCCTCGGTTACGATCAATGCACTTTGGCCAAAGCCGCGTGCGCATCTGAGACTGAGAGCACGCCCACATTGCCGGATGCGTCTGCTGGGCCGGAGAAGAAACACAAAGGCTTTATTGGCCATATTCAGACCAGACAGCCAAGTTACAGCCCGAAGAAAAACAGAGTTATAGCCCCTGTTATAAACAAAGTCTGTTGAAGTAGCCAGAAAGCCCCTCTTCCTGGAGGACAAGATCACAGCAAAGCTCAATTGCGTTTTTCTATATTGGCCTATAATTGTATATGTAAAATAGCGGACAGTCAAAATGCCTTTATGTGGCACGTACATCTAAAACGTGCTTCATGTGGTAGCGTCTACATGAACTGATTTTATTCAAATCAAAATATTATTTCACATCTCTGAATAAGCTTGAATACATAAGGTTACACCAACAAAACTCATTTTAAGCGTTAGATCAGGTATAAGGTAACAACTGCAGGTTACCACTTTATAGGCCACATTTTATATTATATATATGCCATATATTCCATTACTTATTTTTCTAAAATTGTAATTTATCGAATATTTAAATATATTTTGTTATCTGATTTTCAAAAACCGTGTATTGTTAATGTTCCAATCACTTACAATATTGCCATTTGTAGTAGCCTAAGATGCAGCGTTTATGCTCATCCATTTAATCACACATATAGGCCAATGTGTTCAAAAATACTAACTTTGTAATAATGAAGAACATCATCACCATTTCAGTGAATGTGTGGGATAATTATAAAATACAAATATTTATGTAATCACAAGCTTGTCGATGTAGTAGTATATCGTTCCCCAATCTTCTTCTTTTTTTGCGTTATTTTGCAAATTAACTTTTTGCATTGTAGATCAGACTCTCAGTAAAAAGGTTTATTTGATTTTATTATTATATTAATTCATTCATTTATTTTAATTCATTCGTTTAATATGGTTTTTTGTCATCTAAATGTTGTAAGGACAGCATATGTTTCCTACAATAAGATTTGTTTCATTATCAACCGCATAGTTCACGTTCTGATTTGGTTGAGCTTGTCTGTACATCACTGTATGCTTTGCCGTGGAGCAGACTGAAAGCTTGAGCACGTTGCTGGATGACTGGTCACTTAGCAGGTCATATCTCAACCATCCAATGGCACTTATTGCCATATAAAGTATACATATGGCTCACGTAAAGATCCTCTTTATGTCTGAACTACTTCTTCTGCTTGCGTTTGCTGCACGAAATCCATGTATTCCTTATAGCTTTATCTTTGGGTTTGCAATTTTATTTTATAAAGAAACTTGCTCTGTCTTAAGCAGGGTGGGTGATCTTAGACTTCACGGCAATGATTGTGAAAAATGCTAGTTATTCAAGAGGTTTTAAATGGACAGCAGTAGGCTAGGCAATTATAAGCTACTCCATTAACATTTGGATCAAGAAATTCTACAGTGATGCTTACCAAATATCCGTTTTTGTTAAGCATAAGATTAACAACACGAATAAAATCAAATCCACCTTCATAAAAGCCTATGGCTTTGCCATTAAAAATATGACTTGTAAAATGGTGGCCATTTAACAGTGCGCACTGGTTAGGCTTTCCCTTTATCTCCCACAGTCACGTGTCTCCCACACCCAATCCAATCTCTGCAATGGTTCAACTTATTCAGAGGTCTGTAGTTCACCGTGAAGTCGAGTAGTTACTCGATTTCCACGGATTCTGAATTTGTGTCCGTTTCATTGTGGGTGTATACGTTCGGCTGGGACTCTCTTTGCTTGTTTTTGTTATGTCGACATTGGGGACACTGAGTTACTACGCTGATTCACACATTCCACACGAGAATGATGATCATTTGGCACCGAGGTTCTCATCCGTACCCGTGGTCGAACAGCAGGCTCGAGAGCTGACTCTACCTGAATATGGCGAGCAGGAGCCGTACACTTTTCAGGCCAAATCATCTATTTTCGGCGCCTCGTGGAGTCCCGTGCCTGTGCAGCCCCCAGGCAGTGCATCTTTTGCATACCACCCATATATCCACCATCCATGTTCAACAGGAGAACCAGATGGAGCACCCGTGCGTCCCTGGGCTTTGGAACCGCTATCTGCGTCCCTGTCTTTCACGGGATTATCCTCTGATATGCACCATGATATAAAACTTGAACCATTGATCGGGAATGGCGAGTGCACACTCCTAGTGCCCGAGGCTGACAACAACAACACGACCCCAGCAGAGAGGAAGGTTCCGGACGATGCGGTTTCCAGCAAATCACAAGATGGAAAAACTTCGGCAGAGACGAAGCTAGATCTAGACCCACGTAAGTGCTCAGTTTATAGGCTAACAGAATGTGATATGCTGTATTGTCTTCAGTAGGCATATTTATAGCATAACGGGTTAACAGCTATAAAAAATAAGAATCAGTAGGCCTATATTTTTATAAAAATGATGACCCATAATAAGTGCTTTGTTAGCAACGCCGAATTGATAGCCAACTATACAGCATTTGAGTAAACACAACAATGTAGTAAACAACACTATATTATATATATTTAATAGGTCAACAGGCTAGAATGTCTTTTGATCTTCCCATCTTTTCTTTTCTTTTTTTTTTTTTTTTTTTTTTTGGGAGGCAATAATCTGCATTTGCATATGTTTTGGTGTTTTAGTGGAAGAGTCCAGTCCAGTAATTCAATTTATGCCTAAATATTTGCCATCATTATGGACTATACTGCCATTTACGTATAGGCTATCATCCAAACCTTGTCATAATGTTAAGAGACAAGTGTGGATTTAGTCACATTGCACTGGATTTTATGTCATTATTAAAGACGCACAACTGTTATCATAAAACAGACTGGATTATCTTTTTTTAATTTTTTAATTTTTAGAAAGTTATTTTCGTTAATACAGTAAGTCCCTTGTTTTCCCTCATTCACTGATGTCTAAATTGTCAGGATGAGGGAAAAAATATAGCTTGTACATAAAAATGTCGATCATTTCAAATCTTCCAGGAGCTCTGTCATGTTCTCCGTGATTTTTGTTTTTCCAGTTACAGGAATAAAATATAATTCAGCCTACTTTAATCTGTGGTGAAGTAGCCTAATTATATTAAGATATTACTTTCTTCCGAATTGTGGGCTGATCATAAAATGGCCGCAGTTTCCCCCCCAACTGGCAACATGACTAGCTTTTTCTCTCCGACCCTTCTTGCAGATAACCCTGCGTCCAACTGGCTGCATGCGAAGTCCACTAGGAAAAAGCGCTGTCCTTACACAAAGCATCAAACTCTCGAGCTGGAAAAAGAATTTCTGTTTAATATGTACCTCTCGCGTGACCGTAGATATGAAGTGGCAAGACTCCTAAATCTCACCGAGAGACAAGTCAAAATTTGGTTCCAAAACCGTAGGATGAAGATGAAGAGATGCAATAAAGATCGCCCAAAAGACATTTAAATCAAGGAAAGCTGTAAATGTGCACTGCAATGGATGAAGTGATTTCGTTAGAACCCAGTGTGTTTGTAAATAAGCCTGTATTTTCCCTCATGCATCACCACCACCACCACAACAACAACAGTAGATTATTATTGATAGTAGACTACATATTATAGATAGCATACTTTCCATTTTGTAATATGGTAGATTGACATTGCACAAACATTTGATATGAGAGTATGCTTGTGTGTATATATGGTTGTGTCATTGTGTACAGCTTGTTGTTAATTCTCTTATTTAGTTTGCTTGTTGTAGGCCTTGTTATTCGCATTGTGTACATTTGAAATGTGTTATAAGATTTTAAAATCCAGTTCACGATTTCAGGGAAATGGTTCTGCTATGGCATATTGATGATTTGCATGAAATTCATTGTTTGTTTGTTTTTTTAGATTTTTATTTTTTTATTTTTTTAGAAAAGATAAAAATACATAGCCTATTTGTAGCGCAATGTATCAATGTTTAATGTGACTACCTAGGTGTATTTGAACTACCTATGTATTATGATTTATTAATTTATTTTTTGTTATACGTCATTAAGGTACTTCAGTGAATTTTGTACAATTATTGTGCTTGCAATGTAATGTGAATACATAGAAACTGTGCATAAACGCAAATACCTCAAATCAACAGTGTTAGTCGTTATCAAATGAATTGTGTACATGACAAATACATTTCTGATAAGTAGTACATGTCTTTAAGACTCAACATCCGTCAATCAAATGGTCTTTGGGCTGTATGTAGCCTATCAAATTACAACTCAAAATATTACGGGTTTGATAACCTTCGCTGTTGAATTAAATGATATTGTAATGAGAAATTGTCACTAATATTTCCAGTCCTTTGTTTCAGCGCAATACTGAACATAAACTTCCTGATTCAAGCATGGCACAGCACATCTTTTACACATCTCACATGTTTTCGCGCTCGTTATCATTTGATCTCACAACCCTGTTTAGTGTCCTATTAACGGTCCGGATGCCGTTTCTCCACATAAATAAAGCTTAGTATGATTCTGTTGGACAGGCCTGCACATTCTATTTGTGCCCTGCCCCTGCAAACGATATTAGTGGCCGTGCGGCAATAAACCACAATCACAGTCTTAACTGTTTATGGGGTGCAAAGCGATTGAGGGCGGACCTGAAACGACTTTTTGGACGCCCCACATCTATATCAAAACAATTATAGTAACACAGATTAGAATTAGTTGATTCCTCTATTTTTCATTTTATTATTATTTTTTACATAAATACACAAATAACATGGCAAGAAAATAAAGGCCATCTTTCACACACACACACACACACACACACACACACACACACACACACACACACACACGGTTTACTTCTGCTCGGTTGCAGTGATGGACCAATCTTCAAAGGCTCTATACCACAGACAGTATCGTAAAACGGGGCTCAGCCACACTGTCTGGTTTTTCTCTGCTAATTAATTTATTACTCACCAGCAACAATTAAAACGTCGGAGAACTGATGACCTATTTGCTGTCTCTTCATGCATGAAGTGGCAACGGAAGCAAACCTACAGACGCATTGTAGTTTTTCTTGCAGTGTCCAATATTTTTGCTTTCTTGCCTTTTTAGCAATGTGAATTTAAACTTTACATGTAACGAATGTGCAATAAATTAACTATTTTTCAAAGTGAATATGCACATTTAACAATGGATAACAAGCCTTTGAATCCTGAAAAAATATGCACAAATCTCAAATGTGCTCTCGTTTTGGCTAATTGGCATATGACCAAGGAATCTAAATATTTCCCTTTTGGTAAAGTTGATATATGTGATGGTTGTTGAGCCAATTGAGTTACTACCATCAGTATCCAGCAGGTGGAGACAGCGGTTTGTTCGAATCTTTCAAGCGACGATTCCTTTTCCTCACTAAAGTAGGATAATAAGGGCCAGCTACAAACAAGGCCTATTTATTTATGTAAATGTGACATTTCAGCTAAAAAGTGTCTTAAATGGTGAATATCAACAAACGTGAATTAGACTGGTTAGACCAATATAAAACCCTGATTTCTGTTTATTTTATTTTATTTTATAACAGAGGCTAAGACTTAGTTTGACCCTACAGGCAAGACTTTCACTTCGCAACAATAATATACACTGATCAGCCACAACATTAAAACCACTGACAGGTGAAGTGAATAAAATTTATTATCTTGTTACAATGGCACCTGTCAAGGGGTGGGATATATTAGGCAGCAAGTGAACAGTCAGTTCTGGAATTTCATTTGTTGGAAGCAGGAAAAATGGACAAGTATAAGGATCTGAGTGACTTTGACAAGGGCCAAATTGAGATGGCTAGATGACTGGGTCAGAGCACGTCCAAAACGGCAGGTCTTGTGGGG
Source organism: Myxocyprinus asiaticus (assembly GCF_019703515.2). Lineage (NCBI taxonomy): Eukaryota > Metazoa > Chordata > Actinopteri > Cypriniformes > Catostomidae > Myxocyprinus > Myxocyprinus asiaticus. The sequence continues at coordinate 32,603,358 of NC_059359.1, forward strand.
TGTTCCCGGTATGCAGTGGTTAGTACCTACCAAAAGTGGTCCAAGGAAGGACAACCAGTGAACCGGCGACATGGGTGCCCACGGCTCATTGATGTGCGTGTGGAGCGAAGGCTAGCCCGTCTGGTCCAATACCACAGAAGAGCTACTGTATCACAAACTGCTGAAAAAATGTAATGCTGGCCATGACAGAAAAGTGTCAGAACACACAGTGCATTGCAGCTTGCTGCGTATGGAGCTGCGTAGCCGCAGACCGGTCAGTGTGCCCATGCTGACCCCTGTCCACCACCAAAAGCACCTACAATGGGCACGTGACCGTCAAAACTGGACCGTGGAGCAATGGAAGAAGGTGGCCTGGTCTGATGAATCGCATTTTCTTTTAAATCATGTGGACGGCTGGGTGCATGTGCGTCGTTTACCTGGGGAAGAGATGGCAGCAGGATGCACAATGGAAAGAAGGCAGGCTGGCGGAGGCAGTGTGATGCTCTGGGCTATGTTCTGCTGGGAAACCTTGAGTCCTGGCATTCATGTGGATGTTACTTTGACACTTACCACCTACCTAAAGATTGTTGCAGACCACGTACACCCCTTCATGGCAACAGTATTCCCTGATGGCAGTGGCCTCTTTCAGCAGGATAATGCGGCCTGCCACACTGCAAATTGTTCAGAAACGGTTTGAGGAACATGACAAAGAGTTCAAGGTGTTGACTTGGCCTCCAAATACCCCAGATCTCAATCCGATTGAGCACCTGTGGGATGTGCTGGACCAACAAGTCTGATCCATGGAGGCCCCACCTCGCAACATACAGGACTTAAAAGGATCTGTTGCTAACATCTTGAGCCAGATACCACAGGACACCTTCAGAGTTCTTGTGGAGTCCATGCCTCCAAGGGTCAGAGCTGTTTTAGCAGCACGAGGGGGACCTACACGATATTAGAATCAGAATCAGAATAAGCTTTATTGCCAAGTATGCTTACACATACAAGGAATTTGTCTTGGTGACAGGAGCTTCCAGTGTACAACAATACAAAAACAATACAAAAACAGCAGCAATACATAGATAATAATAAAAACTAAAAACTAATTATACACATACGTACAGACACACACATACACATAGGCAGGTGATTTTAATGTTGAGTGGCTAATCGGTGTATAGCCTAATGCTTCATTCATAGGTAGCCTACATGCATGTAGCCTAATTTCACACGTTACTCTTACAGACAACATAAACCATTTTGAACGCTTCCATCTTTGCCTCAATAGAGGATATATTCTATTGAAACGTACCACAGATTAACGTTTGGAAAATTATTTATTAAATTGCATTCCAATAAAGTTATAACACTGCGCTTGAATGCCACATTGAACTGAGATGCCATATTCTCTGTTTGACCTCTCTGACGTTACTTGAAAGTACACAAGTTATCACGCCATGTAGTTTGCCCCTGCTATTCCACCAATAAATCACAATAAATCATAAGATCACGTTTTATTGTAGACTATTTACTTACAGTATGCTTAAATAAGAAGCATGCACACTAATTCCAGAATACTGCATCTCACTCTCTTATAATGATCGTAGCTAAAGTTGTATAATATGGGACAACTCGTTACCCAAACCAGCACCAGCTATCGTTACAAAGAGGCACTTTAAAGGAGCTGTCAGGTCCTAAAGTGCTGAACAGAGATGTGCACTTCCAAAGAGTGTGATGTTCCTTGTTCGAAGATAGGACACCTTCAGATAAGGCATATAAGCCTAAATAATAGCATATAGCTAATAGCAATGCTCCATGCCCGTACAGAGGGACAGTTGCTCTGCAAAAAGGTTATCTATCTTGTGTGCATTGTAACACTATGTTGTATGTATCGGTTATAATGGCATGGTTTGGTGGAGTGCACCATATGTTTAAACTTTAGAGGTTAATAATAATTGTGACTATTGTGCAGTGATGCACACAACTGAAGTACGACTCGTATCTGCCCTTAATGGAGTCGGGTTACAGTAAATAAGGGTAAGAGAGTAGGCGTGCTCTAGGTTTTAGATGCGAGACATTCATTTTCCTACCACCAATAAAACCACCAAAACGTGAAATTTGTGTTTACTTCTGGAGGATAATAATCAAATTTGGCTCAAACTCTGTTGGCTATGGATGACAGTATGTATGCATCTTATTGTCTTCAGATAGGTGCTTACAGATTAACAAACGCAAATAATAATAATAATAATAATAATAATAATAATAATAATAATAATAAAATCAGATTTCAGTGTAGGCCTATATCGTTTAAAACTAAATTACACATTTTAAATTGCGTAAAGTGTAGATTGTAATAACCAAAGTAGTATAATGCATCATGTTGTTTATATTGTGTCGTATATCAAGCTGAAGGAGTGATCTGGGGCTCTCGTTAATACAAGAACGTTTAAAGATGCTACAACAAAGATTTTGGGATACCAGGCCATTGTTTATAGTCACTTTACTCCACTAAATTGTGGTGGAAAAGGGTAAAGATCCATTTGCGTATCACGTTGAGGTATTAGGCTCTGAGGCCTTATATTATTCTTTAAAATAAAGAAGATACAACGTTGATCTACGCGTTTCTGGCAGCAGGCAGGTAAGCAGAATGGAGGCAATGTTAAGCGAGCTTTCCGTATAAACCACGTTGTACTTTTAAACGCTTTTGTTTAGAAACCATATATCTTGTTGAAAGTCCGCCAATGATAATTTGACACAGTATTTTTTAATCCTTAACCCATGATTAAGAAACATGAAAAGAGGCTGCATCTTGATATCTCATTATTGTGGATATGTTACCGGTAGCATATCTGTGACACACCAGTCATGGGTCATATTTTTTTATTAAAATAATAGTATTTCACTTCATAGTTCTTTATAGTTTTATTAATAATAATATGGTCCAGCCTGAGTCAAACACAGACATTTTCGCTTTCTGTTGCAAGAGACTTCTGACGTGCCCCCATGATCAGCACCTGGTTATACTGCAGGTTTAGTGATCTGGCCAGAACGTAACATTATGTGTAGCCATTGGTCCATAGTGGATCACTTCCCCTGATAATTTGCAGTCAACTGATCAATCAAATTGATAGACAGTTTTCCAGGCAGGTAAAATAGTAGCCAATAGGTAAATCGATTGGCCTATATGCATTTGATTTTGTTTTGAAAGTGATATACTGATGAAGAGAATCCTTTCACACACTATAACCCTCATAACTGGGTAAAAACACTAAATCACAGTCCAGTGTCTAATGGGAGTCTAAATAAATGACTGTTACTAATCAATATGTTCTTATGTGACCAATCTTTACGCATCCACAAAATGCACAGTGGAGTTATTTGTTGCTTTACTGTCTTGTTTAGCTTGATCAACTGATCAAAAGGTTAAATAATAAAATGATAATGTCGGTGAGTTAGGGGATACAGTCTTCTTATTGTGCAGGCTATACTCTCAAAACGTCATATCCTGAATAAAACTGCATGATTCTTGTATATGCCCGGAAATGACATACACCTACATCCGAACAATAGGAGCTTGGAGCTCGTTTACGACCCAGTGCGATGTGTGTGGGTAGAGGGTCATCCATCAAACGCCACTGTTGCCAGAGCTACTGCCGCTACTGCCCTCTCAGACATCATAAACACCCCATATACACCTCTCGCGCATTCATTTACAAAGCTCACTGCATGGGAGAAATACAAGGTAAATTCCTATTTGTTTATTTTTTACATAAACAAATGGTTGTAGACGTTGTTGCTGGCCGAAGAAGCATCATATATACAAACTGTATATATACAAATGATTCATCTGATCATTTCTCATTAATATATTGTTATAGGCCCTACCGATATTCAAAAAGATATATTCAGTGCCGGCTTAATGTTCCCTTTTCCGTATCTGCACATCTATATATGTTACTACAGAGGCCTCTGAATCCATGGAAATCAACTGAATTCATACCACTATAAATAAATAAATTCACTCAACAAATTTAAAACAACAAAAACCTGAGAAAAACAATTAGGTACTGTTTGAAAATAAATAGCGAAATAAATAAATACGGCCAGTAGCAAATTTACTTTTTATAAACATTGTTAATATGAAAAAGCGTTTTGCGTTTTCCATGTTTGCACTATTACAATTAATTGCCAGCTTGAGTTTTAGCCTACAACACCATCACCACCACCACCAATAATAATAATAATAATAAAAGAAACACGTGTGGTTATTTCTTGAAATGCATATTTAGTAATGCTTAAGCTTTATACCTAGTACACTGATCGCTTCATTTTTAACTAACTGAATCTTCTGCTCAGTGACCGTCAGCATTCATATTATTAAATCCAACAGACGGTCAGCGAGGCGGTCCATTGTGCCAGACGCATCAGAAAACATATTGTGCTGGAACCTCTACTCAGCACGAGGACGAAATGATTCAATATCTCAGTTAAAACGACACTTATTTAATTCATAAGCTATTTTTTCCCCCATTCAGGAGATATCGGCTTTCAAAATCAACAACGGAGAATGTTTCCATTAACATTTTGTTGCCAGTCATGAACTAGGCCTGAAATGTCGAGATTTTCAGTCTGATGCATTTATTCCACATCAAAATGATTTACAGTCAGACACAGAGTCTCAATAAGACTGAGCTCAGTGTTATTATATACGAGTGGCCTCGAGAATTTTGCTGATATAGAAAATCAAGATTGTGTTGGAAAGATGGTGAAATCTTGAATTAATTAAAAATGTATAATGAACAAATATGAAGGGGAAAAAACAACAAAAACAACTCCGATACCATTTAAAAACAAAAACCACAAACTCATTTTGGCTCCTTTTCGTGTAAATGTATTTATACATTTGCAGATACATAACATTGATAGTTAGACTGCCAATTTGCAATAAAGCATGTTTCATTTAACGCAATATAATACAATTGGATACTCACATATTCATTCGGTCAGGCCTGACAAACGAGAATAATTACAATGCATTGTAAATATGAATTATTATTTCAATCGAGAAATTAACATATGATAAATATTACATTTAACACATGCGTAAAGATACATCCTTGATAAGTTACGATGCTCAGCTCGTGAGAAACGATGAGAAATTTTCGTTCGTGTTGGAAATGTGTAGGAAGGAGTGGGTATATTTGAAGAATGCCGACACCCACGTTCTTCTACACACAATAGCTCCCGTGTTGCTGGAAAACACACCGTTTCTCTCTTACAATTAGTAAGTAATCCTATTCATTTCCAAACCTTCGATAAAAGCTGAATTTCCAAAAAACGAAAATATAGAAGAAACGAATTTTTGGTCCGAAACAACGCTGGTCCATTAACAACACATCCGGTATGAAATTATGAACGAGGACAATCCTTTAGTTGAAAAACATCAATTTTGTAAAATTTCATTTATAAGATGGGGAACTCTTAACCATGAGTACTACGTTGTTCTCTTCTTCCTGGTCACATATGATCTAAGGGAGTGTTAGATGCTTTAAATGTGTTCTTAGGGCACGAAGCTGTCAGACCTTTTGGCTGTAAGATTGATAGCGTGCAGGCTTCCAGGGCTCTTTGTTTAGAATATAAGCAATAAAGTGCTCGAGGCCTACTCCGTCTTAGCTGAAGACTTCTGAGGGCAAAATAGAAGGAGCATTCTTAAACGTTCAAGATTATTTGGGATTTATAATTTTTGTTTGTTTGTTTGCCTGTGAGTCTGTAAAGCATCATGCATTTTGAAGGTCAATTCAAGTAATAGTGTGTAGTAGCTGTTTTTATTATTTAGATGTTAAAGTAGCCTACATTACTATTTTGTCTGAATGTACAAATAAGTATAGCTGTGTTTAGATGTTGTCATAATAATACATTCTTTATGGAAAATAAACAATGTTATTCGCACTCCTTGAGCAACTCCTCTCTGAAGAAAGAAATCTTTAATTTCTACATCTTTCATCTGAATGCATGTAGTTGGGTAGTTTCAAAAGTTCAGTCCTTAATACATCCATATGCTAAAACCAAACTAATTTTACATGGCATAATGCATTAGTGTGCGCGCTTAAGTGCTTTAAAAGAATATGTCCGCGCGCAATGTGTGCGCGCGCGTACCGGCTCACGCGCTTTCGCTCGTGCATCCCACAAATGAGAGCGCGCATTCTCTAAGGAGTAGTAAACCCCAAGATTAATGGGTTTCTTCAATCTTGACTTTTGGCGTATCTTATTTGTCCAGTTGATTTCTAGGGGCAGTCGAGGTCCAGTCAAACTATAAATGACAGATAGGAGACGAACAAACTCTCAAATTGTTACAGGTACTGGCTATACTTACAATCTACTGAGCAGTGGGCAAACTGACCATAAATGCGTAAATAAACTAGCCCGTCCCCGAGAGTGAGGCGTTCCTCTTGGACTTTCTTCGATCAATCACACAGACAGTGGCTTCTTTTGATTAAACCCCAAATTGTCATTGGACAGAGGTAATCATGTGACAAGCAATACGGTCCAATTTCAACCTTGTCTCCATGAAAGCAATAGTTTAATGGCACCGCGGTCCCCATACGGCCGTAATCAGCAAAATAGTGTTTTTTTTTTTTTTTTTTTTTTTTTTTCTTCACCAGGCACGATATTTCATTAGATCTTCCTTGGGTCACAAATTTGTAAACGGCGAATTTGCAAGACTTGGAGGAGATGAATTACGAATTCGAGCGAGAGACGGGTTTTATCAATAGTCAGCCGTCGCTCGCTGAGTGCCTGACATCTTTTCCCCCTGTCGGTGATGCATTTCAAAGTTCATCAATCAAAAGCTCGACGCTTTCACACTCGACACTGATTCCTCCTCCTTTTGAGCAGACCATTCCAAGCCTGAACCCCGGCAGCCACCCTCGCCACAGCCGGCCCAAGCAGAACCCTAATGGCTCATGCCCGCTGCCTGCCGCATCCCTACCCCCAGAGTACCCTTGGATGAAGGAGAAAAAAGCATCCAAGAAAAACCAGACAACTTCGACAGCAACAACTACGGATCCTGGTCCACTGTACTTCTCCCCTCAAGGTAAAACGGAATAGTTTATTTCAATTTAGTGCAATTGACTGTTATTGTTTGATTGTTGAAATAGTAGCTTTTAGTTCCGTAGTTGTGCAATATAAGGTCATGTTACTAAAAGTGCAAGATACTTTTTCTTCATGGGCCATATCTGAACAAGTTAATATCTAAATGTATTTATTTCCCCCCAGTTATTAACTGCGGAGGGTACGTTCTGAATAACTCCTAAACTCTGTTAGCTACTTGTAGTGCAGGGCATGAATTTTAATATTTGACAGTAATGAAGAATGATAGATTGCCATTACTCAGCTCGGCAGCTGGCGTGTTCATTAATCTTTACTCGGACCTCTCCGCACTCACACCAGACACATCAGTATATTCTGGCATTGGGATGAGGACACAAATAATTCAAGTGCCGTGGCTTCATTCCCACAAACAATTTATGCCCCTCGATTTATTTGACAAGTTTGTGAGGTCAGCTTTAAGCCCCACAGCGACGTTGTAACAATCAAGCGTTATAATTAGTGGCGTATCATTAATGTATAACGTTGTAATCCCTTCATAGGCTCGCCCGAGATTTCTGATGGTGGCAATGGGGCAACTCGCCGACTGAGAACAGCGTACACGAACACTCAGCTGCTGGAGCTGGAGAAGGAGTTCCACTTCAACAAGTACCTCTGCAGGCCACGGCGGGTGGAGATCGCCGCTCTGCTGGACCTCACCGAGAGGCAAGTCAAAGTCTGGTTCCAAAACCGGAGGATGAAACACAAACGGCAAACGCAGTGCAAAGAGAACCATCACGGCGAGGGGAAAGCACAGAGCATGGAGGAGGCAGGAGGACGGGGTGATGGGAAATCTTTTTTCGAGCAAGTGGCAAACAATGTATCTGGAGCGCTTTTGGAAAGGGAGGGTTATCCATTTCAACAGAATACCTTAACTTCTCAACAGTCACAGAATGGGCACAATAGTGATTCCCAAAGCGCAACTGTCTCGCCTTTAGGTAGCAATGACAAACATCTGAAACATTTTCTCAACCCGTCACCCACTGTTCCTATCTGCGCCTCAACAATGGCCCCGGATTGTGCATCTGGCCAGGACAATGGCAGCCCCTCGGCCCTGGACGTCTCTTTACAGGACTTTAACGTTTTCTCCAACGATTCCTGCTTACACCTCTCAGATGCCGTGTCCCCAAGTTTGTCAGAGTCTGTAGACAGCCCCATTGGTTTATCCACGGAGGCCTTTGATTTCTTCTCCGAGACGCTTACAACAATCGACCTACAACACTTGAGCTACTAACTCTAACTGAAGTTTCATTATAGGGACGTCAATATCTTTCTCACAATGATGGCCTGTGTGTTTAATTGTGACTTTAAAAATAGGTCTAGAGCATTAATCAATGAGGTAAGTTTCTCAATAATCGAGTGACCATTTTTGTTTACAGAGAAAATATGGCAGGAAAAATGGATATTTTTCACGTTTTATTTTTGTATCTCTCGCCGGCAAAGCGTCATATTTTCATAGAATAAATTTGTACTGTAACAAAAACAGCGTTGCTATTTATTTCTGCAATATTCAGAAAAAAGTTTGCTACTTTAAATGAGGTACTTTTCAGATTCAATCTTCTAAAGAGACAGTAGAAAAATCCTGATTGCAGTTTTCTTGGTTGCTATAAACTGATATTTTGCTAATTTAATATAGAAACGTTTTGTGTCAATTTTTCGGGCAAAAATGTAGATATTTATTAAGCTGAAATGGATGTTTAGAACCGCGCTACTCAAAACTAATGCGTGTGCAAAACTGATTCGCACTTGTGTAATTGTGTGCTATTAGATAGCTATTATTTGTATTATTATTTTTTGTTAATTTCTCTGTAGCTTTTTTGGCGCCTAATTTTTTTACTTTATAAAATGATTCCATGGGTAAGTTTAAGATGCCATCCAATTTGAGGACGAAACCAAAACCTCAAGAAGGTGATTGATATATTGATGCTGCGGACACAAATAAGACCCTTCTGACGACACAGGGAGTCTCCTGGCCAAGAGCTGTAACGTTTTGGAGTTCAGCAATTCAATTTTATTGCCTATTAAACATTCGACAGGGGGTTGGTGTTGAAGCAGCACTCCGCGTAATTCAATCCGCCGTTCAGAATGAATACGGAAACCACATTTTTTAGAATATGGTTAGAACTTAAATACATATTAGTTTATCTACATGGTTTACATCGAATTTATGTTTGACGAATGTAACTGTAAACTGAACCAGACCTTTGCAGCTAATATAAGAGCTATGAAACGAATGAGCATTTTATCAACAGGCAACGTTGCAAGAACTTCAAGAACCTCACAATATGAACTGAGTCCTCAGATCGAGTTTAAAATATTTACCTTTACATTTCAAAGTCTGAATATATAGCGAGAGACAATCTCGTTTGCTACGCAAAGTTGTGTGTCTCAGGCCTGCTACATCTGCCAAGATCTGAACTCTGTATTTGTGTCCCATATGGACTAATACAATTTGTAGCCGATTGGTGCTACGGTCTTTCCTATATTTGAATAGCCTATTTATAAACGGTCCTTCCTTTATTTGAATCTTCTTTTTTTCACAATAATTAACTCCGGTTCTACACACAAACGTCGAACAGACATAATTGTATATATAGGCTATTTCATTTTATATATATATATATATATATGAATATATATATATGAATTTTGTGCCGCATGATTAAGTGCATAATTAATACATAGTGTATGAGTTTCACTATCGGTATTTATTATCCTTGGCGAGTGTATCCAATGTTTTACTTTTTTACTCCCCCTCATGAAGTCATTCTTTCTATGCTAACCTTAATGCTAATGCCTCAATAAAGTGCAAGGTCTACAGAAAAATGAAACTGAATTAGTTAAGGTGCATTTACAGCCTCACTTTATATTAGACGAAATCAGGTGTACATCTAGATTGGTGTTCAGTGGAATAGGGCTTTGAAGAAAACTAAGGTTAATTTCCAAATATCTGAAACCACGTTGCAATCACTGGGTAGGCTAAGTGCTGATTTGGTAATGAGGCCTCCCAGCCAGCAGCTCACACCGCACAGAGGCATTGACTAACTTGGCCTGACTAAGATTTGTTTTATCACAATAAAGTCCCAAAAGAAGAGCAGTCTCTATAACAAACTATAATAGCTACTGTATAGGCTACTCTAACTTTACTCGTGGTTACCAAAGTAGGCTTGATCCCAACTGGTAGCTATAGTAACTGAGGATTATGGTCTTTTCATAATACAGGATTAAAAAATTTGGATGATACAAAACAATTGTGTATACACCACCTTAATCGCACTTAAAACGAAGATAATATTTTTTTAGGAGCTCTACGGGGCTAGCGCCAAGTCAAGGCTGAAAAAAAAGTTTGCCTGATGCCCTTTGTCCAAACGAAACCTTTAATCACGTTAAATACTGAGTTTTGTTTGGCTTTGAGAAGTTATACACACAAAGCTGCCTTTCCCAAAATAAATGTTTGCCTTGCCTATATAATTTTGCAATATTTAGCATCATCTACACACACGCACACACACACACACACACACACACACACACACACACTCTTTTTTTTATTCCATGGGACAGTGTATCAATACTGAAATACATGTTAAAACATGGTATTACAGACATATTTTCAGTATAATTACTTGTCATGTATTAATTAGAGACTGCCAAAAAGTTTGGGTCACATTTCTTTCATGATCTTAAACATATATAAGCATTTTGCCACCTAGGTTTACAGCTTTGTGTAAGGTGCATAAGGAATAGTGCATCATCTGTGCAAAGGACAATTTCTGTCCCAACAACTACATAATGCCTAAAGAGGAAAGCCCAACTGCTTGTCCACTGACTCATGCTGTAATGTCTTTGCAGGCATTTAAAGCCAGTGCAGTCAGCCTTCAGCTGGTTTCCATGGAAACCTTGCATTTAATCTTTGTAGTCCCTTTTGTCATTCCTATGCAGGTGGGCTTCATGCAGATTTGAGACATGAAATTAGTGCAGAGCCACCAAACATAAACAGCTAGCCCATAACTCTGCTTGGAAATGCATTACAAATTCTGCATATATGAACTTTGATTTATATATATAACTTTGCAGTTATGTAATGTTTTAGTCGCCTAAGGATTTAAACCATTTATGGATCTAAATCAGAATTCAGGGCCAGCCGCAGCAACGCCGCTGAATACAAATGAGCAAATTTGCTCTCTGAAGCATGATATTATCTCATAGATCATGTTTATGGAATTCTTGAAGTATGCAATTATTCAAGTTGCACTTACATGGTCTGCTTCTCAAACATCTCTTCATCTGATATAAAAGATTTTTTCATCGTGAGGCTGCAACTGAAGCCTCAGTGTGTACTGCTGAACTAAAGAATAATTGCTCTCAGCCACTGGAAACGCTTAGAAGAATTAAAAGGTAAATATATCTGATTAATAATCAAAGCCCTGCCAAGCAGTCACACAAATAAAACAGTTAAAAATGTACATTTCACATATTAAAATGAATTAAGTATGAATTCATTTGTTGACCTAAAACATCAAGGATAATGTAAACTGAAGAATCCATACAAGGGACCAAGACTTTTTTTCCTTCTGGAAAACAGGTGGTGAAAGTGAGTGTCAAGAGACAGTTTAAATGTTTACAGTTTAAATGTAAGCTAATTCTAAGTCTTTTAAAAACAACACCTGAGCAGCCTAATCCCTCAGAAGCCAAGGGGCAAAAACACTCTCTCATCCACCACAAAATTGAACTTCACAGATACCACTGCAGGCAACGTGAATTAGAACGGCAAGAGCAGCCCCTTTGATGTTCTTCCTTCAGGTTCGGAGGCCGTTCAGGTGTTTTGATTCATATATGACTTACCTGACACGTCATGATACTTGCTGGTGACCTTGATTTCAGCTATTTTCAAGTCTAATGTAATCGCCACACAAATTGGGCAGATTTCAGAAATGTTTGGGTAAATATCTCTTTGAAAGTGACAATCAAGTAAACCCACACCTAAAATTCAAGGTGCAAGTTGTGGAAAAATAATGTTTAAAAAAAAATAAAAATAAATAAATAAAAAAGGTATAACTGCACAACTCAAAATACAGGCTCTTTTATTTTTCTTACCAATGCTTTGGCAATCAGCCTTATTCAAGTATGATACCTTGAAAAAGGCTGATTGCTGAAATGTTGGTAAGAAAAATAAAAGACCCTATATTTTGAGTTGTGCAGTTACTTTCTTTTTTTGGGGTAAATAGCTCTGCCAATAAAACAAAAATATTTCTCCACCAGCTCTCTGACATCTAAGCAAATGCCTGTCTCAAATCACAAGGCTGACATGAAAAAAAAAAAAAAAGAAAATAAATTAATCAGAATGTGGCAGACTTTGGTTTCCAAATGGACAAGCATGACAGAGCTGCCTACCACAGAAACCAAAAATGATAAAAAACATTTTCTTACCCAAGAGAAAACAACAGAGTAAACTGCTAAAACATTGAGATGAACAGAAGTGCAAGATGCCTAATTTAATTATACATGATGGTCACTGGTTATGATGAAACAAATGTAAAACTGCATCATGAACAAACTCACGCACACATTCCTCCCTTGTGAGTTGGGGCCAGAAGCTGAGACGTGTGAACTGAGGTGAGTCCAGATCAAACAGGGCTGTCTGAAGAGTATGAGATATGAAGCTGCTTCACTCTCCTTCAAAAGGTCAAAGGGCATTTCACCTCTCTTTCCCCCTCCTCACCAGATGGATCTGTGGCCAGGTCAAACGAGGTTCAAGCAGTGCTCAAGCAGAGTGTTCAAACATGCAGAATGTCAGTGCAGTATGCCAACCGATACCTTAAGACAAGTAAAATTAGCATTTGAATCTTCCCACCATGTCATTATATGTATAGAACTGACTGACTCTTTTCAAGCATATTACTACAAGGTTTGCAAATTATGCATTCAACAATTACCCACCAAAACCCTACAAAGAATGTGCAAAATGAATTTAGGATTTCATAATTTTTTTCCTTTTAAATATATATTTGACATATTAACAAATTCACATATATAATAATAATAATAATAACAATAAAGAAAAAAAAACAAATTCCACTCTTTATCATACTCTGAAAGTGACAGAGTGCAGGTCTGTTGGCACGGGTCTGTTCTCTGCAGTAATCTCTGTGAAACAGCACAGGAGCACAGAGAGCGTGCACAGAGCCAGATGGAGACGGATAGCTGTGTTTTCCTATGAAAGCTGTACATCACCACAATTCTTCACCTGCCTCCCTCCTCAGGATGTGGGCCCCTCTCCAAACAACAGGCCCACCTATACATCCAAATAGGCTGATAGGTCCAAAGCTCCACTAATGGAGCAGTAGTAAATACACTCACTGAGCACATTATTAGGAACATCTGTACACCTACATATTCATGCAATTATCTAATCAGCCAATCATTTGGCAGCAGTTAAATGCATAAAATCATGCAGATACGGGTCAGGAGCTTCAGTTAATGTTCACATCAACCATCAGAATGGGGAAAAAAATTTGATCTCAGTGATTCCAACCGTGGCATGATTGTTTGTGTGCTGGTTTGAGTATTTCTGTAACTGCTGATCTCCTGGGATTTTCCCACACAACAGTCTCTAAAGTTTACTCAGAATGGTGCCAAAAATAAAAAACATCCAGTGAGCGGCAGTTCTGTAGATGAGAGAGGTCAACGGAGAATGGCCTGATTGGTTCGAGCTGACAGAAAGGCTACGGTAACTCAGATAACCACTTTGTACAATTGTAGTGAGCAGAATAGCATTTCAGAATGCACAACGTGTTGAACCTAGTGGCGTAGCCAAAGGTGGGCCGGGGATACAATATTAGAGATTATTATTTGACTTCAAATATATATTTATAAAAATAAATTCTGATTTCTGAAAGTGTGAAAGAACTGTTTGAATGCGCTGCTTCTCTGTAGTTAAGGAAAATTTGGTAAAAAACAAACAAACAAAAAACATCCATTTTTATTGAGGCCAACCCAAAAATAATTTCCTGGCTATGCCCTTGGTTGAACATTCAGGTGGATGGGCTACAAATGGCAGAAGATCAATGGGGCACTTTATTAAGACCATAGTGTTCCTAATAAAGTGCTCAGTGTGTGTATATACAACAGTAGCGAGAGGGAGTTTTTTGGGCAACTCAAAATCAGAACATCCACCAGTAAACTTACCAAATTCAAGCTCATGAGGATTGCTGCTTTGCTTGTTATATTTTTCCCATCTGCTTTCTCTCTCACTTGCTAATGCAAAATCATAGGCAAAAATAATAAACTTCACATAATCCAATGAATATGAATGCAAGGAATAAACCAATAAAGATTTAAAGCGAAACTACAGTTTAAATTGCTCTATGAATCATTCCAGTCAATTAAAGACACTAAGACTGGAGAAGGGAACATGTGCTTCTCCAATGCACTGTTTGAGGTATGTTTCTCCCTGAGCAAACGTAATGAATAAATGCTGTCTAATCTGAATAGTGGTTTTGGCAGTGTAAGCTATTACCTCTTCCGTGTCTCTCAGTCCACTTGAAACTTCCGTGTTTCGAAGGCTATCTTACTGGGTCAAGCTGTGTATCACAATGAGGTCCATCCCGGAAGACCTAACGACACTCATTTCAGGTACTATCGCAATGTTCGGAGAGAAACAACAGTTGGTAATGTGCATGTTTTGCTTGCGGGTGCAAGACGAGATTTTGTCCGATGTTATAAAATCTAGGTCTGTTTCTATTTATAGCCTACTTCGCTTAAAAGTTTCTTCCATCGAGGCACGTTGTGAATATTTCCCGTTAGAACTCAAAGCAGACTTTACTTACTTCTAACACGTTCATATCTTTGCAGCTGCTGTTTTTAACATATTATTTGAATGAGTAAGGTAATTAGGCAAAAAAGGGAGACTGGTGCTGTTTTGAGTAAAATAATATTTGTTCTAAGTAGTTTGTCGGTAACACGTAACCTACTTGCTAGGCAATAGATCATATTGAAATAATCCTTAGTTTGAAAAAGTCAAAGAGTTTCTTAATGTGACATGCACCTGTTTGAATACCCTACGTAATCATTTCAGAAATAAGAAGGGATGATTTGATATTCATTGAACAGTGTGATTTCTCAGATCTGGAAACCTTTTTGACGGATGTTCTTAAAGGGGAGAATTTGAGCAAGAAGGCAAAAGAAAGAAAGGATGCCTTTATCAAGCGGATTAAAGATGTAAAATCGAGGTACGGCATAATGCATCACTATAGACATTAGGCTACTTGAATGTTTTTGTGACCATGAAATATGTTGATACAGTATTCAACAAATCCAAACGCTCTCTGTTCCAGCTACTCTCAGGATTTCAAGGACAAACGTAAGTTTTTATGTGCTTGTGTTTATGTATGTATGTTTCCCGAAAGGGAGGGGCCACAAATTAGAATGGCGCTTGTGAACAAGTTCCCCACTTGCCAGTGGCACTACTCTGTGTGGTTCAGTCTATCCAGTTGCAACAAAGTAGTAAAATCATTCATATGCAGCTGATATAACTCATTCTGAATTCTGAGAGCACATTTATATTAGAAACATTTTTGCAACTAACAAATTTATTATTATTCTTTATGGTGGTGATAACAGAAAAGCCAGCAGATACAGACTGTGCCCAGTTCAGCTTTGCATTTCCTTTAATGAATTTAGATGTGGGTAGAGGGCTGGGCTTGGTTTAGCAGTTGTATGCACTGAAACCCATGCACTTTAGATTTGCACCATTACCGCCATTACACTGTGACCAAGAAACAAGTTCTCTGTTCATGTTCAACTTTATGCTGCCAACATTTGGAAATTCTTGCATATTTCTGTTTTGTGATCAGTATGACATTTTAATCTTTATAAAATTGTCAGGAAATATGATCTAAACAGGCTGGTTTCACATGTGCTCTGTTTCCCCCTTTGTATTCCTTGAATATCCAACATCTATGCAGAGTGACTCTTGAATATCTCGGCAACATGGCTGAGTGCCACTCAGTGCAACTGGAGATAAAGCAAACAAACATATCTCACCACCTGAGCACCATATCCAAATTCTTGTGCTATCAGATATCCCTGTCTCCAGGCAACATATATAATATCTGATATATATTGTTACTGTGTCTTTCTGGTTGAGGGTTGAATTTGTGGCCTTCTATGCTGATGAAGACTCTATTATGTAGGAGATGAAGAGTTCACTGAGATGGATGAGGCGGACGCCAATAATGACGGCGGATCGCTCCACTCAGAGCAGACTGACAGGGATGAGGATAATGCTTATGATGGTGAGTAGAGATTTTTAGGGTCTGATTGCAATGTTAAATGTGTACAAGAGGAACATGGAAGCTTTGTGATTCCAGAATAGAATTTAAAATAACAGATAACAACTGCCCTCATTAATTCTCTGTTAGAAGACAAATGGAATGACAATGGAATTGCAAGTATGCAAACCATGATCACGCATTTTAAAAAAAAATTAACAATACTATAAAATCAGTTGATATCCTCCTTGCACAAACACTAATACTGTACATAAATTACAATACACTTGAACTAAGAAACAAAAAAGGATACCCCTTCTATCTCACTGGTTACGAATGAACCACTTATC
The DNA here is from genome assembly GCF_019703515.2 of Myxocyprinus asiaticus. Lineage (NCBI taxonomy): Eukaryota > Metazoa > Chordata > Actinopteri > Cypriniformes > Catostomidae > Myxocyprinus > Myxocyprinus asiaticus. The sequence goes on from NC_059359.1 coordinate 32,620,105, forward strand.
ATCTATTCTGCAGCCTCAGCTGTCATAACACAGTATCATTGTGGCAGTCCTTTGTCATGTCCTGTCTAGGATTTTTTAGTAGTGGTAGAAGAACACAAAAGCAGAATGAGGTGCTTGAAAGACTGATGTAACCCAGCAACAGACTCAGGAACGGTTTGAAGGCACAGACGTCAAGGGTTTAGCTCTCTTTTGTCTCTGAGCAAATGGTTTATGGCTTGCAGCTCAGACAATGCCGCCCACAGCCAATGTCAATTCAGGCTTCTGTTTTATTAGCCTCTGCTAAATGAAATGTTTTGGTAGAATCTGAACTGCAGGAAATCCAGTTCCTCCGACTCATTTCGAGTCATGACACATTTGATTATTGCTTTCTGAAACTCACAGAGTTACATCAGGATTTAGGGTAGGCTTCCAGAATGCAGGCTGGAAGTGATTTCTGTGTGTTGTGTGTATGTATGGGAGGAAGAGGTTTACTGCTGTAGTTCACTCATGTGTTTTATAGGTCCTTTTGCCCTGTGCCTGCCAAAGAGAACAGCTGTTCAGCTGAAACATGGGACCGAAACCTTAGCTACACTGCAGATCCTAGACAAATCAAAACTGCACTTAGAGAAGCTATTTGAGCCTATTTGCATATGCGTTATTTTGCACAAATGTACTGTAAGTAAAGCAAGTTAAGGAACGAGTTTGTGTAATGCCACTATTCAGGTAAAGTAAGAGAATTTGTAATTTAATTAGATTTTTTTCAAATGTCAAATCAGACACAGCTCAGGCTTTATTTGTTGACAGCATGTAAAAGGTAACCAGTGCTGGGTAGTAACAGATTACGTATTGGATTATGTAATCAAATTACAATAATTAGGTACTTCTAATCAGATCGCATTACATTTTAAAATACTCTTAATCAAATTACAGTCACTTTTGTATGGATTACATATTAATTAGACAACGACAGTAAATTGTTCATAATTTATTGATTCCCCTAATTATTATTCTTTAAAAAAAATTTCATTCTAAATCAGCAGAAAGGGGGATAGGAGAGGGAGGGTTGTAAAATTGCACACACAGACCTGATACCAACCACTAGCCAGGTGGTTATAATTGCTCTGAAGATTAAGTGGTCTCAATCAGAGTTTGACCACTAGATTTACACAAATCATTTCACTGTAGACTCTGCCTTCCAAAACTTAATATCCTGTCCACTGCAAAGAATTCTACATCAAATCTAAAGAAGCATTTGGAGGTGTGCTTGCATGTTTTCTCAACTTTATATTGCATATCTAACCAACTCCTAATTATCACTCTGTGTGTCACATAACCATGTGTCACAATGTCTTTGGAAAGGTTTTGCCCATCAAATGCATAAAAATACCCAAAAACACATCATTTCAGATTCACAATCTAATTCACAGATAAATGCCAAACTGATTTCATTAATAGGGTAAATTTAGTTTTAGTTTCGCAACTTTTTGTTTTGTATTATCTATTTGTTTTACTCACAAACAAAAATATAGCGAGAAATAGCTAAGTATATGTCTTTGACATATATGTTTCATGTGAACAGGTGTTGCTCGTGCTGCGTTTTCACTTATAACTTCACTGAAAATAAACAGAACATAAAATATAACATATAAAATAGGAGGTGATTATCTTTCAAACGAGCCCACACACAAGGTAATCGGATGCATAGATCATTAGATAATTAAAATGAAGCACATTGTGCACAATGATGCTACATCATTTCAGTTGACGTCATCTGATCCAGGAAAGCCCATCTGTTTTCAGCCAGATTGCAAGATGCCTGATAGCCAGATGCTGTGTGCACTACCACTCGGTACAAAACGCTAAACCAATTGGATTGGGTTCAGATCAGATCAAAAAAGCATCCATATTTGGGCAAAGAGACATACGATTGGTGACTGTTACATATGGCCACCAGGAGATGGAGCCAAGTACATGACACAGACTCAATGACAACTCAAATGGCATTCATTCTGTGAAATCTCATTAATAAAATCCTGTCTACATGCTATGCAAACCCTTAGTAATAGTTGTGATTGCATGTGTAATTGGATCTTATGTACAATTATTATGTTTTATTTGTTTGGAGAACACTTGGACACTTGGAGACATTTTTGTACACTTGGATACATTTTGTAATGCTATAACTTTTAATTGTTTTGTTGAATCAACACAAAATATTACTCCGTTGCTGTTGACATGATTGGGAACTAAACAAAAGCAGTTTTCGGAGCAGTTTCCTTATTTACACCAAGAGATATATAATGTAAAATCAGAAAAATACAAAAAAGTAAAAGTTTTCCCTTTTTTTTTATTTTTTTTTTTAATTTATTTTTAATTTATTTATTTTTCCAGCAGTTTCTTAGGCTGAGAGTACAATTCCGAAGTAATCTACCCAGCACTGAACGTAACTATTTCACCTGTTATTAGTTTGAGGGCTTTAGTTTATTTGATGCGTTATACACGTTGCACAAAAAAAGGAAGGTAATTTTATGTAGCTGAAGATCAAAGCAGAGGCGTGTTTTCACTGTTTATTTGGACCCTTTAGCAAGCACAGTTGCTGTGTTTTAAATTAGTTAGTTCATACTATGAAAATGGGTGGTCATGGTACATTTGTGACTTTATCAGTTTTGTGATTTTCTTTTTGGTGAGTTTAATGTGTATTAAGATACGTGTGAAAATCAAAGCCAAGCACTGTACAGATGTATTTTCGTTATCTCAAATGTTTCCATAAATTTCCATAAATGTAGGTTTTGGCCAGTGATTGTTCAAAAAGACAGTATGATTTATGTTTTCTTGCCAGTACTTGCACATTATTTTCTACCAGATTTAACAGAAATTAGCTCCAGCTCTGAAGGCTTTCAGTTTGCTTTTCACAGTCAGCATGTGTCATGCTCCCTTGACACCAATTTTTACATAATTACAAACATTCCACAATTGCCAGTGTCATTCATAACACCTCTGCTCTCTCACACTCATTCAGTAATGCAATGGTAGTGTGTACACAAGAGAGGGGAGGGCAGTGTAAACAAGAGGGGAGGTTTGCTTTCAAAACAGAGTATGCATCTGTTTCTCATACTGGTGTACCTTGAAAAAGAAAAACGGTGCATGAAACCCTATCCAGCCCACTCAGGTTTGAATCCCTCATAACTATTGGTTTGGAAACCTGAAGGGCAGAATTAGTTCTCTGTAAGAACAGTACTGTTAGTCATAAATAAGTTACACTAAGATAAACAATTCCTTCTGCTCATTTGAATCAGGAGTTCAGCAGTCTCCTCCGGTGGCAGCTCAAGACCTTCCATCCGTTTTGAAGAGTGGTTACCTGGAGAAGCGCAGGAAAGGTGGGTTACTGCATCCAGACAAATATTCTGCAAAAAAATTGTGAAAGCCTTACAACAATCTGTTACCTCCATTTGTCCAAATAGATCACAGTTTCTTTGGCAATGAGTGGCAGAAGCGATGGTGTGCCTTAAGCAACACTTTATTCTACTACTACGGCAGTGAGAAAGGTAATACAGCTACCATTTATGATCGGATGTGTTGTCCGTGATTAAATGTTTCTTGAATCTGATGAATCTTTAATCTGCAATATTGTTACATATTACTAGATAAACAGCAGAAGGGAGAGTTTAATATTGTTGGCTACACTGTCAAAATGAACAATAATCTGCGGAAAGATGCTAAGCGAGATTGTTGCTTTGAGATCTCTGCTCCAGACAAGCGTGTATATCAGGTTGGTCTCCTCGTGTACCATGTAAGAACATGTAATGTGTATTCTTATCCTCAAATAATGAGGATTTATATATACTGTTATATACAGTTGAAGTCAGAAGTTAATATGCACTTAGGCTGAAGTCATTAAAACTCTTTTTTTTTTTTTTTTTTTAACTACTCTACAGATTTCATATTAGCAAACTATAGTTTTGGCAAGTCATTTAGGACATCTACTTTGTGCATGACATGAGTAATTTTTCCAACAATTGTTTACAGACAGATAGTTTCACTTTTAATTGACTATATGACAATACCAGTGGGTCAGAAGTTTATATACACTAAGTTAACTGTGCCTTTAAGCACCTTGAAAAATTCCAGAAATGTTTGTCAAACCTTTAGACAATTAGCCAGTTAGCTTCTGATAGGCTAATTGGAGTCAAATGGAGGTGTACCTGTGGATGTATTTTAAGGCCAACCTTCAAACTCAGTGCCTCATTGCTTGACATCATGGGAAAATCAAAAGAAATCAGCCGAGACTTAAGAAAAAAAAAACGGTGGACCTCCACAAGTCTGGTTCATCCTTGGGAGCAATTTCCAAACGCCTGAAGGTACCATGTTCATCTGCACAAACAATTGTATGCAAGTATAAACACCATGGGACCATGCAACCATCATACCGCACAGGAAGGAGACGCATTCTGTCTCCCAGAGATAAAGTTTGGTGTGAAAAGTGCAAATCAATCCCAGAAAAACAGCAAAGGACCTTGTGAAGATGCTGGAGGAAACAGGTAGACAAGAATCTATATCCACAGTAAAACGAGTCCTATATCGATATAACCTGAAAGGCTGCTCAGCAAGGAAGTAGCCACTGCTCCAAAACTGCCATAAAAAAGCCAGACTACAGTTTGCAAGTGCACATGGGGACAAAGATCTTACTTTTTGGAGAAATGTCCTCTGGTCTGATGAAACAAAAACTGTTTGGCCATAATGACCATGTGCACTTGTTTGGAGGAAAAAGGGTGAGGCTTGCAACCCGAAGAACACTATCCCAACCGTGAAGCATGGGGGTGGCAGCATCATGTTGTGGGGGTGTTTTGCTGCAGGAGGGACTGGTGCACTTCACAAAATAGATGGCATCATAAGGAAGGAAAATTATGTGGATATATTGAAACAACATCTCAAGACATCAGCCAGGAAGTTAAAGCTCGGTCGCAAATGGGTCTTTCAAATGGACAATGACCACAAGCGTACTTCCAAAGTTGTGGCAAAATGGCTTAAGGACAACAAAGTCAAGGTATTGTAGTGGCCATCACAAAGCCCTGACCTCAATCCGATAGGACATTTGTGGGAAGAACTGAAAAAGTATGTGCAAGCAAGGAGGCCTACAAACCTGGCTCAGTTACACCAGTTCTGTCTAGAGGAATTGGCCAAAATTCCAGCATCTTATTGTGAGAAGCTTGTGGAAGGCTCCCCAAAATATTTGACCCAAGTTAAACAGTTTAAAGGCAATGCTACCAAATACTAACAAAGTGCATGTAAACTTCTGACCCACTGGGAAAGTGATGAAAGGAATAAAAGCTGAAATAAATAATTCTCTCTACTATTATTCTGATATTTCAATTTCTTAAAATAAAGTAGTGATCCTAACTGACCTAAGACAGGGAATGTTTTCTATGATTAAATGTCAGGAATTGTGTTTAAGTGTATTAGGCTAAGGTGTATGTAAACTTCTGACTTCAACTGTGTGTGTGTGTGTGTATATATATATATATATATTTAATGGTCTCCACAACAAATCATTGATCAGGAAGTTAGCAAGAATTAAACAAATGCACTCCTGGTGCACTTCAGTGCCACCATTTGCTCATTAACTTTTGCTGCAGTGAACTGTTTGGGGGAAAAAGCTGGAAACCAGGAAATTCACTTGTATAGTCTTCTTGTATGCAAAGGTAAAATCATGATAATGATTAAAATGTTTGATATAAAATTCAAACTAACACATGTCTGGGTGTACAAAACGTTCTAAAAATATCTTCTATAGGATGTTTTTTTTGTTATCCCCTTTTCTCCCAATTTGGAATTCCCAATTCCCTCTACTTAATAGGTCCTCGTGGTGGCGCGGTTACTCAACTCAATGCGGATGGACAAGTCTCAGTTGCCTCCGCTTCAAGGAGTGAGTTAAAGGAGTGAGAAAATCTGCTCCAAAAAACAAAGCAAAATATCATGCAAGGGTTGCTGTCAGAAACTGCATAGATGGGGGTGGGGGGTACCAATAATCCTCTCAGCAGTCCAAACTGTCCTTTGTAGTCTTCTGGTATCCGATTTCGTAGCTGCACCATACCAGACAGTTACTGAAGTGCAGAGGACAGACTCAATGACTGTATCAGCAGTGCCTGAGGCAGGTTAAACTTCCTCAACTGGCGAAGGAAGTACAACCTCTGCTGGGCCTTTTTCACAATGGAGTCAATGTGGGTCTCCCACTTCAGGTCCTGTGAGATGGTAGTGCCCAGGAACCTGAATGACTCCACTGCTGCCACAGTGCTGTTTAGAATGGTGAGGGAGTCAGCGTTGGGGTGTTCCTCCTAAAGTCCACAATCATCTCCACCGTTTTGAGCGTGTTCAGCTCCAGGTTGTTTTGACTGCACCAGAAAGCCAGATGTTCAACCTCCCTTCTGTATGGTCCCTTCATGCAGGGATGACCACCTGCTGAAATTTACAGTCCTCTAAGACAGTAAAAAAAAAAAAAAAAACTAAACTGTCAGCAGAATTCAAGACCTCAGAAAACAAAACTATTTTGAGAAGAACAATAACCAGAAGGTTATCTAATGCAGGTTTTGTGTCTAGAAGATGTGTTAAAAAGCCACTGCTGTCTCAGAAAAACATCAAAGTCAGAGTGAAGTTTTTGGCAGAATATCACAATTTGAGTTGCATGGTGATGCTCCAGAGAGGTGTCTTCAAAGATCTGGTGAGAAATACAACAATAAATGCATCTCTACCACAGTGAAGCATGAAAGAAGAGGTGTCATGGTGTGGGGAGCCTTTTCAGCTGCTGGTACTGGTGAGCTGCTTCACTGTGAAAAGTAAATTAATGCTTTGGAGTACAGGACAATATTGCAGAAAGGCACACGTCCCACAATTGAAGAGTTGTTTTCTAAAGAGGAATGGTCAGATGTATTTTTCAACAAGACAATGCTCCTGCCCACACTGGAAAGACCACCAAGAAGTGGCTTGAGATCAGGTCCATCAGGCTTATATTTTGGCCTGGTCAGTGTCCAGATTTGAATGGGAAAAGTTTTTCAACAACTCATCAACTGTTTAAGCCATCAACATTGCATGGAACAACATTGACTCTTCTTTACCCACAAGGCTTAAACATTTAATGAAATCAAAGGGGGGAAACTATCGTGTACTAAGTTACTTTATCTATTTGTTCAGTTCTTGCTAATTTCCTGAATGATGATTTGTGGTTAAGACCATTAAAAGCTTAATGTTTTGCCATTTTGTCAAAATGACGCTAGACCTTTTCTCAGCCAATTAAGTTACATTTCAGTCACTTTTCTTAGCCAGTTATCAATTACATTTCAATTACTGAACTGGTGTCAAGGGGATGTACGACGTCAGTTCCCCAAGTTCATACTGGTGTCCTAGCAGAGTTACCACAGGTGTACTTAAAGGGTTAGTTCACCCCAAAATGAAAATTCTCTAATAATTTATTCACCCTCATGCCATCCCAGATGTGTTTTGTTTCAAAATTTTGCTACCCATTCATTTGTATGGACCTACAGAGCTGAGATATTCTTCTAAAAATCTTTGTGTTCTACATAAGAAAGAAAGTCACACACATCTGGGATGGCATGAGGGTGAGTAAATGATGAGATAATTTTGTATTTTTGGGTGAGCTATGCCTTTAAACACATTAACTATGGAGATGTTCCACAAAGTCTGACAACCACAAAGTAGTTTTTTGTCTTAATCTATGGTTATATCATTTGAAAAACCTAACAAACTATGTTTTGTGCAATGTTTCTTTAAAATAAATACCACTTTGCTGGATATTTTGTTTATTTGGATATTGATATAATGCAACTACATTCATACATACATTCATTCATACAAAAGTTATCTCTTTCATTTCCCACTATTTCTATTTGTTTTATTGATTTCCCTTACATTTCTTTCCCACTTGTGTCCAATTTCTACAGTTTTGTGCTGCCTCTGAGAAAGATGCAAAGGAGTGGGTGGAGCAAATTCAATTTTTGATTAAAGGTAGGACTGAGTATCCGATTAACACTGCCCATTCTGTCGCTCCCTAACTTTGCTTAGCAAGTGTCAGTTTTTACAGAAACACATCATGTTTTATGTATGTGTTTTCCTATTCAGACATGGATGGAATCATTCCTGAAGATGAAGAGGAGTATGATGACTGCTTGGCCATGACCTCATCTATCAGGACTGTGACCTCATCAACCATACCCGCAGCTATCGATGACGAGATCTATGAAGTACTCCCTGGTTTGTCACTACACATCGTATTTATCCACATATTTGTTTATCTGATTATTTTATTGATTTTGTTTTGATAAGATACACGTTTATGTAAAAATCTTTTGTGGATGATCCTCCTATGGATCTGGTAGAAAATGGCAATGGAAAGTGTGAATTTTGGTATTTTCCCATTACCGTAACTGCCACATCTTTTCTCCTCCTCTCAGAGGAAGATGTACCCCAGCCAGCTAAAGCACCAGTAACCCTGGCCAACAAGCCCACACCACCATCTGCCCCAGTGACAGGTAATTACCACTAGGTCAGCAGGCCTGTCCATCCCCTTCCTGCCCTTTCAGTCCCTTAAAACCATGCATACTCCAAGATCTGCCTGTGTGGCTATCATTTGTCTCAGTAACTTTTGTTTTCTTTAAATCCAAAAAAAAAAAAAAAGATAAAGATTGGGAAAAAGACATCAGGGAAAAAACAATGCTCAATGCTTCAATAAAATCAGACAGTGTTTAGCCTGAGATGGACGACTTATATTAAAATGAATGGGAGAAATTGGAACACCCAGTATGCCAGGTGTTGAAAAGGAAGTCCCGCCTTTCGTGTAAAAGAGCCAATCACAGTTTATGCAGACATCGCCTGTCAGTCAACTCAAGAACACACATCCAAATTAGCTTTACCAGCCTGAAAAGTTGAAATTTTTAGCATGATCTGAGCTAAAGGAACACAAATTATGATACCATTGTTGTCAGATTTATAGTAACTGTTGATTTTAAAAATGTTCTTTGATCGTAATCTTGACCAACCCTTTTGGAGATTTCGGTCTCTCCCTATTCAAAACAGCTGACAAGATGGCCGCTGAGTGGACTGACTTGCCATTAAAGGGACTTTGAAAAAAAATTATCTTATCATATGATTGTCCATAGTTAGTATAGCAAAATAAATAGGCTTATTAGCTACAAGGAAAGAGAAAACCGTTCGCATATCAATTGTTGTTGAAGTCAAATGCAGCCAATCAAACTCTACTGTAGTCAAACTCGAATGTGCTAAAACCTTGAACAAAATAATGGCAAAAAACGTTGAAGAAAATATGACCTACATTAACCTCCATTTCCCCTTTTGATTTGTAACTAGTAGAACCTAATAAACAAGCAAATAAATAAATTAAAAATTCTAGAGCAAATAGTTTTCCTAAAAATGTATGTCCACATATGTGGACAGCGAGTCTACATTTTGAATTTTTAAATAACACTAAGCTATTGAAAGTCAGAAAGTTCTCATTAAATTGTTTATGTTTCCAGGAGTGTTAGTTATTCATGTTTTTGAGACGTTACAGACATTACAGCTGATTTTCTGTAAAGCTATTCAAAGTAATGTCCAGCATCATCCAATCACTGCCAACGATGTTAAAATAAAATGTTGCATTATACAATTCTGAATCTATGCACTGATTACCATTGTCCCATGTCTGCCAAACATGTTGAGTGGTCAAAACATCATATGCAGCCTGAAACTGAACTTTTGGTCGAATTGTAGGAGTGAATGCACTTAGCTGCATAGAAAGCTATAGGATGCTCCCTATTTAATGAATGACTTAACCTCCAGTGTGCTGTCTGTCTGCACTGGTCTCAGAACAGTTTGAAATGCACTTTATTTTTATCCTAAGTCCATATAAGCCTCTGTGAGCAACATTTTTCAGCTTTTGGATGAACCCATTTATTCTCAATGTGAAAATGCACAGTAAATACGTAAATAGGAATGCATTAACTAATGTTAATGAATAGAATCGTATTACACAGAGATAACAAAATAAAATATAACAATGTATATTAAAATGAAGCAAAATGACCCACAGATGTGTTTGAGTTGAAAGTTATTCAAAATAATTAACTTGCTTTTTTCTACTTGAGGAAATGCGGTACGAGTTTCCACATGTGGACATATGTTTATCATGTCACTGACGTGCGAAAAACTAACTTATTTTTTTAATGCGGCATATCAAACGAAACTAGAGACTCTCCTCTTCACAACCAAACAGGTTTCAATGAAAAAATGTAAAGAGATTTCTTACCAAAGGCACTTTAGTTGGCACTGTGCCCATAGGAGCGCTTCAAGGAAATCGGCGTCATGTTGTTTCACATGACTCAGTGCGGCAGAAGTTAACCTTTTAAATGACAGTCTAGAGTCTTTTGAACAGTATTCAGTCGGTTTTTATTCTTTTAAATTATGCCTTGCGTATAGCGAAGTCAAAATACAATGTCCACACATGTGGACGCGGGGGTCGCTCAAGGTTAAATTAAATACGGGCTCAATTGCAATGAGTATAAATGGTTTGTACAGACTGAAATCTCATTCATATGTATATGAACTTGTAATGACTGTTAATTTGTCATTCAGCAGCTTAATATTTGGCCCAGTGTTTATGTCCTAGGTAGTCACAATTCTGTTTTTTTATGTCTTTTCAAAATTGTAATCTTTCCTATTCAGCCTATGTCATGTAAACAATTTTGGTTATTGTTGGGCCTTTACAGTATATGGTAAAACTTCAGTGTTTGATTTTAGGTGCATGTTTGTTTACTGTAGTATGATAAACAATTTTGGGTACCTTGTTGGGTTGCTATTTTGAAGTCCAATGGTAATTCTGGGTCCTGAAGCATAACCAGTGGTCTACACCACAGGAACCAGCTTTCTACATGAGCCTTGGTCCATGGCACACCCTAGTTGAGATTGTCATATCTTCCTTTTCATTCAAGTGCACATTTGCTTTGTGCAGCTTTTATGTTATGTTTCAAGTTGTGATTTCATTTAAAATAATTGTGGTAATTGGTAGGACAAAATCTCTCAAAACTTAAAAAATATTCTTGATATTTTCACAGTTATTGTTTTAAACAGTTTTTTGGGCAGCAATGATTTTTCTTTCCCTGTGTGGGGGAAGTCTGTATCCTGCTGAGTGCTGGGCACCAGGCAGGGGTTGGTAGGCAGGCGCTGGCAGGAAGCTGACTCCGTTGGTGCACTGTGGCCCACCATGGCCCTCTGCTCCAAGCTCACAGCACAGGAAGTCCTGCTGACAGCAACGATGGCTGAGGCAGGATCTCGTGACAGATGCTCAGAGGAGGAGGCCAGCTAGAGCACTAGAGAGAGTCATAATGGTGGAGAAAATACAGGTTTTTCTATAAAGCATTCATGGATCTGGGAAAGCGAGGTCATCACATTAATTTCCTTGATCTTTTGCTAGAAATTAGCAGAATAGTGCTAGCTGTCATCTTATGATAGTATTTTTTGCAAATGCATTTCTGTAAGCACTGATTCCAGACATATGCATCAGCTATAACACTGATGCCAGGTTGTATTAGGATGCAGCCCTAAATAAAATGTTAGAGTAGCAGTGGACAAGATTAAATTTAGAAAATAAATAAAATAATCTGCCAAATCAGCATACCTGGGTATCCACAAGTAATAATGTGTAAACGTTATTAATGTGTGAGGTATTTTTTATATGAACTGCATTCAAAGTGCTGCTTAGGTTGACAGCTTTAGGCCTGACAGTTTTTATTTATTTATTTATTTTTTTAGATTAAAACAGCACAGATGTGTAAATATGTTTTTGCTGTATATGAGAATGCCTTACTCAAAATCTGCTGTAGGGCAGGTTAACTATAAATATAAACCACCTATGTGAACAAATAATCAAATCTACCTAAAATATCTCTTTCATGACATATTTCATCAACCATGCATCCATTTCCATACGGAAAATAAACATGGTACATTAAAGAGATCATAGCCAACAAAATCTTTGAAACTCTGCTCAAGATTAAGTAATTTGGCCAATTCATCAAAAGCCAGATACATCCAAAGTATAATTATCAAGTGTTTAAGGACAATTTTGTGACTTCACAGAAGAGTGCAGCTATGGTACCTTTAAACATGTTGCATGTTGTACTACAGGATGATGCAGCTGCAATGTGTTGGAGTCTGTCAATAAAGGCTGTTACACTAGTTACAACTTGGATATATATATATATATATATATATATATATATATATATATATACACACACACACACTCTGCTGCCCACTAGTGGACAGTTCTGAGCCAGAGAAACACCAAACCACAAACACTTACTTTTGAACCAAACATATACACACATAGACAGTTAGTCCTGTCAGACATAAACTTCATGAGATGGTTGGTCTTTCAGAGACCAAACCAACAAGCTAACATGCACTGTTTTTACAACCCAACATTTAGTAATGCTTGAAGACTGTACTGAGAATGAAACAACAATTTAAAAAGGATGAAATTCTATCACAAATGGATTCTTTCTTTCTTTCTTCATCAGTTTTTTCTTTCTTTCTTTGTTAGTTGTTTCTTTCCTATTTTTCATCAGTTTGTTCTTTATTTCTTTCCTCCTTTGTCAATACTTCCTTTCTTCATCAGTTCTTTCTCACTTTCTTTTTTCATTCCTTCACCAGTTCTTTCTCTTTGTCAGTCGTTTCTTTCTTTCTGACTTACTTTGTTATTCCTTGCTTTTTTGCCTTTTATTGCTTTTTTTTTATTTTTATTTTTTTTATTTATTTTTTTGGTGACAAATGATTCCATCTTTTGTTATTCCCTGCAGCAGTGAACAAGAGTACAGACTATGCAAACTACTTTCAGGGCTTGTGGGATTGCGCCAGTGAGCAACCCGATGAGCTGTCCTTTAAGAGGGGAGACACCATCTACATCCTCAGCAAGGTAAGACAGGAGCCAGTGTCCTGGAAAGTTCCAGACCCACTGCAATATTCACAGCCCATGTGATCATGGACAGAAATAATTCAATATGAGGTCAATTTTATTAACCTGCTTTTGCTGCCCTCTCAGGCTCTCATGAATTTCAAAAAACATCGAATCATGATCTATTAAGTAAATATGGTGTGATGTCTGGGTAACACATATGAGTCAGATCAAAAAGGTTTGTTTTGGGCCTGTTTGTGCAAGCTGTGTCTCGTGTTCGGCAGAGGGGAAGCCTGTGTTGCTGAGTGTGGAAGCTAAATACACCCTCGCCCTGTGCGCAGTGATGGGATTAGTCTTGTCACTACGGAAACCATTTTAGCACTCTTGGCCCTGAGCAGAGCAGTCTGGCAGCCAATGGCATTCTGTCACCTCTCTCCACGTCTGCCCGCTGCATGTGTGTGAACTTGTGTGTGAGGGTATTTCAGTATTGGAAGACGGCTTAATGCCATGTTCAGCAAAGGGCAACTGTCTGCAGACCTTTTGCACTACACATCTCAGCCAGTCACTATTTATGGTTGTAATGGCAGTTTGTGTTCACAGGAAATGCTGAATCCACCTCTGTATTTATACCAGGTGTGGTAGAAAAGTGCACTTGGTTAAAAACTTCCCCTACCTGTCATCCCCGATGCGTAAGCAGGCTGTGCAGGGTACTGGGGTTTGTACCTGGCTAACGGAATTAGCTCAATACCTTTCAGAGCTCCTTGAAACAAAGTAAATCTAATATAAATATAATTCTCCACTTTCACTTTCACATTCTTCTTCTTTTTTTATTTGGCAATTCACATTCTTTGTGCATATCGCCATCTACTTATTATTATTATTATTATTATTATTATAGTATTTATAGTAAAAAAAAGGACTTGGATATTGATCTTTTTCTCACCCACACCTATCATATTGCTTCTGAAGATATGGATTAAACCACAGGAGTCTTATGGATTACTTTTATGCTGCCTTTATAGGGTTTTTGGGGCTTCAAAATATTGGTACCAATTGCATTTTATGACGAATGACTCCAAAAATGCAAATACTTTAGTTGGCCTTTTATTACCGCAAACAAATGTAAGAACTGCACTTTGCCTTGGTTTTAGTGTAAATATTTTATTTACTGCAATTTTCCTATTAATTTTTGTCTGAATCTGAGCATGTTGTGTCAGCATTGAGCCAAACCTGTCTGTCATAGGACAGATCTTTGTCTAAGAGACCTGATTTTTAGTTAATGCATTTTGCCTTTGCAAAGCAGTAATCACCTTTGTTCTACACTCTGTAAGGAATTTTGTACACGTCTGCCTATACTGCTGACAGGACCAGCATGGTTGGTCACCAGCATATGTGTTTTGGATGCTGGTTTCCAGTATGGAATGCTAGTGTGCTGGTGTACCCACCAGGCTTTTAAACCAGCAAGATCAGCTTGGTCAAACAACATTACGAGAAAAATCATGTTGGACAACCAGCTTAACAAAGTTTTGTTGGTGAACCACATGGCTATACTAGTCCACTTACTAGACCTATACAATCCAGTATAAACTAGCCTGGAAATTCATGCTGGTGTTTTCAGCAGGGTAGTGTGATCCATTACATAATGGTGCAAGTTCAATTCTTTAGAAGTGATTAGACATAAAAGAAGCCTACAAAAAAGAACTGCTGAATGCAGCTTTCCATAAATTTACCTTATTTATATTAATTTAACCAGAAACAAAGGAATGTGCAGTAGCAAGATAATGCATCTTCAGGAGAAACAGAGATGACATCCCAATTTCACCAGTGGCTAAAAATCCATAATTTGTAATGGATATATAAAGCATGCCAATGGGGAAATTATCTAATTCTGTTAAAAGTCAGCAGGCTGTCAGAAAATGACAGAATGTGGTCTGAATGTGAGCCAGCAGTGAATGCCTTTTTCAGAGCAATTACGCCATCTAGTTGCTACAACTGGTGAGGCAGCATTTTACATCTGCACAAGACAATTAGTCTTTGGAATAGTTTTATTCTTTTGTGTTGCTTTGTTTTTTATTTCAGTACACACCTCCAATTGCAATATATGAATGTTATGTATCTATGACATAACTTTATACATAACACAATACACTGAGAAACTCCTGAGATGTACCAATGTTTGGAGAGTAATATTCAACACAGTCCAATGATGCTTTGGCTTGTTTGTACCATTTTATTGGGTATTGCACCGATTGGTTTACTATGAATATTACAGGCACTTTTTGTAGCATAGCCCCTTCCCCCTGCCGCCTCCATCCTGCCGGTCTTGTGGATGACCGTAAAGCTGGTGTGGGTTTAGTGTCCAGCTGTGGCTCACAGGCCATTCAGAGCAGTCTGGGGAACAGGCCAGTGAGGCTATTAGTGGCCTACCTCCTTCCCCTTGGCCATGCAGCAGCTGCAGGTCTAACACCCCACTCCATTTACCCCCCTGTCCAGACCCTCAGCGACTCTGAAAGAGTATTGACCATCAGACCAGGGGGAGGTGTCAAGGCCCTAAATCACACACACCACACTCTCCCCTTTTCAAAGCAAGGCAGTGTGTGCTGTAAATAATGCTTGGTCAAAATAGTGTCACATGGTCTGTCTGGGGTCCAACAGCATATATAACAATTGCAACCAGCCTCAAAATAGAGCTGGTCAAAGACCTACCTCATTTCAGTCTCAGATTTTAGGATAGTCTTATTTAATCATGCAGAACTTTATTCTACATACATTATTCATCTCAAATTAATGTTACAAAAATAACATTTGAAGATTACCACTTACCACTTTTAGCTACAAAAGGGGTGAGAACAGGTAAACTGGGACAACTGGAAAAGCTTAAAGGAATATTCCAGGTTCAGTACAAGTTAAGCTCAATCAACAGCATTTGTGGCATAATGCTGATTACAACAAAAAATAATTTTGACTCGTCCCTCATTTTCTTTAAAAAAAAAAAAAGCAAAAATCGAGATTACAGTGAGGCAGTTACAATAGAAGTGAATGGGGCCAATTTTTGGAGGGTTTAAAGGCAGAAATATGAAGCTTATAATTTTATAATTAATTACATTAATTCTTCTGCTAAACTCATGTATTATTTGAGCTGTAAAGCTGTTTAAATCAGCATTTTTACAGTCGTTTTAGGGTTTACATTGTCATGGCAACAAAGTTGTAAAATTTCTTTACACAGAAATGGTAAGAAAGCAATTTTATCACACTAAAATCATGTTAACACGCATATTGTTTATGTCTTGTGGCTATACTTTTGAAATAGTGATTATTTAAACTTTTATGAATTGGCCCCATTAACATCCATTGTAAGTGCCTCACTGGAACCCAGATTTTTGCTTTTCTTTTTTTTTTTTGAAGAAAAGGAGGGGTGAGTCAAAATTAATTTTTTGTGGTAAGGAGTGTTCAGGGTTCAATACAAGTTGAGCTTAATCGAAAGTATTTGTAGCATAATATTGATTACCATAAAATATTTTGAATATTTATTTAATATTTATTTTGTTTATTTAAAAAGAAAAAGCAAAAATGTTGGGTTCAGTGAGGCACCAAAAATGGAAGTGAATAGAACCGGTCCATAAACATTAAAATACACATAGTGTCATTGTTTCAAAAGTATTACCACAAGATGTAAACATTATACAGTTGAAGTCAGAAGTTTACATACACTTAGGTTGAAGTCATTAAAACTCATTTTTTTAACCACTCCACAAATGTAATATTAGTAAACTATAGTTTTGGCAAGTCGTTTAGGACAGCTACTTTGTGCATGACATGAGTAATTTTTCCAACAATTGTTTACAGACAGATTGTTTCACTTTTAATTGACTATATCACAATTCCAGTGGGTCAGAAGTTTACATACACCAAGTTAACTGTGCCTTTAAGCAGCTTGGAAAATTCCAGAAAATGATGTCAAGCCTTTAGACAATTAGCCAGTTAGCTTCTGATAGGCTAATTGGAGTCAGTTGGAGGTGTACCTGTGGATGTATTTTAAGGCCTACCTTCAAACTCAGTGCCTCTTTTCTTGACATCTTGGGAATATCAAAAGAAATCAGCCAAGACCTCAGAAAAAAAATTCCAAACGCCTGAAGGTACCCTGTTCATCTGTACAAACAATAGTACGCAAGTATAAACACCATGGGACCACGCAGCCATCATACTGCTCAGGAAGGAGACACATTCTGTCTCCTAGTGATTAACATAGTTTGGTGCAAAAAGTGCAAATCAATCCCAGAACAACAGCAAAGGACCTTGTGTAGATGCTGTAGGAAACATGTAGACAAGTATCTATATCCACAGTAAAACGAGTCCTATATCGACATAACCTGAAAGGCTGCTCAGCAAAGAAGAAGCCACTGCTCCAAAACCGCCATAAAAAATGCCAGACTACAGTTTGCAAGTGCACATGGGGACAAAGATCTTACTTTTTGGAGAAATATCTTCTGGTCTGATGAAACAAAAATTTAACTGTTTGGCCATAATGACCATCTTTATGTTTGGAGGAAAAATGGTGAGGCTTGCAAGCCGAAGATCACCATCCCAACCGTGAAGCATGGGGATAGCAGCATCATGTTGTGGGGGTGCTTTGCTGCAGGAGGGACTGGTGCATTTCACAAAATAGTTGGCATCATGAGGAAAGAAATTTATGTGGATATATTGAAGCAACATCTCAAGACATCAGCCAGGAAGTTAAAGCTTGGTTGCAAATGGGTCTTCCAAATGGACAATGACCCTAAGCATCCCTCCAAAGTTGCATCAAAATGGCTTAAGGACAACAAAGTCAAGGTATTGGAGTGG
The DNA here is from genome assembly GCF_019703515.2 of Myxocyprinus asiaticus. Taxonomy (NCBI): domain Eukaryota; kingdom Metazoa; phylum Chordata; class Actinopteri; order Cypriniformes; family Catostomidae; genus Myxocyprinus; species Myxocyprinus asiaticus. The sequence continues at coordinate 32,637,884 of NC_059359.1, forward strand.
CCATCACAAAGCCCTGATCTCAATCCAATAGAAACTTTGTGGGCAGATCTGAAAAAGCGTGTGTGAGCAAGGAGGCCTACAAACCTGGCTCAGTTACACCAGTTCTGTCTGGAAGAATGGGCCAAAATTCCAGCAACTTATTGTGAGAAGCTTGTGGAAGACTACCTGAAATGTTTGACCCAAGTTAAACAATTTAAAGGCAATGTTACCAAATACTAACAAATTGTATGTAAACTTCTGACCTACTGGGAATGTGATGAAAGAAATAAAAGCTGAAATATATCACTCTCTACTATTATTCTGATATTTCACTTTCTTAAAATAAAGTAGTGATCCTAACTGACCTAAGACAGGGAATGTTTTCTTCGATTAAATGTCAGAAATTGTGAAAAACGGAGTTTAAATGTATTTTGCTAAGGTGTATTAAACTTCTGACTTCAACTGTACATATTAACATGATTTACATGTGAAAAAATAGTGTACGTATCTTTATCAGTGTAAAGTTATATCCAAAATTGCAATTTCATTGACATGATGACACATGCCAGTAAACACTATAAGTGATTTTATCACACTAAAATCATGTAGAACACATTTTATCTCATCATATTTACACGTTGTTTATGTCTTGTGGCTATACTTTTGAAACAGTGTGTATTTTGATGTTTGTTTACAGGACGCATTCACTTACATTGTAAGTGCCTTACACTAACTGTGATTGTTAAAAAAATAATTGACAAGTTACAAATATTTCTGTGGTAATCAACATTATGCTGCAAATGCTGTCAATTGAGCTTAACTTTTATTGAACCTGGAATATTCCTTTAATTTTAAACTATGGGATGACTACCATACTGTGATACTGAGGTATGTTGATGTAGCTATGTGGATCATTTTTTTTTAAAACAATGGTAATGACAAATTATTAGAAAGTGTCCCTGTAACAGTTAAAGGACGGGCAAGGAGGAGGTGGGAACCGGCTGAACAGTAAACATAAGGTTTAATGATAAAACACAACATAAAACATAAATGAACAGACACACATGCAACACGGCCACGTGTGTCTCTCTCTCTCTCGAACCGGCGTCTCTGGCTGCCCCTTATCTCGCTCTCCTGCCGATTCAGCTCCTGCTCCATTATTGCCCGGCCACGCCCTCCTCCTCGTCACAGTCCCACTTTACCTGTACATTAATGTGGCCAAGAGTCAAGTCTTTGCCTTGAGTTTCAAACTAATCCACTTCCACTGAATTAAGTCTATGGAATAGCCCCCAGATACCTTCCAGATAGATGTTGCTTGTAAGGGTGTGCATGTGTGTGGGCATGTTGGTGGAGTGTGAGGTAGGTCTGCACTGATTTCCTGCTGCAGTCTTATTTGTCACACTTGTCTCTTAATCTACCCCTCCTGCCCACCCAGGTATTTGCACGCACGCACACACACACACACACACACACACACACACACACACACACACACACACACACACACACACACTCACACTCTCTTACATATGCTCACAAACTCAGAAAGGCTTGATCACTGGGGCAGCCCTCAGCACCAGGCGCTGGTCCTGTCAATGAGGTGTGTCTGTATCAAAGGGCAGCTACAGGAAGCTTCCCCTTCACATATGCATTTCCTGTCTCATTTCACACAGTCCGGACAACTGTGCTGCCCTATATTTTGCCACGTGTGTGGGACATGGTGCTGTGGAACTTGCTCTTCAACACTCCAGTTCAGTTTTTAGCTTTCACCTCTACTCCTACTGTTCAGCAATGACTATTATCTGCAAAATGGGATTAGGACTTGTTCAGACTGCTCATAAATCCAAGTTGTTTTTCAACTCTGATTTTTAAGAATGACTGTCTACACTGTTATTTATCTGTTTGTTTAGACAGCATAGTCAACATCCGATATTTCTACATTGGTTGCCATAGCAATGCCTTAACCGTAAGCACAATGTCAAAAGACATATGAGAGCTGTCATTGTGGAAAGAGAGGATGGAAGACCACAAATTTGGCCTCTGCTTATGTCCATCATGACATCCCATGCATTGCAGTATTAACACAATAATGAATATCCTTTGTTCAAAACCGCGCATTCACCATTTAATACACAGTGAATGGCACATGTGAGTGCAAATGAGTGAAGAGAAAAGATTTGTTTACATCAACATTCTATTTCCTCATTGTCTTTCAGAAATTAGTTCTTTGTTGTGTACACATTTCCTCTTTGAGGACAGTTTTTGATGTAGAGATGCTCTCCATTACAGTGTGTATGTATCTGCAGCAGCTGTCAGCAGCTGCATAACCAGACCTGTGTTTTATAGACAGATACAGATATGTGCAAGCAGTAAGAGGTTTGCTGGCTGGAACAAGCACTATACATTATACAGCAGGAATCACTTAGGCAGCCAAGGTCAAGTAGGGGCCCACAAACTTCATATTTAACTTCAGCTGTGGCATGATTCAAACCTCATTGCTCTCGGACAGTAAGGATAGTAGGATGAAGAGCAGTGAGTGTCTTGTCAGCCTTAGGAAGATCAAAAACTTGAATGTCAGGGAGAAGGACTATAAACGTCAGTCGACAATCATTGCACTGGATTGAGATGTTTCAGGTATTTAGTGTACTGCTGTGCAAAGACAAAACGCATACACATTTTAATCAAAATTGAGTAATGAATGCAATCGGGGTCCCTTAGATTATGATCTGTCCTGTGACAGACGGGTTTGGCTCAACTATGCTGGGATTCAGAGAAAACGGAGGGTGAATGTTGCAGTAGCCATCACTAAAACCAAGTAAATTTGAAGCTTTTCAGTGTAGCTGACCGTTCTTTTCAAGTGTAACAAATGAAACACTGTTTATGTGAGAACATTTCTGAAAACTGGAAGCTGTGGTTGCAAAATGTTTTTTTCAGTAAGGCATGTGCTTTCACCATGAAGCCATTGCAAAATGTATATTTGTCCTTGTTTGTCCTTTTTTTGTTTTTATTTTTATATATTTTTTAGCATATTTACCACAAAAAGGTGCATTTACACTGCACATAGATACAAAGAAATTACAATTGCAGAAATAAATGATTTAAAATAAAATGATGAATGAAAATATGAAATTATAATCTGAAACCATACCTACTTTTCTTTAGCTAAACTCAGGCTGTGCTTACCAATATTCAAAACAGTCTCCCCAGTGGCCAAAGCGGTAAGTGTTGTTGGGTGTATGAGCTCTATTTTCTGGGTGAAAAGTCCACGGAGGGGTGCCAAAAGTGAACTTTGAAGCAAGTTGTTTTCAGCTGTAGGACAGTGAAGAGGAATGCATATTTTATAAACTAATACCCCCAACCCAAACCCCAAACTTAAACCTTACCATCAGCAGAGTAAAAATGTAATGTTAGAGGGGAAAAATGAAACCTCCGTATTGTGCTTGTCACTGATTATGTGAATGCAATTACTTCCTGGTTTCATTGCAGGATCCGAACCGGGGTCTCCCACTCTGCTAAGACAACACACTTTCGGTTGTGGCACAGGGAAAGATAAATACGGCGGGGACGATGCAAATATGTCTGATAGGAGACGGTGCTTGTTGGTGAGTCGGCATAATGTGGTTGAACCTAGGGTACCGGAACTCTCGGAAACAACGTGCTGACTTCCCGTGTGATCATGTTGCACAATGACAAAGTTTAAGGCTTCACAGATGCGAGTGGATTTTGGTGATACCAATAACTAAGGTTGAGGAAAAGGCTGATAACCGATTAATCTGCCGATAGTTTTTAAAATTGGTTTATAGAGGTGACGCCATGCGAAGGGCAGATGTGTGAGAGACAGCTCTGTGCACTTTGCTAATTTTTTTAAATTATTTTCATGATATAATCTGGTGAAATTAGATACACCCAGTTATACATTTGCTGTTTGAGGTAAACATGGCAAAGAAGTCAAGATCCTCGGGCTCTGGAGACATTAAAAGACACTTACAAGCCCAGACAGGCCTGTGGACCAGGGACTCGATTTGGATGGTGCAGCGGCAGAAGGAATCCAGCGTCAACTGTCCAAGATGTCAGTGATGTTGACGAAGGTACTTGCGGACTTGGAGGATCTCGCTGTAATACGTCGATCGATTACGGCAATGGAGAAAAAATTATGTAAATAATAAAAAAAAAAAAATGAGTTAGTCACAAGAGTGACAGATGTTGAAAGACGAATCGATTACTTGGAGTCATCAGAGAGGGATTTAGCCGCTAATCCGCCCGCGACCAAAGTTGATTTGGAACGTTTTCTTGAAAAGCTTGAAGATCTTGAGAATAGAAGCTGCAGGAATAACATTCGAATTGTTGGAATTCCTGAGCATGAGGAGGGCAGAGATATGGTGAAATTCCTAGACGAGCTTTTTCCGAATCTGCTCGACATAACAGGCCACAAGCTGGAAGCCGAGCAAGCTCAAAGAGTCCCAGCTCACAGATCTGCTGAGGGAGAAAGGACCCAATCAATTCTGGCCAAATTTTTGAGATCATCCGATAAAGATCTCGTGTTGCGCCAGGCGAGGAGCAAAGGAAAGCTTTCTTGGAAGAATTACAATATTTTCTTGTTCCCAGACTTTGCGAACTCGACGAGAGAAATGCGATCGGTTTAAGGAATGCAAGAAACTCTTACATCAGCGGAAGATCACTTTTGCTCTGATGTTTCCGGCCAGACTGAGAATAAACACCAAGGACGGCAGCAAAGTATTTACATGTCCCAATCAGGAAATGTCTTTTATTGAATCAATGGGTGAGTAAACCATTGGGTGTTTCTCATGTGAGTGGATTGACTCACTGTACATACTTTGGCTTTCAGAGGAAGCTGGGCGCCATTTTTGTTTCTTTTTGCGTTGGCTCCGCCGAGCGGCTGGAGTTTGTTTTGTTTTGTGGATTAACACTTTTCCTTAAAGAAACTTTTGCATTGATGGAAGATCAGTTTTACAATGAAGTTACCAGGCAGATTGAGAATAGACACTACAGATGACTGCAAAATATCTACATGCCCACACAAAAGATGTCTTTTATAAAGTTGGCGGACTGTGTAAATCATGGGATATACTTTTATGCGGCCTCCGATTGAATTGACTCTTGACCATCCGAGGAACCAGGATGCTTGTTTCGTTTCCTTTTGTGCTGGTTCCGTCTAGCGGTTGGAGCTTGTTTTTTTTAAATAACACTACTTCGGGACATTTATGGATGAATCTGTCAATTCCTTGTGCTTTTGCCTCCTGTTGGCTGGAGTATGATTTGTAGAGTATTTTCGTGGGACACTGGAATGATTACGTCATCTGCTGCACTCATCAGCCGGCTCACTGAAGATTTGTTTGTCTGTCCAAGGAAAATGAACGGCTTTATATCAGCTGGAATTTGTTTTGTGAAGGAACACACCTTCGAGACAGTTCTGTGAATGAGTCTACATGTTCTTTGTGTTTATTCTGCCTATTGGCTAGGGTTTGTTTTACAAAATATTTGATGTTATGTAATTTTGCCTTACAAATTTGTGAGGCAAAATTAAGCAATCTGATGGCAAAGTTGCCGTGGGGCTCTCATAGGCGTACATGGACTCTTTGAGTTTAAAGGGATTGATGCCAGTTGGTGCTTTCGTGCGCTGGGTTAATGTGCACATTTTCCTTTTTTGCTGTTTGTTTTGTTCGGGGGGAAGTTCGGGGTTTTATTGTTGCATTAATGTTGAAATGTGGTCTTCATAATTTTGTTTTTGGCACACAATTAATTTTTTCTATTATATCAAAATGTCAAATGTTAAAATGAGTGTACTATCTCTCTCCACATGGAATGTGAATGGGTTGGGGCACCCCATAAAAAGAAAGAAGATTATTTTCTTAAGCGTAAGAAATATGATATAGTGTTTCTTCAAGAAACGCATCTTTCTCCGCAGGAAGCTGAAAAATTTGGGAAGATATGGGGTGGACATGTTTTCTTTAATGTTGGCTCAAGTAAAAGCAAGGGAGTCATTATATTGATTAATAAACATCTACAATTCAAATGTCTCAAACAGTTTAATGATAAATTAGTAAGAGTCATTTTTGTTTTAGCAAAGTCTGATTTTGACACTGATGATCAGGGCTTTTTTATAGATCTTGAAGGGATGTTGCAAGCCGCTGGCACCCCTCATGATATAATTTTGGGAGGAGACTTTAATCTTTTGATCGACTCAGTCCTTGATCACAGTGAAGCAAAAGTGTGTAAGCCCCCTAGAGCAACATTGACGCTTCACAGGATGTGTAAAAATCTTGGTCTTACAGATATTTGGAGACTTTTGAACCCATCTGGTAGAGACTATAAATTTTTTTCATCAGTCCATAAGATTTATTCTAGAATAGATTTTTTTTATTTTTTATATCCAAATCCCTCGTTTCATCTGTTGTTGATTGCTCAATTGGAAACATTTTAGTCTCGGATCACGCCCTGGTGAGTTTAGAGGTGTTGCCACATATAGAGAAAAGAAATCATATAGTTGGTGCCTTAATGTATCCCTTTTGGAAAATCCTGATTTCCAACAAATGTTAAAGACTGAAATCAGTGTTTATATGGAGACCAGCTGGTCCTCGGTATCCTCTGCGGGCATGGCTTGGGAGGTTCTTAGGGGTCAGATCATACAGTATGCCGCATTCAGCAAAAAATCCAAGGCACGAGAACTCGTGGAGTTGAAAGGAAATATTAAAAGTGCAGAGGCAGAGCTGAAGTGCCGTATGTCATCTGATGGCCTCAGAGAATTGACACAATTGAAATATAGATATAATACTCTTTTGGTGCAGAAAGTGGAGTTTTGGTTATTCAGGACAAGAGGGAAGTCAGGGGACAAAGCAGGGAAGCTTTTGGCTTGTTATATAAAGCAGAGAGAGTCTCTTTCTATCATTCCCTCAGTGAAATCTGCTGGTGGTGAAATTTCTACCTCAGCCATTGATATTAACAATGCCTTTAAAGAATTCTTGATCTTTATAGTTCCACATCTTCGTCTACTGATGAAGATATTAGAAACTTTGTGGAACCATTAGATCTTCCTAAACTGAAGACTGAGCAAAGAAATTCTCTTGATTCTGAGATTGAGAGCTTGACGAGGTAATTAAGTCCCTACCTACTGGCAAGGCTCTGGGGCCAGATGGTTTTGCTACAGAATTTTTTAGATCCTATGCTACAGAACTGGCTCCACTTTTGTTAGAAGTTTATACTGAATCATTAAAGAATGGAAAGCTTCCACACACAAGCCCGGATCAGTCTGATTCTTAAAAAGGACAAAGATCCAAGCGAGTGTAAAAGTTACCGTCCAATCTCCCTGATCCAACTAGATGTAAAAATGTTGTCAAAAATTTTGGCTAACCGATTAAGTAAGGTTATGACATCTCTTATAGATCAGGTGGGGTTTATTCGGGCCCGCAACTCTTCTGATAACATAATAATTAATAATTAATTAATAATAATTAATAATTATAATTTTTAATAATATATAATAATTTTATAATAATTAATAATTATTATAACATCAGGCGTCTCATCAATATCATGTGGTCTGTAGCGAATGATCAGTCTCCGGTCGCTGCCATCTCACTTGATGCCGAAAAGGCATTTGATATGGTAGAATGGGATTACCTTTTTAAGATTTTGGAAATGTATGGGTTTGGAAGTACATTTATTGGTTGGATTAAGTTACTTTATAGATACCCTGTAGCAGCGGTACAAACAAATGGATTCATTTCAGATTATTTTACTCTGGATAGGGGCACTCGGCAGGGTTGCCCTCTTTCCCCATTATTGTTCTGTCTTGCCCTGGAACCATTAGCAGCCGCGATAAGAAAGGAGGATGATTTTCCAGGTGTGGTTGCGGGAGGTGTGGCGCATAAGCGCCTGCCTTACGCAGATGATATTTTATTATTTGTCTCTGAACCTACTAGATCTATGCCTTGCCTCCACAGAGGAGGTTTTCCAAGTTCTCGTTTTCCAAGTTCTCAGGATACAAATTGGTCTAAATCCGAAGCTCTGACAGCGTACTGTCCAGTAACGGATTTCCAGCCGGACGCCTTCCAGTGGCCCAAACAGGACATTAAGTATTTGGGGATTTTATTCTCAGCAAATTTGTCTGATTGATTTAGTGTTAATTTTGACCCTTTAATAAAAAGGTTTTTGAGCGATGTGGGCAGGTGGGCTTCATTACATTTATCGATGATTGGGAAGGTTAATGTTATTAAAATGAATTGTATTCCAAAATATAACTACCTGCTACAATCTCTCCCTGTAGATGTCCCCCTCTCTTATTTCAAGCAATTTGGTAGCATAGCGAAGTACTTCATTTGGAATGGTAAACGTCCCAGATTGCATTTTAATAAGTTACATAGGCCGATAGACAAAGGTGGGCTAGGCCTACCCAAGATTTTGTTTTATTACTATGCGTTCAGTCTCAGACATTTGGCTCATTGGTCACTTCCACCTGAGAGAGCCCCTCCCTGGTTTGTTATTGAACAGGCAGTTCTTGCCCCTATTTCGCCATTACAAAGCATCTCTATCAAACTAATCGGAAAAGTTAAGCTATACTGCGTTATTTAGCATTTACACTCGGTATGGACTAAAGTGTCCAGATTGTTTAAATTGGACACTTATTTAAATGTTGCCTCCAGCATATGGCAGAACCCAAGATTGTGTATTGGCAAGTCCCCTTTCTGCTGGCCAGAGTGGATTGTGAGGGGGGGTTGCTACACTTGGTGACCTATATGAAAGTGGAGTGTTGAGATCGTTTTAAAAACTTGGTCCAACATTTTGGGATCCCCAGACCTCAGATTTATAGGTATTTACAACTGCGCCACCTGCTTTGTACTTTTTTGTGAGTAGCACACACCCCCCTAAGAAGGCAGATGCTTTGGGAGAGGTGATTGTGGCTTTTGGAAAAGGTCATGAGACATCAGTGTACTACTCCCTGTTAATTCAGAGTCTGGGGGATGGAACCTTAACTCCTCTCAAGTATGGGAGAAAGATTTCAACTTGGCATTGGAGGAAGGAGTGTGGGCTAAGATTCTTAAAAACGTTAAGTCTGCATCTAGAGATGCAAGGGTGCGTCTTATACAATTCAAAATTTTGCATAGATTTTATTGGACCCCCTCTAGACTGTATAGGCTTGGTCTTAAAGACACACCCACCTGCTGGAGATGCCAGTTGGAGGATGGAGACATGGCCCATGTTTTTTGGTGGCGTGTCGAGATCCAGAAATTCTGGTCGAATGTTCAGAATTTTGTATGCGATGTGGTGGGCGCTCGGGTTTCGTTTTGCCCCAGACTTTGTGTTCTGGGCGATGGGGTGGTCATCGATGTGGGGGATGGCCATATAGAGAACTGGGTTCTGACCTGTGTGATGATTGCCAGGCAGGTTATTTTGAGTGGTTGGAGGTCAGCTAGTGCGCCCCCATATCCGGAGTGGTGCACGGAGGTGGGGAGGGTGGCAGCTTATGAGGAGATGTCATCGGGAAGACGGGGTGGCTTGGATATGTTTATACAGAAATGGGGCAGGTATTTGGAGTTTTTGGAGGGCTCTCGGGTGGGGTGTGGAGAGAGTGGTGTAATATAGTTAGTATGATTATTATGTGTATGTATGCATGTATGTTTGTAGATGTATGTATGTATGTATGTATGTTTGTATATGTATGTATATTTTCTTTATATGTGTGTCTGTTTGACTTTTAATAAAAAACATTTTATGGCTTAAACAGATGCTGCATTTAATATATACAGAACCAAAGCAGGATCAGAGCTGCCTTATATATATTATAACACACACGTGTATACTGAGCACTTTATTAGGAACACTATGGTCCTAATAAAGTGCCTGACGTTGTCTTCTGCTGTTATGTCCCATCCTCATCAAGGTTCGACGTGTTGTGCATTCTGAGATGCTATTCTGCTCACTACAATTGTACAGAGTGATTATTTGAGTTACTGTAGCCTTTCTGTCAGCTCGAACCAGTCTGGCCATTCTCCGTTGACCTCTCTCATCAACAAGGCATTTCTGTCTGCAGAACTGCCGCTCACTGGATGTTTTTGTTTTTAGCACCATTCTGAGTAAACTCTAGAGACTGTTGTGCGTGAAAATTCCAGGAGATCAGCAGTTACAGAAATACTCAAACCAGCCCGTCTGCAACCAATAATCATGCCACGGTCAAAATCACTGAGATTGCATTTTTCCCCAATACTGATGGTTGATGTGAACATTAACTGAAGCTCCTGACCCGTATCTGTATGATTTTATGCATTACACTTCTGCCACACGATTGGCTGATTAGATAATTGCATGAATAAGTAGGTGTACAGGTTTTCCTAATAAAGTGCTTGGTGAGTGTATATTATACATATTATATTATAGTTTTACATATACCTTTTATATTTTAGTATTGCTTTTATCCAGCATCTCTATTCACACAGAATTTAGAGGTGGCACTCACCCTGCTCAGCTTAACAGTGAAATGCATCAACTGTCTTGGATGTTATGTCTGTATCCAGAAGCGTGCCACTATCCAGCTCATCCAAAGGTCTTAGAAATTGAGTTTACTGGAATTTTATGTAGAGCTCAGGCAGCTACATTTATTCCACAGTCCAATCCAGTCCTCAGTGCCCCCCGCATTTTCTTTTTTCAAAGAAGGAACACACTGTGTCCTGACAGATATCTGCCTCCGTATAACCTTATAGTTTTGAGAAAGCATCTGTGAGAAACAGAGTATCATGCATGTGGAGAAAACACAGGATTTTGTGGCTTTGAAGTGAATGGCGCTCTGTCTTTCTGTATTCCATAATTACAAACAGATCACAGAGGGGGTGAAAAGGGAAAAAGAGACAGATGGATGGATCTTATCTCATTCTTATCTTTATGGTTATCTATTCCATGAGCTGGAGAAGAGCTGATCTCAGTCTGTCTGTCTCTGTATGTAAAGAACAGGACTCTGTACTAGGGCTCATATATCAGTTGTACTTCATAGAAAATATATCGGATGTTCACGTTCTCTTGTGTAATCTTTATAGGTCCTATGGGCTATGTGTCCTTGAGTTGGCCTTGGAAAATCAGAGGGAGGGGTGGAAAAGAATTGGGGGGAGAGATGGAGGGATAGAGACAGCATGAGAAGAAAATGAGGCAAACCTGAAGATGAATGGGTCAATGAACTATATATATTGACAGTTTTAATCCCTTGGGCATCGACCTATGTGATGTGACCTCACTGATTGTGTCACTGCTCTGATTGGTTTGTCGCAACAGTGAGTGAGTTTAATGAACACTGCTCTTTTGCTTCGCCCAAACTGCAGTTAGTAGGTGTTATCGGCTTTTCTGTTTTTTCCACAGGAGTATGACACCTTTGGCTGGTGGGTGGGGGAGACGAAAGGGGCCATTGGAATTGTGCCCAAGGAGTATGTTATGGAATTGTATGCTCTGTAAGGGACTTGAGGTGAGTGAATGATCCAAGAATGGCAACCCAAGCATATCTAATTCTCATACATAAAGCAAACTTACATTGATTTGCCCTTATTTTTCAAATATCTGATATATTTAAGCTGTTTAATTGATCTATCTGATTTTATAAAAAGTTTTTGTTCATTTTAGGGACCCCTCCATGGCCTGCTGTTGTAGCTTCATGCACTGCCATGTTTCACAAGCCACTGTCTATTTAACTGTTTCTATCATTCTGTGTAGGATGTAAAGCAAACTGTTATTTCAAAAGCACAAGTATTTGTAAAATATATGTGATGAAAGATGTGAGTAGACATGATGCTTGACATTTAATCCACGTGTGCTCCAGTATTTAATAAGAATGACTGAGTGAATGTAAATCTTTTTTGTTATCAAAAGCATAAATATATCATAAATATGTTATGAAAGGTTGTGTAAGAATGAATTAAAAGCATGTGTGTTAATGCTTTCAGAAAATGCTCTGAGCCTTTCTTAAAGCCGATTGAGTTGATTGTGGCCACCAGGTGGAAGCAGTGTATCATGTGTGTTCATGTCAAGCTTTGCATCAGAATATTTCAAGACAGATGTGCAATGTCTTTATTTCAGACGGCAGCACCAGCAGATGATTTTTTTGATCATTGGATGACATTTTTCCAAAGGATCAGACAACATGTGAGACATTTCTCTACATAGACTGTCAGTGTTGTTTGTACGTACGATCAATATGTACCAGTATGTTACAAACCAACTGGAAACAAAATGTCTGACCTTTTTATGCAGAAACATAACAAACAAATCAAATAGCAGTTATTCAGGTGTGGAATTAATTATCTGGTGTAGAAGAACTGTTTGGCACATCGGACTGTCTCTTCATGGTCCATGCGCTCCGCTGCGTTGACATCCACAAATATCTGGGCACTGAAGTGAGAAACTTAATTAAAACACATGTCAGGCCGTTACCTTCTCTGCCAAGAAGAATGTGCCCATACGAATTGTTACTAGCATATTAACTCGTTCAGCCAAGCTTCACACAATATAAATACTAAAGACATTTTAATTAGCTCATTACATAATCCTATATAATACTGCAGTTGATAGACAATAATACTCTTGAAACTTCTGTTTAAATTTAGTAACATATATGAGCAATTTAAACCAAATCTGTTAACATTGTAAGTTTTGATTGTCAAGATTTTAGGTTCTCTGATTTAAGAAATCTACACTCACTGAGCACTTTATTAGGAACACTATGGTTCTAATAAAGTGCCCAATGTGGTCTTCTGCTGTTGTAGTCCATCTGCCTTAAGGTTCGACATGTTGTGCGTTCTGAGATGCTGTTCTTATCACTACAATTGTACAGGGCGTTTATCCGAGTTACCGTAGCTTTTCTGTCAGCTCGAACCAGTCTGGCCATCCTCCATTGACTTCTCAAATCAACAAGGCATTTCCATCCACAGAACTGACGCTCACTGGATGTTTTTTGTTTTTGGCACCATTCTGAGTAAACTCTAGTGACTGTTGTGTGTGAAAATCCCAGGAGATCAACAGTTAAAGAAATACTCAAACCAGCCCGTCTGGCACCAACAATCATGCCACGGTCAAAATCACTGAGATCACATTTTTTCCCCATTCTGATGGTTGATGTGAACATTAACTAAAGCTCCTGACCTATATCTGCATGATTTAATTTTGTTTTGCTCTCGTAGCTGTGCTTCCTGATTACATTCTGAGAAATGAATGAATGGAAGAAATCTGGAACAGTGACTCCCCTGACTGAATTTGTCCAGTCTGTTAAAGAATCAGCACTAATTACGGAGCTCAGGATGGAGAGGATGTTTCCACTGAGCCTAGTGTGTGTTAAATTCACATCACATGTCAGTAGCTCACTCCTCTCTGTCAGGGAAGGAGAGAGAGAAGAGGAGAAGAAGGGAGAGGACGGGATGGTAGCTGTGAGAGGGGTGGAGGTAAGACACCTGTCTAGGGAAGTGGGGATTCATTAGTATTCATTATACATTTCCCACAAGTTCCTGAGCAGTGCGGAGAGAGGAGGGGCTGCATCCATCTCCTCCACAGAGAGAAATAGAGAGGAACGTGATGTCATAGAAGAGGATGTTCAGCCGAATGGAGTGTCCAACTGCATGAAATTCAGCACTAGATTTTCTGCAGCTAGTGAGGTGGTGTAGTCTCTGAATTTCCTCCTTTGTGAATTCCTGTTATAACCACTTCCTGTCAATGGACTCAAGGAGTCCTGTTCTGTCAGTAACAAAGTAAAACTAAACAACTACTTTAATATAATGCAATAACCACAAGATCAATACAGTTGTATGTTCGTAGATCAACCAGTAGTGCATGAGCATGACCCTTGAAATTCCAAGGTCAGGGTACACACATACTGATGCACACAGGAAAATGGCGTGTTTATATTTTTCCACCCAAATTCAGATCTGACGTGCCGAATTACGGAAAAGCGTCACCATGTGGCGAATGTTCATGCCGTGAAAAATGCCTGCACTGTGCCTTTGATGTCATTTCCCTTTTGATCTTCGGCTAGTGGATACTATATTTGCAAAGAAGAAAGTGTAAGAATAGTATTTTGATCTCTGTACTGTCATGGTTTGGATTAGGGTTATGTCTGGTGGAAGACACAGTGTGTCCTAAAATTCAAAACCATTGTTTTCTATGAATGTACACACACTTTGGAGGCTGCTCAAAAGTCTGCCACGCCACAGAGAGCCACTCACATAGCTTTCCAATAAATTCAACCCAAATCGTTATCAAGGGGCACGGATTATTTACTTTAGCCATGGCCAGAAGATAGTGTGTGTGTGTGTGTGTGTGTGTGTGTGTATGTGTATATATATATATATATATATATATATATATCTTTCTTATAGCCAACACAATGTATTTTCATCAACAAGCATGTCTTTTTGTGGCTTGACAGCTTGCATGAAGACTACACACAGAGCAATTGCATAAAAAAGGTCACTGTTTCTAATCATTCAGTTTGTGCAGTTGCGCAACAGTTTTATACACTAACCTGCAAAGTCATCTACGTCACTTTGTTCATTATTGAAGAAGGGCTAAAACGTTTGTAACTTTTGTCTGTACAGTGACTATAAACAGCTTTGGACTGCCACCTGCACCACATTGTTGGTTCCTGTGTGTTTTACCTGTGTCTTGTCTTATGGCCTTTGTACACCAAATCGGAAACGAATTGCCGACAAATGGACCTTTCACATTAAAAGCGAGGCGACTGATTGCTGAACACATTCACGCCTTTACAATAGATGCCTAATTTTACCTCAGTATGGTAGGTGGTGCAAAGCACCTTTCAGCTGGTCTGCCCTTCGCCCATCACGGATGAGATGAACTAGTTGACAACTTCAATAGTAAACAACCATGATATCACAATACGAAAGACAAGCAAACGAGTTCTCAAGCGAAAGAGCCGATCGGAAAAATACAACTCGTCTCTCTACAAGCAGCGATGACAAGTGTGGAAAAAACATTCGAGACACTTTCACAAACTATTGCAATTCACCTGCTGGACAAGTTGACTGACAGTATTATCATGCAGACAATGTCTGAGGGTTTAAAATAACTGCATAATGCACTTACATAATGACTGTTAAAACAACTGTTGTCAGTCGGAAAAATCATTATTGTATCTTATTGCCATGTACATCTACTTATATTATACATTTGCTCAAAACCCTGCATGTAACGAATGAAACATGACAGCATGTAAATGCTCCAAGAGCCTGTATAATGCAACCAACAAAACTCATCTTCAGTCTGCCATATTAATAAATACTTTACTGTTAACGACAGTACAGCTGTTAATGCCTGTTAACGATAACACAGCAATAAAGTTGACATAATTTTGTGGACAAACCAACATGTCTTTGGTATAAAGGCACAAAGTGCACTGCAAGTCACAGCAATAGTATAAATATTATTAATATGCAAATTAAATAAACATCCTCACTGCTGTTTCATTATTTCTTCCTTGAGTTACTTCACCATTTAATGTCGGTGGTCAAAACAGCTTTCTGTACTTAAGCGCCGTCAATTGCGCTAGTATTGGTAACTGCAGCGGCTCCTGACACATGATCCAAAGCTCATATTTGATTGGTCAGGGCATTTCATCACCGAACAAAGAAAAAAAAATTGTCTGCGCATGAATGTACGCTCAACGTGTGAACTGGCTTCATAGTAATCCATTGTTTCTATTCAAAATATTAAACGCGGTGAGATATCATGGTGAAAAACGACCTGGCATTGTGCTTCTCGTCCGCTGTGTGAGCGGCTTTATGGTTAAGGTTTGGGTTGGGAGTATATTAACGTAATTAATAATTATTCAGATGTTTCTGAACATTGAACATGCTGTGTCTTTCACTTCACATCCATTCAAGGAAGTAAGTGAAAGAATGCAGTTTTGGCCTTTGTACTGTTTCACATGTGCATAATTGTAGTTCCAGCTTTGAACACTGGGGACAGTTTGGACATTTGGAAAGAACAGATCCGTTTGAGCAGACAACACAATTGGCCCTCTTGTTGATTTTCCTGTAGGATAGAAATTTATAGATTGATTGCACTGTAAGCGTCTGCTAAATGAATAGTAAATTAGTGAAAATGTAAAAAACATTGAATACCTTCTACAAAAGCGAGCAGTATTAAAAGAACATTCAGTTACTATTCAGTCCAGGTCCTGTTTTTTTAGTGGCTTGGAGGTTTGCTGCAGCAGATGGGCTGCCCCGCTGTGTGCCTGATTAAAACACTGAAGCTGGGGCGTGCTCATAACAACATCACCAGCTCCTGTCATCTCAAGCCAGGGAACAAATCAGCCTTCCTGCAGCTCTGCTCAGAGGAAAAAGTGGGGCCCAGCCAAGGGCATGGGTCCTCACGTTTTAGGACTGCCTGACTGTCAGTGTTTACAAGCTCTCTTCCTGTGCATTCACAGATGATAGTCATGAAAATCAAAGCTGGAGGTGCAGATGGCAAGTCCATATGTGGAAAGTTCTAGAGAGGTGGAGAAGAAATGGAGAGAGCACTCTCTGTAGACTGCACTGCAAGTATTGAAGCATTGATTAAATAAGCTGCTCCACATAGACTGGTCACTATTGACTCTATTGATTATGGGGAACATGAATGTTTGAAGATAAAAGCTTAGGTTTATGAGGTCATGCAATACACTTAGAAAGCCAAAACTCAGTAACTATGCTTATACTGAAGCTGAGAAGAATGGCTTCAAAGTTGTTTGATATTCTAGATTGTCTCACTCTGTTCTTAGAATCTGAACATGAGCCAAACCTGTTTGTCACAGGACAGATCAAAAGACTGAATCGCGATCATGACTCAATTTTGACAATATGTAGTTACTGCATTGTGCCTTTGCAGGGCAGTATATAAAACAGGATCATTATAGTAAAGTATACTAAACAGTGATAGTGGAGACAAGTAGACCCTGGTAGATGGGTAGCATTTGTGATTGAACAAAGCAGGGTGGAGTGTCTTTGTCTATTGTGCCGATGATATAGTGAGCTGGAGGCTCAGAGCAGAATGATTTGGAGCCAACCCTCTGTCCTCTGGGTGACATTCAAAGCCTCCATAAATCCTGCTCTTTATGGGGCCAGTTTGCCATAAGCCCACAGCCTAATTGGAGATGTAATGAATTACCATAATTAGTCATAGGCGGTTTTACATTAAATGGGAGGTGTGTGAGCCGCAGGGAGCAGTCCATCATAGCAAAGCGAGATCTGTGTGCATGGACAGCAGAGATACTTCTAGAAGCTGTCTAATCAGAGATAAGATGTGGTTTCGCACTTGCTGTCTGATTTTAAGCTTCAAACTAAGAAGGGTGATTAAATGTTTAAGGCTATATCCAGAATATCATGTAATTTGGCATTTTGTTGGTCTGCTATCCACCGATAGATTCCTAGATCTTATTTGAAGATTGCAATGCCCCTGTGCTATTAAAAATCTGCATAATTTCAAGAGATTTGCTTAATTTGGTCATATTATCGAACATCCTGCATATAGGGGGCAGTCTCCCCATCCTTTGCCTCTTCAGCATAATTTGAGCAGTGATGAAAGAGCTATGGCACTGGCTGTCATAGAAGGCCGTTTTGCTAAATATTACCATCTGATTTTATAGGCTAATAAATGATTGAGTTAATGGATCTGCACTCCTTCCCCTGCTCTGCTCCGGAGAGCTGCATATCCTTTATTACATTTTGTTGGAAAAGTATAGGTTTCACAAGTATACCACAGAACAATTAATCTGAAGACCATTAAATTCTTGTAAGGATGCTAAAACACTAAAAATTAAAACGGGCAAATGGAAAAGAAGTTTGATGAGTCAAGTTGAACGTTTATATAATAAAGAGATCAAATGCAAAGTGCTTTTGTAAAGCCTTCCTAGATGTGTTTATTGCTCAGTTCTGTAATGATACAGTTTAAATGATCTGTACACTGACACTAAAATAAAATGATAATTAAAGATGGATTATGCCATTATTTTGTGTTCAACACATCCACAGAACATGGTCCATATCAACCCTACTTTGAAACTGAAGCTTCCCAAGCTACAAGCTACTCTTAAGTAGTCAAGCTACTATTTAAAAATGTAGTATCTGATGATATTATATATTCAGGGTTGGGAGGGTTACTTTTAAAATATTCCACTACAGATTACACATTACCTGCTGTAAAATGTAATTTGTAACATATTCCGTTAGACTACTCAAGGTCAATAACTTAATCTAAATACTTAAGATTACTTCTTCAGCACTAGCAGTTTTTTTTTTTTTTTTTTACTTGTTTTGACTATAAATAAAAAAACAAGTAAAAATATCTGCCAGTACAGCGACACATTAAAAATACATTCTCTGAAAAAGCCTAATTATCTTATGCAGTGTTGCTTCTAAAACAAGATAAAGCAAATGTATCTTGTTTAAGGAATTTCAGATAATTTTACAGGAAAACAATACAAAAAATTATCAAGAATAAAATTTTTGTAGTACATTATTGCCATAATATCAAATGTCTTACTAGAGAAAAAAAGAAATTGTGACCTAGCGTGGACTTTCATAATAGAACAAAATATAAAATATTTTGTATTTTAAATACGTAATCCCACTACATGTAATCAGTTACTCCCAAACCCTGTATATATTTAATTAGGGTGACATTCCTTTAAGAAAATCGTTTTGGGGACCTGGGTAGCTTAGCGAGTAAAGACGCTGACTACCATCCCTGGAGTCCTGAGTTTGAATCCCAGGGTGTGCTGAGTGACCCCAGTCAGGTCTCCTTAGCAACCAAATTGGCCCGGTTGCTAGGGAGGGTAGAGTAACATGGGGTAACCTCCTCATGGTCACTATAATGTGGCTCTCGCTCTCGGTGGGGCACATGGTGAGTTGTGCGTGGATGCCGTAGGGAATAGCGTGAAGCCTCCACACGTGCTATGTCTCCGCAGTAACGCGCTCAACAAGCCACGTGATAAAATGCGCAAATTGACAGTCTCGGACGCGGAGGCAACTGAGATTCATCCTCTGCCACCCGGATTGAGGCGAGTCATTACGCCACCACGAGGATTTAGAGCGCATTGGGAGTTGGGCTTTCCAAATTGAGGAGAAAAGGGGAGAATTTTTTATTTTTTTTTTTACTAAAGTAACCATTGTTAAACCATAGGATTGCAACATGATCACACGTGAAGTCGGCATGTTGTTTCCGATAGTTTCGGTACCCTAGGATTGGCGACTGTATGCTGATGCGCTGACATGCAGTATTCTTATCAGACATGTTTGCAGTGGTTTCAATGTGTTTACCTTTCCACCTGGTGCGATTGGCAGCGCATTGCATCAGGTTTCACTTTTCCCTCTAACATTATTTTTTACTCCACTAATGGTTAAGGTAAGGTTTGGGTTTGGATTGGGGGATAGAATCTATAAATATATGCTTTTCTCTTCATTGTATAATGTCCTGCAAAGCTGAAAACAACTTGCTTCACTACTAGCTTTTGGCGACCTCTCCTGGACATAAATGGAGCTCACACATGCCCATATGCCTTACAACACCTACCGCTATGGCCACTGAAGGCAGTGTTTCGAAATTTCGGTCAACGTATACCGATTTTGACGAAAGAAAAGTCGGTCTACTCTTTCCGATTTATTTGCAGTAAAATCATAGTAACCACAAAATGAACCATGGTTACCAAAGTCATGGTACCATTGGGGGCCTGCAGAATTTCATCCGAGGATCCGCACAGAAGTACGTACTTATTCTCTGGGGGGTCCCAAGGTATGCTCATCTGGGATACATTTTTTGCAACGACAACACTAAAGCAAAAAAAAAAGAAAAAAAAAAGAAGGCAAAGTCCCTTTAAGGCTGCACAGGCTCAAATGAATCATTTATGTGACCTTGTTCATTTTTATGAACTATAAGAAAGAACCAAGTCACTAAAATACTTTACTTTAAAATACAACACTTGGGAATTGTTTATTTTAACTGGTTCATTTACATAAACTGTCTAAAAGAACTGATTCACTTAAATTATGTTTTCCCAGCGTTACATGAGAGAGAGAAGTCTTTTAAGGTCAGTTTGTTTAATTACTCCTTCGACTCCATTGAATGTGACAAATGTAGCGTTTTGTGACACTACAGCGCTACTCGTTGTAAATTGCTGCTCGTTACTAGGAAAGCTACACTATAGAGCACAACAGTTTGGTTCCAGAAGTAAAAATCCCATTAATTTATCCCATAGACAAATTGATTTTCTATTGTAACGTATAAACCTTTAAAGACAGACCTACCGTGAGCTACGAGGTTGCTCTTCGATAGTATATGCTTCCGTTGAAGCCATCTGTCTGTGTTATTTCAACTTCATTGTTTAAAGATCATGTTTGATAGCAGAATTCATGGTAATTCACAACTACATTACCCATGGTACAGCAGAGAAAGATCCACCAATCAGAGAACCGTGGCCAAGGAAACCCGTGAAATGTTCCTTGGAGCGACCGCGCGCTCCCATGATGCACTGTGAATGATGTAATCGAGACGGTCTCCTTTCACTCTTAAACTACTTATATATTTGAACATATGGGAATATTTAGCAATAAACGTAAAATATATAGTTTCTATACTTATAATTAACAACCTAAAATCAATAGTTTGATATATTTCCATCGTTTCTTTAGTCAATGACATCATTCGCAATGCTTCATGGGATTATAGTTCCTGCCCTCACGAAAGACGGTAAGTACACAGCCTTGTACCTTTGTCTTTATGTCCGATTTAAAACAAAATTTGTGATGTTGTGATTCTCCTCGGAGCTAGTTGGTTTAGTTCATGGCTTACAACTCTTTTATGAAGGATTTTAGAAAAAGTCTATGGGAAAAAACGTCCGGAACCCAGAAGGCTGAATAAGTGGGTGGTCACTGTTGCGCTCTATTGTGAAAATAGCTGAGCTACTGTCACATTATGGAAAAATGTAGTAAACAAGCGTTGCTACTTTTAGTTAACTACTCCCCAACAATTCACTGGAAATTATATTGAATTTGTTTGCATTTATGTGTGTTTTGTAAGTTGAGAGGGAATGAGATAATAAATATAATTTAAATATATTAGATATTAATATATTTTTCTTGCCTTTGTAGGTGTAATACATGCGATTTATTACCATATAACCGGAGAACATTATGGTGCATTAATACATCTTTACTCATTTATTCAAATTATTCACACTTTTATTCCTTTCCACTCTTACTCTCTCTTTCACTTTCCTTCTTATACACACATACGCACACATACTCAGAGAAAGGCACACCTTACTAACCCTCTTGGAAATAACAGTGGCTTTATTTATGTGGTATCCCCAGGCGTCCCTTAGGGAAATATACTACTTTTCCAACTGGACTCCTGTCAGCATCCCATTAAGGCCCTGTCTTCATTTTACGCCTCTAAATCTGATGCAGACACCACTGAAATGTAAGCAAATATTAATTGGGGTCAGTCGCAGCAGATGCAACTCATGCAGGAGTCTAATGTAAAGTACCATTGTAGACCTGTGGCATTATGGAGCAGGGTGCTGACGTCTCACATTTTCCAAGTATTCTGGCTATGGCTGCGATGATTCATAATGGCTGCGGCTCTCAGCCTTCATATTTTACCAGGCAAGTGTTTTATCAATTAAAGGAAATGCTGTGATGGTACCCTTGTACTACAGAGCATTTAGCTGTAGACCTGTGAAACTGACCTAGAGTGACCCGCTTGTTAAAGGGACAGTTTACCTAAAATAAAAATTCTGTCATCATTTTCTCACCCTTAAGGTGTTCCAAACCTGTGTGACTTTCTTCTTACATTGGCCAGTCTCCTAACACGTCCTTTCGTGGTCCATTTGTGCCACTCACCAGGCAGACTGCAAACCTCTAGTTTTAAACCTATTTATCACCTGAAATATTTCTTTATTAAACTCCACCATTGCTTCAACATTTACAGTGACTTTGGGTGAATTTGAGTCAAACTCGAGCTCCTCCAAATTTAATGGCAGTTTCAGGGTGATTTGAGGAACACATTTTATGAGGCGTTTTGTTTTAAATCAGAGGCAGGGCAGCTGAGGAAAGAGATGGCTAATTCATTAAAAGCTCTGTGCCCAGCAGACCTCAGGCCATTATTAATTGTTGTTCATGCTGCTTGTTAATTTTGCCTTAGGAGCAGTGTACAGTCAGGTCTCAGCAAGGAGCCATTTATCAAAGGAACAGAGAGTCATCCCTCCAATTACTTATTTTCAAGAGGTTTTACTGAAATGGGTCTGAAACTGCAGCTGTTAAACAAGTACAGTGGCTTAGGATGTTTTATTTTGTTTTTTTAACTTAAAGCGTGGATCAGTATAAATTGGAGCCCTGTTTCATCTTGGTGGATAGAGAGACAGAACAGGGACCTTTATAAAACTGAGTGTCGCATTTTTAGCTTGGCCAATACAAAACATACTGTACATTTAGTACCATATTAAAGTATTTGCATACTTTGTCATGATGCTTATTTTGTGATGATACATAAGCCAAAACCTTTTCTAATGATAAGTCGTAATTATAGTATGAGATGGCAAAATCATAAGAAATCATGCGAGTTGGTTCGTACAAAATGTACGACTTTTACTCATATACAATAATAAACAAATCAACAAACGAGTTTAACCACTAACCCAAACTTAAACCTAACTATAAAGTCTAATCCCTTTCCCAAACCTAAAACTAACCATGATTTTAATAGAAAAATAACTTGTGTACCCCAAAGAAAGAAAACATTGGGGTTTGGAACAAGACGATAGAGTGTATGACAGGTTATTGAGGTTAATGCCTACATCATTCATTTGTAGTGCATAAACAAATATGAAATGATTAACCAAATTTAACAATAACAAGACATTTATTTTCTTAACCTCCATTTCCCTTTTTGATTTGTAACTATAGTAGCACACAATAAACATGCAGCAAAAAAAAAATAAAAATAAAATCTAGAGCAAATAGTTTTCCTAAAAATTGATGTCCACATATCTGGACAGCAGGACTATCATGGCTCGGGGAAGACAAAGCACAGCAGATGAGGGTGAACCCAAGTGCAGGATCTTTAATGAAGTTGCCAGGGAATATACAAGAGGTAAACAACAAGATAAATCCAACAATAACAGGGAATACTAACAAGGATAAAGGTAACACTTAACTACAATGAGTGAGAGCTAAGTGTGGTCTGGGCTGTGTACAACAACGAGACTAGACAAAGACTAAAGGGAAAGGGAGAGAATAAATAGAGTCCTTGATGTGTAGTGATTGGTGACAGGTGGTGCTGGTTAGATTATTAGAAGGACTGTGAGTAGGTGTGGGTGAAGACAGATGAAGGGGAGACAGGGACTAAGTAAGGTCAGATTTAAAAAGAAATTTTTTTTATATCAAATTGTTTATTATGTTTCCAGGAGTGTAGGTTAATGTTTTTAAAACATTACAGACATTACAGCTGATTTTCTGAAAATATCCTTTGGAACAATGTGCACTGGGAAAAGCACAAATAAAAAAAACTTTAGAAATACAAATTATTTGACTTGATTTGACTTTTATGTTACAATTTTTTTTTTTTTTTTTTTACTTTGGCAACAGAATCCCAATGTTCTCTCTTTGCACTGTCACACAAACAAGTGATAGCCAGTGCTATATTTTCAATGTAAAACCTTAATTAGGTTTCTTACCAAATGTAGTTTTGTTGCCGTTTCTCCCAGAGACAAACTCTGCTGTGGTCAGCGCCATGTTGTTTTGTCACTTGACTCCGTATGTCGAAAATTTAACCCTTTACTGACAGCCCAGAGTCTTCTGAACTGAGAGAAGTCGGTTTAAATGAAATGAAATTATCCGTTGCATAAAGCGAAGCCAAAATACAATGTCCATGCATATGTACGTGGGTCACAGGTTAAAATAAAATGGAGGCTATCTAAACTGCAGCCTAAAATGTGAAGCGTATTGTATCGTTTTGAAATTCTGTTTGTTCATTGATTGGTCTCTATATGGGAATAAAATTAATTTATTTTCGTACAAGCCAAGTCGTATAATATCTTATGATTTTGCCATCTCTAACAAATTATTACAAGTTCTTATAAGACTATTGTGGCCAAAATAGTCATTCTTGATGCACAGAGTCATATACTTGTACAATACATTATTTTACATAATTTGTCATGAATAAATGTAATGTGGGAGGAACACTGAAGCATTTAGCTGAACTTTAGCTTCTTAACTTTAGCTTTGATTGTTCATTTAGTGGTTACGTTAACTTGGGAATAAATTACAACTTCCTGCAATACGGAGCAATTTGGGTCACCAAGAAATTATTAGAAATTGTTTGCATAGATCTTAGTTATTTGCCCTAAAAATCCTTACCTTGTAACAAGTACAGTGTGTTGTTGGAGATATATGTTAGAAGGAAATCAGCAGAGTATAGTCTCTCAACAAAGCAGGTGTCATCAAACCAGCATTCTGGTGTCATGTTCAAGACCCCCAACCATTTAGTGGGCTAACAGAGAGAGAAAGCAACTAACAGTGACAGGGAATGTCTGTGTGTATATCTGTGTTTGTGCATGTGTAAGAGAGAAGCCCTGCTTGGACATCCGATGTGATATACTGTATGTGCCAAATTTTCTCCCAGAATAAATCAGGGCCATCAGCATGACAAGCGTTATTCCACCTGCTATAAACATCTCTTCCACACGCTCATCCGCTTCAGCCTTGGAGAATATTTACTGGGCTATTTCCTTTTTACTACTTTGGCACACCTGACACCTGACTCCAGAAAAGTGTCCAGCTTGGCATGCAAATGCTTGTTAGCGCATGACTGATGGTCCCGTGTGGCCATAGTCTGAGCTAGCCGATGAGAGGAGGAACCAGCCATCCGATACTATAGTTATCTGAGAACAGGGGCAGCTGCCAAACTCTGTCTGGACTGATCAATGTTACAGCATCCAGGCACATGAACACACACATTTAGACAGATGCATCTGGCTGTCATACTCGCGAGTGTAGTCAAGCTTAATGTTGTGATTCACAATACAGCTGTGGTTAGAATCCAGGAAGTGAGTATGGTGGGGGAAAAAATAAATAAATTCAACATGTTTTAACTTACAAGACTCAATCAATATTCTAACACAGCATTAGGTAAAAAAAAAAAAAAAAAAAAATCCATTCAATTATTTTTATTCTAACTCAGAATGGACTAAGAACAAGAAGAGTCTAAAACTTGTTTTAGTTTTAAGATATTCATACAGGTCCTCTATACAACTGCAAGGGTTTTCATGCTATGATAAACATGCTCGAACCAAGGTATGGTATTCCCTCATATCTTTTTTTATTTTTGACACAACATGCCTATGCTCTATGCTACTCCTATGGTTCTATGATGGAGTTAAGCAGGGAGTTAAGCACTTGTTGTACAAATCACAAAAGTCCAATGAAGATGAATGAGAAACAAATGAGTAAAAAATAAAAAGTTTCTCTTCTTCCAAGAGAAACTTGGAAGAAACCAGGCTCACTGTTTGGGCCAGCTCCCCCTGGCAAAACAACATGAATTTAATGCCAATATTACTTATTTATGTGCAGTACAAGTCATGGTTTTAAATTTGTAAATAAAGTAAGCATTAAAGTCCAGTGTTTTAAAAATAAAAAGCAAAGATTTATTATGAACTTTAAGATTAATGACTAATGCTTTTGAAGTCCATCCTGGATTAACTGCAGAAGTTCATATAGATGAATTGTCCTTTGTTAGTTGGCTGATGAAGGCTTTTGTTGGCAGTTAAATGATAGTCTATGTATTTCATTTCAAGAGTGTAGTCCATCAATAGACAAAGGTGATGCAGGCAGAGATTAATGATGAGGTGCATTGCAGTTCAACCTGCAGGTTATTTCGGTGAGGTTTGGTGGGGTCCATCCTAATCCAAGTTTCAGGCAGTGGCATATGTAGTATCCGATGTCTTACAGATGTAGTTGGCATCAGTTCATCCTCTGAAGTCAAAAGCTTGAAGTGATGTCTGGATAGCACCAGCTGTAATTTGTCATCATCTCTCAGCGACACATAGCAGTGGAGTCCGACAGAAAGCAGGAACGGAGAGGGATCTGGCAGGCTCTGGTAACCTCGGGATATAAATCCCATGCAAACTAATAGAATAATATTAGCGTAGATGCCATTCTATTGTATGCAGAGTTATAGATCATGATGGATGTTTCTAGTTCTGGCAGACCTAAGTAAAGCAGTCTAATTGTGAATTGAAGGATAAATTAGGTGTTTGCCTGGCTAAATGGATGAGTTTTTAGTCTAGACCATAAACTTTTACAAAAAGAAACACATTATAAATTGAATAACCTAATTGAAATGGGTATAAAGGAATGCTTATATCTGTTGCTATTTATTATAGGCATCCTATAATGGATGCCAGAAGTAAGGGATGAAAACTAACTACACAGTGGGTGGTTTTGATCACCAAGAATTTGTTTGTTACTAACCTTTACATAACATTAGCCAAAGTTGTTGGAACATTCCTGGAAAGGTGGGTAGGAATGAGTATCTTGAGCAGGTAGGAAATGCTGAGCTTAACAGTGTCACATAGGGATGACTGCTCATTCATGGCTGGGCCGTGCTCCTCTGAAGACCTGCCAAAGTGTCCCTGAGCTGATTTAACACTACAAGCCCAAGAGGGTGCTCACATCTGTCAGGGGTTTCCGGAGAGGTGCTGGCATGTGACTTATGCCATGGATAGTTCAGGGACACGGTGCATTCTTTGATATAACACTGCCTCTCAGATGTCTCTCTGTGTCAGAACAAGTCAAGATGGTCATTTCCCCCATCATACTGTGCTGTACAGACCTATAATGACAAAATTTTTTAATTTTGAGGTAAAAAACAGGTTGGTGTTGTGAGGAATTGGAGATTAGTGGTAAAAACAATAACTATAGCGGAAGGTGAATTTTACTTTACATGGTTTCTAAAGGCCTTCATGTTGTTTCAATTTATTTACTTGATAACCTTGATAACGAAACATTTATAAAAGACTAAACAAATGAATATTATAACAGAGGTCTTCAACAGGATGTCTGTTTAAAGGGACAGTTCACCCAAAAATGAAAATTTTCTCACCATTTACTAATTTACACAAGATTTTTAGAAGAATATCTCTGCACTGTTGGTACCCATAATGCAAGTGAATGGTGACCAGAACTCTGAAGGTCCAAAAAGCACATAAAGGCAGCATTAAAGTAATCCATAAGACTCCAGTGGTTAAATCCATGTCTTCAGAAGTGATTTGATAGGTGTAGATGAGAAACAGATCAATATTTAAGTCATTTTCCACTATAAATTTACACTTTCACTTTTACATTCTGGTGTGAAAGTGACCTTCACATTTAGCCACCTACTGATTGGGGCTGGTCAAAAGTGGGGATTTAAAGTAAAAAAAGGACTTAAATATTGATCTGTTTCTCACCCACACTTATCATATTGCTTCAGAAGACATTAATTTAACCACTGGAGTCTTATGGATTACTTTTATGTTTCCTTTATGTACTTTTTGGACCTTCAAATTTCTGGTCACCATTCACTTGCATTGGATGGACCTACAGAGCTTAAATATTTTTCTAAAAATCTTAATTTGTGTTCTGCACAAGAAAGAAAGTCATACACATTTGGGATGGCATGAGGGTAAATGATGAGAGAATTACAATTTTTGGGTGAACTATCCCTTTAAGTCTGATTGCTTGATCTCTACCTTTTTCTTTTTTTTTTTTTTTTTTACAAAATATAAAAATTATAATTATAATATTAAGTGAACTTTAACGGAAGATAAATTAAGAAGTTACAGATCAGCTACATCATTCACTTCCACACTGAAATGTATTAAGTAAAATAATATTATGATTCAGCCATGGTTATTTTAATTGCTTTGCAATCATAACAAAGTATGAAAATCCATTAATATGGTGCTATATGCATGTTATTATATGCCAGCCTTGAAATGCTAGTTTATACAATATGTAAGGGGTTGCTGCTCCTTCTCTTTATATACCAAAGAGTGCTTGCCCTTAAAAGATCCATACATTAAAATACACAAAACCTGAATATAATCAATATGTTCTAATTTCTTAATCACTGTAGATTCCTACTGTACATTACTCTTAACAACATTCAACACCAGAGCCCAAAGCGTCAATGTGCATTTAATTTCTCCCACACGTGTAACGTCACATCGGCTCTGACTAAAAGAATTCCTATTGAAACAATTACCTGAGTGTTAAGCCCTGGTTGTGTGGGTATTATACGAGGAGCAGGTGTGGTAATTTGAGTCATTTGTGGCAGCGTAATGATGAATGGTGTCAGGAGTAAACAATCAGAGCGAGGGAAGTGGATCTACTGCAGAGTAAGGAGAATTTAGTTTCATCATAAAAGAATTCTCCCTTCCTCTATTTCACTTCGACACTTTTATGCTTTTTTTATTTTCTAGCTTATTGCGGCCATGGGCCACGTGCTGATTTATATGGTCTGGCAGGGATACATGGGACCCTCAAGAGACCAGGCCCTCCCTCCCAAAGCTCCACATTCACACACACACAGACAGAGCTCACCCACTGGGCACTTCCCTTTTCTTCCACTAACAAGATATTAGTTTGCTGCAGTTCTGGCACTATTATCCATCACATTGTGGTGGCTGTGTGAAACAGTATGCCTTTAAGCACTGCACACGCTTATTTAAAATCTGTCTGTGGAAATCAGTCATGCCTATTCATTCAGGAACAGGCTACAATGATGCTATTTTGAGTTTTGAGTGCTTAGTTTCCCTCTAAGGGGCTCTTTGTCTCACTTTAGGAAAATGTGCAATACAATGGCCCATAGATGAATAGCTACAGGTTAGTTGACAGTTAAAATGTTTTGTAGACAATGAATGTGATCTACAGTACACCGTATATATGGGAAGCAGATGCCAGACCTTTTCATTATGATTCAAAGCAGGTGATTGAGCTTAAAGGGATTGTTCACCCAAAAATGAAAATTCTGTCATCATTTACTCATTTTACATTTGTTTATTTTCATTCCATCTTGTTTCAATATAATGAATGAGAATGGTGACTAAAGCTGTCCATTCTGCCCAACTTGATTCTCCTTTTGTGTTCCATTAAAGATACAGTAGAAAGTCACATGGGTTTGAAACGAAATCAGGGTTAGTAAATGATGACAGAATTATCATTTTTGGGTGAACTATCCCTTTAAACCATATACAGTGGGAAGGGAGGGTAAGTCTTTGATTATAAAGATACACTGTAAAACAATATTTTGTCAGCTAACCTAAA
The DNA here is from genome assembly GCF_019703515.2 of Myxocyprinus asiaticus. Taxonomy (NCBI): domain Eukaryota; kingdom Metazoa; phylum Chordata; class Actinopteri; order Cypriniformes; family Catostomidae; genus Myxocyprinus; species Myxocyprinus asiaticus. The sequence continues at coordinate 32,667,205 of NC_059359.1, forward strand.
AAATGTGCTTCAAAAATGTTATTTATTCTGAATAAATCAACCTAACAAATTAGGTTACATCAATGAAAGAATTTGTTATGGGTCAGATCAAGTAGAAATAAACCCTTAAGGAAACAATTAGCAGGTTACCACATGTTTTAGTGTATGCTTAAAAAATACTAAAGGAAAACATTGCTCTTCTGAGCACATATTTCCTCAAAACCCCACACGCAAAGACAATGAAATGTACACAATATTAACTAGTTGTTTCCACGAGGAGATAATATCTTCAAGAGGTTATACCAACCTATAATATGAAAGAAGATTGCAGTGTAAAAACATGTCTCTTTGGATTTGCCCTCTAGGAGTATTTGAAGAGGAGGGCAGTTTACTGATGCCATTTAATACCCGAACCAAATGACACTCCACTCACGAGTCACTTCACAGCGTTGCACACACAGTAATTTCTTCATCTCCAGCAGAAATATGCTCTCCCGCCTGCAGTGACAGAGAACCCATCCGAGCGGAACCAGGCAAAGGTAGCCTGTCAAGGCTGATGAATGGGGGACAAGCTGCATAAAGATTCATTTCCCTGCTGACAAGTGAGTGACGGGGATGATGTCTGGCTCTGGCAGTGGTGGCAAGGAGGGCTGTTTTTCAGATGGAGCTTAATGTTGATACAGTACACATAGATGCATCCCCTCCCCTTTACTGCGGTCCAGATCCTGATGGAAGACAATGAGTTATTGCAAGGCGATAGAGCGTATATTGTATAAAAGATAGAAGAAGAGTCTTTGAGAAGGATCTTGCTTGTAGATCACTGTTCTGTGTCTATGTTTATAATTCAATTTCACCACAATTGTGTGTGCATGTGTGAGTTTGTGGGCTTCCTGTATCAAGCCTTCCTAGGACCTGATCCACCACACCTGCACAGATTAGCCTTTCATAATCTCTAATCTAGATAATTTTGCTTGCTGCAGCTTTACTGGCCCTTTGGTACAATTCAACTTTGTTGAATATCCTCAATTAGATGTAAATAGCAATAAATAAATAAATAAATCTGAGCTGTATGGACACAATAACACCTGAAATTGATCCCCTTGTACATCCAATGGGTTCCAAAAGTCTCAGAACACTAGTGAAATAATAATAATAAAAAAAAAAAAATGTAATAAATGTTTTTCCATTAGCATATTTTGAGTGAAAGTGGAAATTAAAAATGAACATGAATTTCAACATTTTATGGTCAGTTTCACAAATTATAGTGTAGAAATAGTAATAAGTGGAAATAGTGTAATAATAAAGATTTCTGTAACACTTTACAATAAGATTGTATTAGTTAACATTAATTAACATAATTATTTAACTTGAACTGATAATGAACAATACTTTAAAAGCACTTATTAATCTTGGTTAAAGTTAATTTAAACGTATGCTAATACATTTTTAAAACTAAAAGGGTTACACTTTATTTTGCAGTAATTACAAGTAATTACTGATTATTACTCATTAACAACATGCACTTACTATAGGTTTAGGGTAAAGGTTTGGTCTAGGGTTAGTTGTTTATAATTATGCATAATTGACTGTTATTACTGTCAATACATGTACTATATGTAACAAGGACACTGTAAAATAAAGTGTTACCGTGGCATGTTGATTACCACAAAAATGTATTTCGACATGTCCCTCCTTTAAAAAATAAATACAAATCTGGGTTCCAGTGAGGCACTTACAATGGAAGTGAATGAAGCCAATCCGTAAACATTAAAATACTCACTGTTTCAAAAGTATAGCCACAAGACATAAACAATATGTGTGTTAACATGATTTTTGTGAGATAAAATCACTTACTAACCTTTTCTGTTGTTTTGCCTTGACGATGTAACGTTGTAAACACCAAAACCCTAATACGATGATTTAAACAACTTTACAGCTCAAATAATACATGAATTCTAACAAATAATTTAAGTGCTTTTATAAAATTATAAGCTTCCCATTACTGTCTTTAAACCCTCCAAAAAACTGTCCACATTCACTTCCATTATAATATTCCTTTAAAGTCAGCATGAAATCAAAATTGACCCTATTTATTTTATTACTGTGTGACTGGTCATAACTTGCTCTTCCTGTGATATGACTGATTCTTCTCTTCCGATATATACAAGGCCATGCTGCGGTTAAAGTAATATTCAATACATGTTAAGCTCAGTCAACAGCATTTGTGGCATAATTTTGATTAAGATTTGACTCGTCCCTACTTTTCTTTTTTTAGAAAAAGCAAAAATGGAGTTTACAGTGAGGCACTTACAAAGGAAGTGAATGGGGCCAATATTTGGAGGGTTTAAAGGCAGAAATGTGAAGATTATAATTTTTTAAAAGCACACATGAATTCATCTGTTAAAACCCATGTATTATTTGAGCTGTTAAGTTGTTTAAATCATAATTTTTACAGTTGTTTTAGGGTTTGTTGACATTACATCGTCATGGCAACAAAGTTGTAAAATTGCCGATAACGTCACACAGTAAAGGTTAGTAAGTGATTTTATCACACTAAGATCTTGTTAACACACATATTGTTTACGTCTTGTGTCTATACCTTTGAAGTAGTATTTTAACGTTTACAGCCCCATTCACTTCCATTGTAAGTGGCTCACTGTAACCCAGTTTATTGCTTTTTTAAAGAAAAGGAGGGACAAGTCAAAAGTATTTTTTGTGGTAATGAATAATATGCCACAAATGCTGTCGACTGAGTGAAGAGGTGTATTTTCAGCTGTTTCCCTTTCAAAATCTGGTTCCCTACCACAAACTACCTTGATTACAGGCCTGCAAGCTTGAATTTACATTTCAAAGGAGGATGAATAACAGTGAATAGACCTTATTCACAGTAGCGCCATCTTTGATTTTTGACAGGAATGAAAACAAGGCTGTGAGGGATAGACTTTCCATCTCTTCAATGACATGCACTGTATAAAGCTATCAAAAAGCTTATCACATCTAATTTTCACAACTCATGTCATCTGAAATTTCTTAGAATTATATTTTTTCAGTGTTTCGTCACACTTTAAACAACTACACAACCAACTGAAGTGACTGTACAGTACATCTATCCCTCACAGCCTCTTTGTCATACCCGTCAAAAATCAAAAATGGTGCTGATGTGAATAAGGTCTATTTGCGATTGTGTTCGAAATATTTCACGCCTGAACGCTTCCAGAGGTGATCACTACTGAATACGCAGACGCGAGTCAGATGTGTTTGGAGTTTATTAATATTTTTTAATGCAGATCTTGGGATGTACACGTGTACCACGAGCATGAGTAAGTGTTATTTTTTTCTCTTTATATTTAGCGTATTGTGATTCAAAATGTTGGAATATTGTGATCTTTTACTCGCTTGTTTCTCATTCATATGCAATGGGCTCCAGTCTCATCATAAGCAAAGAGCATGATGTGCTGTGTGTGTTTGTGGGCTGGTTATTGATTAATGTTGTCAGTTATATTATCGTTCAGTTCTCAAATCAGTGGGCACGGTGGAAAGGGTATTTGTTTCTGTGTGTCAATTGCAAACTCGCATTCAGGTCTGCCTCCATTCCAGTATGCAATGGCCACTTTTCACAATTCAATCAACAACTGATGGATAATTCAAGTCCCACCCTACATATTTTTTCTTGTTCGATAAGCAGTTTCACTCGGAAATATGTCACAATATGGAAGAAAAGTCGGTCGCAATTTCAGTTTCATGCTGACTTTAATGCATTATGAATTAACATGAACAAACAATGAACAACTGTATTTTCATAAATTAACATTAACCAAGATTAATAAATGCTATTAAAATATATTGTTCATTGCATGATACCTAATGCAATTACTAATGTTAACAAACAGAACCTTATTGTTAGTGTTACCAATATTTCTAATCCATTTTACATCATAATTATTTTTTCTAAAACATTTTGTTTGATTCCAGTTTTAAATAGGATTTTGAATCCTACATTTCCAATGTTGTCTCAGACTTATGGACCCCACTGTAGGCTACATAAGTGCAGTAAAGGTCAAATAACAGGTATATAATGGTAAATACGATTGTGATAATGTGCATGAGTGAGAATGTGTATGTTGTGCTGTAATATGGAGTTGGTATCATAAAAATGCTGACAAGCTCTGAAGCAGATGGTGGCATCCCCTGTGAAGTCATTCCCTTATCTGTAACCTTTTGTAGCTTCTGTTTGTGGAGTATTCATTCTGCTCATTCAGCATGAACAGATGACCTCCACACAAACACAACGCAATCTGGAAAGCCTCTCCGTTTGGGTTAAGCCCTCATACCCAAACAGTTTGGATTCAGCTGACCTTTTCTCTCTGGTCTTCTAGATATAAGACAGTGTTCAATTCAAATCAGTTGGTGAACGTATGGCCAGTTTTCAGTGTTGTCATGACAGTGGAATGGGATTGACAGCCAAAGGCCATTCCTGCTCCTCATCCCCCTGTGGCAACTCAAGGTTAACATTCTGTAGAGGAGGGAAACAGGCAATTACAGACTAGTCAGTAGCTCTCTCAGTCCTGAGCACTATACTTTACTGCTCAAGTCAATAGCAGAAACTCAAATGGCTTCCTATTAGTTGTACACTGCATGGGAAAAAATACATTTATTGTGTCATACTCAGAGGTAGGTAGTAACGTGCTACATTTACATCCACTTGAGTAACTTTTTGGAAAAAAATGAACTTTTAGAGCAAGTTTAAAACTGGGTACTTTTTACTCTCACTCAAGTAAATTTCTAATAAAATTTTCGTACTTTACTTCATTACAATGGGTGGCATTCCTGTCGTTACATTACTGGGTTTAATTGTAATTAATGTGTAATTTATTGAGAGATTATTGAATGGGACTTTTACGACAGCAGAAGTTCACACAGCTGCACACGCTGTCACAGACTGCTGCATCATCATGCTCTTCTTCTTTTTTTATTTTTATCCCCTTTTCTCCTCAACGCGGGCTTTTCTGTGACATGGTGATGGTCATTTTCAGTGTGATTCTGTAAATATGTGCTCTTGTGACATCAGTTTTTAAGTGTACATTTTTAAATCTGCAGCAATATATCAGTGCACTTTGTCCTGCGTCCCATATGTCATAAGCAGTATTTACACATTTACCCCATGCCCTCACAGGTGTACTGAAAACTATTACAGCTACTTTGGGTGGATAAACTGTATAAATCCATGTAAACATCCATGTTAAGTGTAAATGCCTTTTGCTCTGCTGATTGCATTATTGACAACTGGAGCGCGAACAGACAGCATTTATGCACGTGGTGTCCTACACAGGCTGTGCATTCTGCATTTAGGGAGCAGAGGTACTGCTGTACAGAACTAATTATCTAAATCCTTTTGACACTGAAAACTGTAGCTACACTAATCTAAGAACTAAATGCTATGAAATAAAGCATTAAAAAAACATAATCTGGCTTTGGTTTATATTTCAGCATTATATATAATGTCACTGTGGGACACTGTTCACATTTTCTCTGTAATAACTACTAGAAGGTTTTCCAAACCTCTCTTCTCTCTTCTTAAATTCATCCAGATCTGACAAGAGCCCTTAAAGGGATGGTCCACCCAAAAATGAAAATTCTCTTATCATTTACTTACCCTTATGCCATCCCAGATGTGTATGACTTTCTTTCTTCTGCTGAACACAAATTAAGGTTTTTAGAAGAATTTCTCAGCTCTTTTGGTCCATAAAGCGCAAGTGAATGGGTGCCAATATTTTAAAGCTAAAAAAAACCCCCACATAAATCAGCATAAAAGTAATCCATAAAACTCCAGTGGTTAAATCCATATCTTCAGAAGCCATGTGATATGAGAATGTGTGGATGAGAAACAGAGAAACAGATCACTTTCACATTCTTCTTCTTGTGTTTTTGGTGATTCACATTCTTCTCTGCATATCGCCCCCCCGCTGGGCTGGGATAAGAACTTCTAGCAAAAAATAATTAAAATATGTATCTGTTTCTCACCCACACCTATCATATCACTTCTGAAGATATGGATTTAACCATTGGAGTCGTATGGATTACTTTTATGGTGTGTGCACTTTTTGGTTCATAAATATTTTGGCACCCATTCACTTGCATTTTACTGACATAAAGAGCTGAAGTATTCTTCTAAATATCTTAATTTGTGTTCTGCAGAAGAAAGGAAGTCATACACATCTGGGATGGCATGAGGGTGAGTACATTATGAGATAATTTATGGGTGAACTACCCCTTTAAAGTGATAGCTCAGCCATAATTTAATATTCCGTCATCAGTTCCCTACCCTCATATTGTTCAAACCCGTGTGAGCCTTTGTATTCTGTGGAACACAAAAGATATTAGACCGAATGTTAGATACTGACAGTCTCAGTCACCATTCACTTTCAAAATATATATACTGTATATAAAAACACACACACTGAAATTAAATGGTGACCAAGGCTAACATTCTGTTTAAAATCTCCTTATTGTGTTGCATGGAAGAAAGAAAGTCATACGGGTTTGGAACAACATGATGGTGAATGATTTCAGAATTCCCATGAATAATAATAATTTTGTAATACGTTAAATGTGTATTATGTAATGTAGGGAGTTAACGTCCATTATGTCATTAATGAAAGTAACGAGATACTCACTACTTGAGTACTCTTTTAATTGGATACTTTCTTACTCTTACTAACGTAATTCTTTATGTTAGCACTTTTACTTCTACTTGAGTAATCATTTTTTTTAAGTAATTGTACTTTTACTTGAGTACAGTTTTTGTCTACTCTACCCACCTCTGGTCATACTGTTCTCATTAAGAAGACAATGAAAGAGGCCCATTAGGTCTGAAATGCTTGACTATTCCTTAAAGGTAAAGCATTTATTTATTTTTTTTATCATTAAAATATTTTCTCCTATCCCAGCTTATTATGCAAAGTATATACAGTAAGTACAGTATGCCATTTCTAGGTTGATTTGCATGAAAAGTGTAAACACTGTGGCTCTAGTGCACTATCAGAACATTGCTCTGTTTGCTTGAGCATCTCGATCAGCTGGATACAGCAACACTGGCTCAACCAGTGGCATGAGATTGGTGTGGGACTATCTGTTTTTGTCTGACCAATGACAGATAGGGAAGTGTTCTGAAAACCTGTTTGAAACAATCATTGGCTATACCTGTGTCTCAAATGACACTGTAATGGATAAGGGACGGGCAAGGAGGAGGCGGGAACCGGCTGAGCAGTCAGTGAAACTTTAATGACATAAACTCAACTTAAAACAACATTAAACACATAGACGCACACACAAACACACACACAGCGGCCGTGTGTGTCTCTCTCTCTCCCAAACTGGCATCTCTGGCTCCCCTTTATCTCTTTCTCCTGCTGATTAGTTGACTCAGCGCTGGGCATGTACCCTCATGGTCCGGTTATGCCCTCCTCCAAATCACACTCCTCCCCCGTCCGATTCAGGCCGGGGCACCATCCGGACTTATCTACTCCCCCCCCCACCACCGTTCTGCCAGCTGATGGTCCACCCCACCTCCTGGGAACCTGGGGAGAGATGATGGGAGGGAGAAGGGAGAGAGGAGAGGGAAAGGGTGAGCGGGAGAGACACAGAGAGAGAGAGAGAGAGGAGTGAGAGAAATAAACTTGCTCGCCGGTTCCTGGACACGCCGTCGCCTGGTCCTCAGCCACTCCTCCCTGGGTGGATGGCAGCGAGTCCTCCAGCCCCTGGAGGACGGAACGGCTCCTCCCCTGGCAGACGGCAGCGAGTCCTCCGTCCCCTGGCGGACGGAGTGGCTCCTTCCCTTCCTGGCAGATTGCAGCGGTTCCTCCGACTCCCGGCGGACAGCAGCGGGCCAGTTCCCCTCTGGCTTAACAGCATGAATATAATGCCAATATTAGTTATTTATGTGCAGTGCAAGTCATGGTTTAAAATGTGTAAACTAAGTAAATGTTAAGGGCCAGTGTTTAAACAAAGATTTTGTATGAACTGTAAGATTAATGACTAATGTCTTTGAAATCCATCATGGATTAACTGCAGATGTTCATATAGATGCATTGTCCTTTGTTAGTTGGCTGATTAAATCTTTTGTTGGCAGTTAATTGATAGTCTATGTATTCCATTTTAAGAGTGTAGTTCATCATTAGACCAAGGTGATTCAGGTAGAGATCAGTGAGGTGCATCGCAGTTCAACCGTCAGGTCATTTTGGTGAGTTCTATCCTAAGTCCAAGGTTCAGGCAGTGGCATAAGAAGTATCCCATGTCTTATGGTTAGAGTTGGCATCAGTTCATCCTCTGAAGTCCATCGTAAAAGACTAAAGTGATGTCTGGCTGGCACCGGCTGCATTTAGTCGTCATCACTCAGAGACACGTAGCAGTGGAGTCCAACACCAAGCAGGAACGGATGGTAACCTCAGGATATGGATCCCAAGGTTGAGACAGGGAAACAAATAGAATAATATTAGTGTAGATGCCATTCAGTTTTTTTGAGTTATAGATAATGATAAATGATGCATATGCACTATGTACTCGGCCATCCACTGTATGAAAAAAGTGTAGTATTGTCTCAAATGGAACACTAATGTTTTTTTTTCCTTCATGGTAGCATTCACAGTTTTTCAGCTGACAGAAGTGACATTTTTAAATGTATGTGATGTGTTGCTGCTAGCTTTAGCATGTTAGCCAACCTCAGTCCAGCACTTATATTTCAAATAAATACATATTCACACAGCGTGGGGTGATGGTAAAGCATTAAACTCACATTTAAAATGTTAGAATTGTTTTGTCAGGCCAGCATCGCGGTCAGGTAACCCCACATCTTTAACTAGGTAAGGCAAGCCATGATGACAGAGAGCACAAAGTGTCCAACATTCCACACTTCGTTATTTATGTTAAAGAAGTATATCATCCAGGGACACTTCATACTCTTATTCTAGTTGCATATTTCATTGTGATCGCACTACTCACAATGCTTACACTACAAAATGGCATAGAAAAGTGCAGAAGTATGTGATTTGGGATGCAGCTTCTGTTTTGAATAGTATATTCCATACTACTTTAACTATTTCTGCAGTATACAGTAAATATACAATTGTAGATAACCTACAACATTTGCCAATATGTAGTGTACCACAGAGCACACACTGCAATGTGCAATACTACCAATTGATTTTTCTTTCTTTGCATTATTGGGTTCTGTTTCACATACTATTTTAAATATATATTTTAAGTGTGGATTCCATTCTGAACATATTCATTATTTTTGCAATGATGGCTCAGAAATTACACACTTTCACTTTTACAAACATGAAAATAATGCATGTTAGATGCACTTTTTATCAAGTAGCATTGTATTTTACCAAAAATTATTAAGTGGATATAGACTGCAAGATGTTTCATCATAGTTTATGGATGCATCTTTCATGGCTAGTTTTCTAGACTCCAGTCCTGGGCAGAATTCCTCTATGAAAGAGGTGAAATTTCCCTGAAAATCTTTTCCAGATTGAAAATAACACTGCTTCCCTCTGCAGTGTTACAGTAGATCTGCCCTATTCAAGGACCTGGTCTCTGCCCTGAGCCTGTAATTGGACTGGTCTGTCTTCAGCAGGTAAGCGGCTCTCTCATTTGAATATCAACCATATCCACATGCTGGCAGCCATGACAGCTTCATTACTGCCCTGTGTGAAAGAGACGTAAGGGGCAATGTGTACGGTACACTCACGCCCTCAGTGCTCTCTGTATTCACACACATACACTCACTGTCTCTCTATCTCTCTTTCTCTCTCTCACACACACGCACACACACACATCACAGCCAAGTCGACAAAACCTGTGTGGTTTAATGAGACAGCTTCAGCAGTGTATCCTCTCCACCCCAATTTGGTGTGCTCCGTGCTGCCCTCCCTGGTCTATGCTGAGTGGTGGAGTTCTAAAGGTGACTTTACCTGTCAGTCATGCAGCCGGGAGCCCTTTGTTTCCCTGATTATGAATTTATAATGAATTTCACCCTCACCTCAGTACGACACAGTAATCTAATTAATGTAGCAAATGTGTCAGACATGTTCATGCTAACGGCGTATGACAATAGCATAGCATAGCTTCTATTAGCGATTTGTACAAGCAGTTTTTACAGATGGTGTACAGGATTGGAGTTCAATAAGAACTGTTTTTTCCCAAACAAGAACTAATTGCAGTACACACTCTGACCTTTTCCGGTGTTAAAATACTTTCCCAGCTTAATATTCAGACATAACTATCTAAAAGTAAGCCAATTGTCGGTTGATTTCCCCAGAAAGTGTAACACTTTGGTTTGTGGCAATATGAAAACATTGCAAAATCATGCTGTGAGTTTGAGGTGGAACTATCTGTTTAGTCGTCCATAAAGTGCAACAGTCTTGTTCTGGAAGTAAAATATCTCATTGGGGCCTGGGTAGCTCAGCGAGTATTGACGCTGACTACCATCCCTGGAGTCACGAGTTCAAATCCAGGGTGTGCTGAGTGACTCCAGCCAGGTCTCCAAAGCAACCAAATTGGCCTGGTTGCTTGGGAGGGTAGAGTCACATGGGGTAACCTCCTTGTGGTCACGATTAATGTTTCTCGCTCTCAATGGGGCACGTTGTAAGGTGTGCGTGGATTGTGGAGAGTAGCATGAGCCTCCCCTGCTGTGAGTCTCCACAGTGTCATGCACAACAAGCCACATGATAAAATGCGTGGATTGGCTGTCTCAGAAGCGGAGGCAACTGAGACTTTTCCTCTGCCACTCGGATTGAGGTGAGTAACCGCGTTTGGAACGAGCTTTCAAGTAGTGTCCCCTCCTGCAGCAGTGCCCTTTGAGAGAGCAAAAATGTTGTTTTGAATTCACCCCAGAGCATCGAAGTCGTGTCACGGAGCATCAGCTGTTTTTTATTCTGTTTGTGTTTCATGAAGTTGCAAGCAAAACGTGACAGAATATATCTGTTTACAGCATATACACTCTAAAAGCTTTTTTCTCCAGGCCATTACTTGATATTAATTTAATATGTGAGTGAAATAATGTATTGTTTTCTACTTGCAATCTTTCCGAATGGCATGATGATTTGACTGTATGTTTGACAGTTTCTGTAGAGTAAATAATCATATTTCATAAGTTATGGAAACAGAACACTTCTAATTTGTCAGCAAATTAAAAAGCACTTGGTAAGAGTTGGTTATATTGCCTGTATGCATTTTAAAGTCTTTAAAACTACACCCATATTGTGTTATTGAGGCGAGCAGTTATTCATTATTTTGATGATTTCTTTTTCAGCACTGAACATCAAAAGTACGCCAAAACGTTTATATATTATTATTTAAGTGACTCAAAAGTGAGCATACAGTAATTTCCTCATTTCTTTTCTGTTTGCAATGCAGGCAACATGAATAATAAATAATATGTAACTAAATTTCAACATGTTCACAATCTTCGAACTCATTTTTGATGCTACAATAATTTAATACATTTTGGCTGTGTCCTCACAGGATGATGTTGACATATCAACTCAGAACTATAAATGCAAACCAACACAGGTCAGATAAAATGTCCACTCCATGTATTGTGTTGTAAGTTCATCAACAGATTAATACCTGATTGCTTCCACATTTCCGACATCACATGGCACACCTGCAGTGTAGACAGCTTTATTAATTATAATGGGAATGGTCGCATCGTTTTCAGTTATATACATTTTATACATCTTTTATAGAATAACTTAAGGAGCTTTCTGATTCAGCCAAAGCCAGTTTGTTTTTTGTTTAAATTAATAGACTAATCACTTTCAGAAAACTGCCATGGTATTACCATTTTTGGACATGTGGGCTACCCATTCAAAACCATGTTAAGGTCAGAATGGAAGCAGCAGAGATAAAATGATAAAGTGAGAGTGCAGAGTTGAGAGAAGTGAAAAGAGTGATGAGACAAGAAAAAGATGATGAGCCCTATAACAACAATAAAAAAACAAAAACAAACAAAAACAAAGCGAAACACTGTGCCGTTACCAGGGTAATACCATATTACTTAATGATTATATTAATATTTCATGATACTGTCATAGTACTCCAAGATACTTAAAAAATAAAAAATAAAAAAATAAAAAATACCATGGTTTTGCTGACACATGTCAAAAACATGGGATTATCACAGACCATGTCTGGAAAAAAAAAAAGTGTAAAATATGGTGCTTTTTGTTAGGAATATTACAGAATAGACTATTATTTGTCAAAAAGGAAATAATGGAAAAACTGTGTTTATAAAATGATTATAATACAAGAAAAATGCTTAAATACTCAAAAAGCTAATAATTAGTTAAGTATATATAAGTACTACTCTTTAAATTAAAAAAATAATAAATAAATAAAAAAAATAAAAAAATAAAAAAAAAACAGTGCCCATTTTTATCCTTTTGCCCCTGTCCCTGCTGAGGCATGTGCATGCGACTGAGCTGAATTCCACCTCTGGGTGGATGCGTCTGGGTGGTGTTGGTGTTTATTTTGTAATTAATGACCATCTTACTGCTTATTATCCAGCTTATTACAAGACTACTTGCTAAATACATAAATAAATGGACATGAAACAGTCGTTGTAGATGTGCGGTTGTTACTCAAAAATATCAGACCACTAGATGGCACAACTGATTAATCAGAATCGAGTATTTCAGAGACCCTTGCAAAAATCTATGGTATATGCTTCTGTAGAAGCGGTCAGTACATGTTCTTCATTTTTAAATAGTTACTCTTAATAATGGAACTCCTGGTGAAGAACTAAAATACATATGATCCTCAGGAGAAGGATCCACCAATCAGAGAACTGTGGCGAATGAAGCATGCCAAAATCATCCAGCAGCAACCAACCACTTCCATAACGCACTTCGTGAGTCTGTCTCCCTACACTCTCAAACTACTTATATATTTGCACATCTGTTGCGCTCTATAGTCCTTTTTTTTTTTTTTTTTTTTTGCATTACTTTATAGTGCTTTGCAGTACATTGATTTGTAATATGTGGTGTCCTTGTATCAGTATGTGTCATTCGATTAAACAGCTGAAGGAGCTCAAGAAAAACAGATGCTTTAGATGTTACAGTATAATTCAAATGTCACACTCCAGTTGGTCTGTCTGGCCTGCTGAATAAATAATATACCTCATGAAGATGTCACAGCAAGGGCCAAGCATGTCATCTCGGAAGGTGGACAGAATGACAGTGTTCTGACATTAACCAACACAGCAGCCTGCACTGGGACTTTGCCTGTCAAGATGGTATTGCCCCCATTCAACCGTTAGAGCTGCTTGTCTCTCTGATGATGCAAACACACCTCCAGTCTCTTTTTCTGGTATTTGTGCTTCCAGTGGGAGTCTCAGGCCCAGGGCTGCCAGCACTGCCATCATCAGCTAAGTGTATGCAGACTCTTTTAAGATGGTCTCCATCGTTGGAGAGACAACAGCAGCTGGCCATCAGGGTTCTTAAGGGAGCTGGGCATGTGACGTTCAGGGGGCAGGCGATTAGAGGAAAATTTCAACCTACTGGGCAAGTCTGCACACATGAACCTTTGCATGGAGTATGAGAGGTGCAGGGAAAGAGACAGAGGAAGAGGAAGAGACAGTTCAAAGGAATCTCCCCTCAGTAAAAGATTCAATATGACTCTTCTTTAAAGGCCCTATGAAATCAAAATTGGAGTGTTGTGGCTTTTAGTCCATGTCTGTTTTCTTTGAGGGCATCTACAGAATATGCTACTCTTAAAAGTTACATGTAATTAAATGAACATACATTCACAGATATATGCAGAATAAAACTATTGATGACTCAGCCTGCAATACACAGAATTGGGGTAATACTTTACATTGATGTTCCCTTTGTTAAGGGTTTATAAATGGATTCATTAATGGCTAATAAGTCATTTACAAATGCATTATAAGTCATTTATATGCAGTTATGGCAACATGCATTAAAAGGGCAACTTTCATCTAATACTTGTCAAATAGTGAGCATTTTAATTTACATGTTATAAATGCTTAATAAATACACTTATTCAAACTTATTTGAATCAAAAACATAAAATGCCCTAATTCATGATTTATGTCACAATGCAGCAAAAACAGATTATTATAGTGAGATTAAAAGGAGGGATTGTGCCATTTTGCTACAGTCTGCTTTATGTTTATATGAATTACTGTAATGTCTTGACTCACTTGTGTTGTCACTTTTCTTGTCATGTTAATGTCAAAAGAATGGTTGGTAACACTTTATTTTACAGTGTCCTTGTTATACATTTTACATGTAATGACTATAGTTATAACAGTAAATTATGCAGAATTACAAGCAACTAACCCTAAACCAAACTCTAACCCTAACCATAAACCTATAGTAAGGACATGTTGTCAATTAATATTACTCAGTACTTACATGTGTAACTACACTGTAACAAGGACACTGTAAAATAAAGTGTAACCAAATGGTTTTACCTAGTCCAAGTTACCTAAAGTCCACTACAAAAACACTTTTCAGGTCCTCATGCTCATTTACAACATATACACTAGCAGCCAAAAGTTTGGAATAATGTACAGATTTTGCTGTTTCGGAAGGAAATTGGTACTTAAATTCACCAAAGTGGCATTCAACTGATCACAAAGTATAATCAGGACATTACTGATGTAAAAAAACAACACCATCACTATTTGAAAAAAGTCATTTTTGATCAAATCTAGACAGGCCCCATTTCCAGCAGCCATCACTTCAGCACCTTATCCTTGAGTAATCATGCTAAATTGCTAATTTGGTACTAGAAAATCACTTGCCATTATATCAAACACTGCTGAAAGCTATTTGGTTTGTTAAATGAAGCTTAACATTGTCTTTGTGTTTGTTTTTGAGTTGCCACAGTATGCAATAGACTGGCATGTCTTAAGGTCAATATTGAGTCAGAAATGGCAAAAAAGAAACGGCTTTCTCTAGAAACTCATCAGTCAATCATTGTTTTGAGGAATGAAGGCTATACAATGCTTGAAATTGCCAAAAAAACTGAAGATTTCATACAAAGGTGTACACTACAGTCTTCAAAGACAAAGGACAACTGTCTCTAACAAGGACAGAAAGAGATGTATGGGCCAGATGTACAACTAAACAAGAGGATAAGTACATCAGAGTCTCTAGTTTGAGAAATAGACACCTCACATGTCCTCAGCTGACAGCTTCATTGAATTCTACCCGCTCAACACCAGTTTCATGTACAACAGTAAAGAGAAGACTCAGGGGTTCAGGCCTTATGGGAAGAATTGCAAAGAAAAAGCCACTTTTGAAACAGAAAAACAAAAAGAAAAGGTTAGAGTGGGCAAAGAAACACAGACATTGGACAACAGATAATTGGAAAAGAGTGTTATGGATCTTAAAGGAATAGTTCACCCAAAAATGAACATTTGCTGATAATTTACTCACCCTCAGGCCATTCAAGATGTATCTGAGTTACTTTCTTCATCAAAACAGAATTTAAGACTTTTAGGATTTCATTTCAGGCCTCCTCCTTTAAACAATGCAATTGAATGTACTGAACCCAAACGATTGATTATTTTTAGAAAAAAAACAATACTTATATACTTTTTAACTACAAATGTTTGCTTCCGTACATCTCTGTGATGCGCGCTCGTGAGAGGGATGACGTAAGCTCGTTGGCAAGGTCACGCGTCACAGGAAGGAGGAGTCAGGAACCGCATCATTGTTTACAAGGGAAACTTGCACAGAGCACAGACCAAGCGCCGTTCACAAACCAAAACAGTCCAAAACAATTTCAAAACATTATAAAATCGAATTAAAAAATAATTTCCAAATAATAATAATAATAAAAACATTGCTGCAGTAAATAACCATCCTTTATTTCGGAGCAATGCCGTTGCGTTATCTACTTGTGCTTTTTCTTTAGCAGAAATATATAGGCTATATGACTGTCAGGAATTCAAGCCACACAAGTTGTAGTTAGTGAAACCAAGTGCGAGAGCATTTACTGAGATTCACAAGGTTTACTCAGTGAGATCAATGTACAGATGATATCACACAGAAGAGAAGCTTCACAAACTGAAGAGGTAACAGGCAAAACAGCAGGGTAAGCACTAAACAGATATTGACGAAGATCAAGAGCAAAAACAGACAGTTATATAAACACTTCGTGAGAGCAGCGCGGTCAAACTAGAGTCCTTGGTGTGAGACTTGACAGTGAATTGGCATGAAGGTGAGTTATTTATGCAGGCAGTGATGAGCGAGTGAATTGAGTGCAGGAGCGGTGAATTAGAAATCGGGTGATGAGGAGCGGAGCGCTGAGGGAGGTGCAGAGCCCAAGGGGTCCGTGACAATGACAAAGTTTTCACACATACCTGAGTTCACTGGAAAAACAGCACGGGCACAGCCGATGAATTCAGATATCGACTTTGTTTCTTTCGATGGTCTGAAATCCTCAGTGGTAAAATGTTCACTGCACACCCTCCAATATTTGAGGGAATGTAGGTGTGTACTGATATCCAGGTTCAGTGCGATAAGCCAGAGCTTCAATCACTCATGGTCATGTATAGGCAATCGATGAAAAGTTCATATTTTTCCCAGCGTGCATTTTCTTTGGGGTTTCTGAAGGTTGAAGCATCCAGGATACACACACCAATTGACCATTTTGAACAATACACTTAAACAAATACAAATCTACAGCAAAGACAATTAAACTTTTGTACAGCGCTGCTCCTCTTGTAAACAATCCCGCACAGAGATGTACGAAAGCGAAAATTTGTAGTTAAAAAGTATAAAAGTATTGTTTTGTTTCTAAAAATAATCAATCGTTTGGGTTCAGAAGAGCTTTATTTGTCGACTGTAGTCGTGTGGATTATTTTGATGCACCGGAAATATGCATTTTGGACCATCAAAAAGAAAACTACTCGTCAAGCGATTTCATGTGGTCTTTAAAGGGTAAAATGGAATATAACAGTTCTGCCTTAAAATATTTTTGGTCCTGATGACTTACAAGTATTATTTCGTTTTTTAAATAATGGTTGCAGCCCTTTGAAGGCTTTCTTTCTAATTGCTTGCTTTTGGAAATAGCATTCATTCATACTATTCTGAAAATGTATTCATGATCTGATGTCAAAATATAATCAAAGCCCGTAAAAGCAGTGGATTATTTAAAAATGGAAACTATTGCTTGCTTTCAGTTCCTTTTCTCTTTGAGGAAATGTTTATGATAGGCTCTTGGTGTAAGATCATCATCAGTCATGGCAAGTCAGAAGACCCGCGGCGCCATCTGCTGATAAAAGGCATGTATGAGCTCAAACAATTGTTGAATATTTATTAGAAGGCACGATTTGGATGACATGCAGACAATTGTCTTTCATAGCCAAGTATGGCCATAAAATTGTTTGATTAGAGATTATTATTAGGATTTAATTCTCTGAAGTCGGATTTAAATCACGTAATGTCCTAATGATCTGTATTTGCTTATTAGAATAGGGTTATTGCGATTAAGGGACTCCACAGGTATAAATCCCCTCCCATAAACCTCTCAAAGCACATCTGTAGTTTTAACAGCAAATTCTCTTCCACTGAGACCACATTATACTTCTTTTTTCTTTTCTTTTTTTTTTTTTTTTTTACATTAATTTGAATCCCAAGCAAGACATTAATGTATACAAGAATGTCTTTAAATAATGTAATATTTTATTAGGCTATACAGGTTATACAGACGTGTTTGTTGCTCCTCTTCAAGCTGGCAGGAATCTTCAGTGTTGAATATAATCTTCAGCATTGCCTTTTTTGAATTTGGTGGCCTACCTAAGTTGGCTAAATGTTTATATTTAAAAACTATTCAACTACACATGTAAGTCTATAACTCTAAGTCACAGTTTGCATCTTCTTACTCCTCTAAATGCTCTTCAGTGTCAGAAACAAAGCGTTTGATTCCTAAGCTAAAATTGCGGATGGCTTCAGAAACAGTGTAGCGGCTCCTACCCTCGGCACAGGCCTCCATTTTTTTCACACTCAGTTGAGATTGTAGAAACAGGTGTAAGCAACTGTCTGACAGCAGCACTGGGCTGTGTACGACCCTGGAAGATATAAGCACATTGAAAACTGAGAGTACAGGGGTTTTGTTGTATTTTAAGGCTCAACAGATACAGTGCGTCACACGCCATTTATTCTCTGAATCATGTTTTTTAGCTTTAATGTTAACTTGGTATTGATCTCTATTGGACACTTACACTTCTAGAAATTTCCTTAGCCCCTCCATTCGGGCACCAATTTCTCTGGCATTGTTGAGGCTAAAGAAGGGGTTCTTTGGAGGAAGTTTGGGTAGATGCGTTCTGCAATTAATAGACAAACCCAAATGCCAAATCAAATGTCAAACCACACAGACAACAAATATATTTTTGTGTAAAGTTATATATGGTTTTTGGTTGGGGAGTAATGGAATACATGTAAAGGGATTACATATTTAAAATACAAAATATAAGTAACTGTATTCCACTACAGATACAATTTAAATCAATGGTAATTAGAATACAGTTACATTCAAAAAGTATTTTGATTACTGAAGAGATTACTTTGCATTTTATTGTCATTTGTTTCATTTAATATTTAGTCCTTTCAGATGGAAAACATTTATACATATAAATGATGCGATCCAAAGTGCATTCGAACAGCGGTGAAACATTTTCTTATGATGTTTCATTCATACGAGCAGACAGAGAAGTAAGTTTGAAGTAAGTTTAGAGCAGAAGAAATAGAAATAAACCTTGTGTAAACTGTCAGCTTTACGCTAAGATAAAATGCTATTTCTAGCCATTTTACATGCAGGTTACCAGGCACGATCATATTTTTATCAAGAAAATTCACATTAGATCTTAATTTCTTTTTTTCTAGTAAGTAGTGATATTAGGGCAAAAATCATATTCTTGATAATAATTTTTGTATTGTTTTCCTATAAAGATATCTAAAAATCCTTAAAACAAGATAAATTAGATTGATCTTGTTTTAGAAACAACACTGCATAAGATATTTCGGTTTTTCAGAGAATGTATTTTTAACATGTGTATTTTGTCTTACTGTACTGGCAGAGTTTTTATAGTCAAAACAAGTAAAAAAATCTACCAGTGCTGAAGAAGTAATCCAAAGTATTTAGAATATGTTACTGACCTTGAGTAATCTAACAGAATACATTACAAATTACATTTTACAGCATGTATTCTGTAATCTGTAGAGGAATACATTTCTAAAGTAACCCTCCCAACCCTGTATATGACAGAGGTATCGTATGCATCTGTCACAAAATAAATTTGCCTAATGACTGAAAACTTTAGTATGTTTACACTATTACACGGTTGCCTATTGTGGTAATTTGTAAATAGTAAATAATTACCTGACAAGATATTATAAATCAGATCTAAAGTATAACTATTTCATTTGTGTAATTGGCATGTACAGTGACCTCAAGCGCAGTTAAAGGGACAGTTCACCCAAAAATGAAAATTCTCTCATCATTTACTCACCCTCATTCCATCCCAGTTGTGTGACTTTCTTTCTTCTGCTGAACACAAACAAAGATTTTTAGAAGAATATTTCAGCTCTGAAGGTTCATACAATGCAAGTGAATGGTGACCAAAACTTTAAAGGTCCAAAAAGCACATAAAGACAGCATAAAATTAATCCATATGACTACAGTGGTTAAATCCATGTCTTCATAAACTATATGATAGGTGTGGGTGAGAAACAGATCAATAGTCACTTTTTTACTATAAATTCTCCTCCCTGCCCAGTAGGTGGCAATATGCACAAAGAATGCAAATCACCAAAAACAAAAGAAGACAATTGTGAAAGTGGAGATTTATAGTAAAAAAAGGACTTAAATATTGATCTGTTTCTTACCCAAATTATCTTATCGCTTCTGAAGATATGGATTTTATATACTGCTTTTATCTGCTTTTTGGACCTTCAAAGTTCTGGCCACCATTTACTTGCATTGTATGGACTTACAGAGCTGAGATATTTTTCTAAAAATCTTTGTTTGTGTTCAGCAGAAGAAAGTCATACACATCTGGGATGGCATGAGGGTGAGAAAATGAGGGATATTCATTTTTGAGTGAACTATCTCTTTAAAAAAGTATGAATGTCTTTGCATTATATGACAAACTATCAAATCAAGTGGCATTTATTTAGAAAAAACACCCCTTTTCAAGCTAAACATTTCCCAAAAGAAGTTCCAAAGGTTTTGAATTAAATCATATGAAACAATAGATATATTACAATTGAGACGTATTGACACTTTCAGATTGAACATGTTCATAGTTAGTGTGCTGGTTCACTGAACTACACCTGGTAACACCTGGTTAGGACACCTGTGATTACCCATTAAAATTCCATTAAGACCAATATCTTAAAAAAAACAACAACAAAAAAAGTAATTTAAAAAATGACTCAAAAAATGAAGTTAGTTCTGAGAAAAGCTCTTGCATCATTTGTTTGCCGAAGACACTTGCTTTGATACATTTGATCTAATGCAATAACATTCAAAAGAGGCATCCAAAGGTGTCGAAATGTATTTTGGGACCACTGTATATTACAAACCAATAGCTATCAATGCACAACTACTCAAAAACAGGTGTACAGGATGCAACAGTTACATACATGAGCATGGCATTTTCCTGTAGCTTTTTTCTTAGCCACACAAACTCACTGTACCTCCGCCGCACACAAGAACTCTTCTTAGTGAAGGCCAAACTGTTTGTCTGTGTGAATATGAAAGATAGAAAATGGTCAGTAAATATCCGCTTTTGACCGCTTTGTGTATGTCATATGTCCTGAGCGCACTTACGTGTAAACAGATTTCATAATCCATATAGGCATGCCAGAAATCCTCCTTCTGGATACGAGGATCCCTCACCCACACGGCAGTGAATTCCTGCATAGGATCAAGAATGACGGAAATAACTTCATGCATACAAACACAGAGACTTTGGAAAGGCACACATTGCCAGTTCTCTGAGGTTGAAAAAAAAATGGGAAGAATAAAGAGGAAGTATTTTCATGAGACATTTGTGTTGTTGACCAACTGGGGCTGATTCACGGGAACTGTAGTCTGGGGAAAAACATCAGTGCTCATTTTGAGTCTCAGACTGACAGTGATTCTTCATTTTTACCAGCCACCAGAGACACAGTGGATGGGCACCACCATAAAAAATAAAAGAGCAGCTGGAAAAAGATGGCTTTTCAGACATAATCATAACTCCTACATGTTTGAAACCACAGAGTATCACTACTTAAACAGTTATTCATGCACAGTTGATGAAGAGAAAACTTTATATTGACAATACATCTGAATTTATCATTTTGATATTTTAAATAAAAGAAGGGAAACAATAGGTTCCTTTGTTGTTTACATTTTGCATTGTCTTTTGATACTTTAATATAACTGCATATGAACATGTTTGTTTAAAAGAATGATCTCAACATTTCGGAGGTATTTTCACGTTTATTCAAAGCACCAATAGATTACTCACTCGGGATTACATGTTTACAATGATCTTAACAGTAAAAAGGAAATCAGAACAGTGAAACTGCAAAACAGAAGTCTTCAAAACAAAACCTCAAAACCTGAATAGTCGATTCACACTACTGCTATAAATTTAACAGAAACCGACAAACAGCAAATGAGTCAATGTTCACAAAATGTGACTGAATGGCTACATTTTAGAATATGTTTTGTGCAAATCTACATATTTTTACCTGCATGAGCTAAATTGTGACTTCACAGATCACACAATTCATCACAGTATACTGTAAATTGAATAAGTGTGAAACCAGGGGGTTAATAATAGTATGAATAGTACATCTACACATCAAAAATATTCCTCTTGAGCAAGTTCTGTACCAATGATGTTATCTCCTATGTTAAATCACAGTTCAGCTTCTAGTAACAAAGACATGATGAACATCACGCAACAAACCAAATTTTCAAAACAACAGACAAAGAACTGCAACAACTAATAAGCCACTTATGCATAGTGACATTTTCATTACACATATTTGTACAAATAGTAACCTACAGTAGAACTCCAATATTTAAGTTACATTTCTACAGCTTTAGTGTGTTAGGAAGAGCTTCACATTGGATTGTGGATTCAAACTTTGAATACACGATAAATAAAACAGTAAACTTTTGCCACAGTGTTTGTGTGTTTTAAAAGCTGCCAGGAGGTACAGTATTATCCACTGCTACATATTTCTCTCTCTCACTGCTCCTCTTCTCCGTGCCAGGTCAGCTTGTCCTCGTAAAAGCTGATTACCATCTGGGGCCACCTTTGACTGGCCTCCCTTGCTGACAATAAAGTCACCTCGTCAGAGTTTTTCCTGAGATGAAATAAAAAAATAATGATCACATATTAATGAACAAATACAGCAAATTAAAAGTATAACACATAAACATGGTTGCTGTGGTGGATTACTGGCATTTAATTAGTGGATTAATAATGCCAACTAATTATATCCATTATAGTGCACTTCTGCAGACAGTGATGGCTAAATTGGTCTGTCTTTGGCTGTGAGGGTGTCTCTGATCTCCCTCATTGTTTGTGTCGAGAAAGAACATGGACATGAAAGTAAAGGAAGTCCTTGGTTTCTGTGCAGTTAGCAAAAAGGTTTCACTAGTGGAGTAGGGCCTAAAAATCTGCCTAGGTCAGAAATTAACCAGAACATGCAAAAATGCCACAGATAGTGACAGAAATGCCCAATATACTTAAAATATGGGAACAAAAAAATGTCCCTGTTGTGAATTCCAGAACTCGTTTGCAAAAATCCCTTAAGAGAACCCTTAGTTGTAATTGTAAGTGTTTTGTTACTAAGGGTTTTCTTCAGCTCGGATTGCCAGAAAAAAAATATTAATTAACAAAATATTAATAACTACAGTCTTGGCCAACACAAAATAGGTATCGTTTTAAAGCTTAGAAGCTGTACTTTACAATGCATGTAGGCATTATGACCAAAACTGAACAATTGCTTTGAAATTTGCAGACAAATCAGAAGTGTTCCATTTTTATAAATTATTTATAAATTCATCCTGCACATATTATTGTAATCGGTTAAAAATATCAAACTGATCAAATAACACAAAGTATTCGGATGCATTGATCGTTAGATGACCCACACAAAGTACACTGTGCACATCTTTCTATCTGGCTACAAACATGTTAGCTTTTCTGGATCAGATGATGTCATCAGAAATGCTGTATCATCATTGAATGCTTAACAAATCGAATTGGGTTCAAATTGCTCCAACCAGTGGTGATAGTCTTCCATATTTGGGCAGAGAGTCATGTGATCAATCACTCTAATTAAATATGGCCACAAGGAGATGGCGCCCAGTACATGACACAGACTCGATGACTCAAATGGCACAGAATGAAA
The DNA here is from genome assembly GCF_019703515.2 of Myxocyprinus asiaticus. NCBI lineage: Eukaryota > Metazoa > Chordata > Actinopteri > Cypriniformes > Catostomidae > Myxocyprinus > Myxocyprinus asiaticus. Next base: position 32,690,643 of record NC_059359.1, read on the forward strand.
CTAATTCTGTGAAATCTCATTACAAAAATAATGTCTGCATATTATGCAAACCTTTAGTCATTGTTGTGTTTGCATGTGTAATTCGTTCTTATGTACAATTATGTTTTTATTTGGAGAGGCTTTTGGACACTTGGAGATGTTTTTGGACACTTGGATTTTGTAATGCTATAACTTTTGATTGCTTTGTTGAATCAACACAAAATTTTACTCAATTACAGGTGACATGATTGGGAACTAAACAAAATGAGTTTTCGAAGCCAACTTATTTACACCCTGAGATATATAATGTTAAATCAGAAAAATAAGAAAAAACTTAATTTTTGTCTCAAGATTTTTTGTGATATTTCAGCAGTTTTTTAGGTTGAGTCTCAGAATTTATCATAATTTCTATCATTACAAAATGTGAAAAGTTTTCTTTAAAATTATACCAAATGATTTTTTTGTTGAGTTAAGCTTTTAATTTTGGGTATGCCCAAAAAACACCCACAGAGCTTAAAGGGTTAAGAGAACCCTTAGTAATAATTGTAAGTGTATTGTCACTTTTTTTGGAAAAAGAGGGTTTTCTTAACTTAAGAGGTTTCTTGCAACCAGGCCCAGTTTATATATATATGTATGTGTTATATATCATTGATATGATATATTTCATGATATTCTTTTCTTGGCTGATCAGGTTATGGGTTCTGGCCCATGTAAACAGAATCATGACCTGTAACTGTCAGCTATCTTAATTTACTGTCTACGAGGTAAGTGTTGTTGAATGTATAGTGAACAGGAAGTGGTGTATGATTAAAAAAACCCACTAAAATCAGCACTGAAAAAACAGAACTAAAAACATTCCAACAACTCAAAACTTGAATCAATGATTACGTCAAAATTTACCGTGACAGTAGAGAGCTGTATAATCTAACAAAGGGACTTTAATTACTGTTCAGTGTATCATAGCAGAGTGTTTTTTGTTCGTGTGTATGTAAGGATATGTTGTGCATTATATTCACATATTTGGTTTTATTGGTTACATCTTGAATTGCAAACATTGAGAATTTTTCAATTTATTGATTGATGCAACTTAAGCATTTGACAAAAATATTGCCCTCATAAAGGTAAAAAAATGCCCAAAGTTCCTAGTTAATTTCTAATAATGGCACCCAAAGTTCACTGTGTAAAAAAGGCTAGACAATTAGCAAAGCTGTGTAAAATAACAAGAAACACAGAGCAGAAATATTACCACTTGATGAGGAACATGAGCTCTCCCTGTCGGTCTGTGGATCCGATGATGCAGTCTGGTTCTGGGTGGCTGGATTGGCTTGCGGGGTTCTCCAAGCTGTGATCACCACCCTCCTCATTACTTCTCTCAATGAGTTCCTCCTGAGACTGCTGGTGAGCCTGCATGGTGCCAGACACAGAACTAAACTATCATAAAGCCTGACAAGATAGCTTATATATCAAACAGTAAGAGCAATGGACCAGAAGGTTTTGAACTGGACTAAAATTGTATGCAATCAACCCACTGTTACTCACATGTATTATTCCATGCAGTGGCCCCAAAAATATATTTGGACACTTTAGCCACACTTAAAAAGTATGGATGGCATTGCATTGGAAAACAAAATATCAAACCAAGCGGCATTTTTTAGACTGATATCTAAAGCTCACTTTTCAAGCAAAATATTTCCCAAAAAGAAGTTTGTTTGGTTTTAAATAATAAAACAACAGATATACTGTTCAAAATTAAGAGAACTAAATATTTGGAAACTTTCTGGTTGTCAAAACTTATTGGAACATGTCCATAATTGTGATGTACTTACAGCTGTGTGAACTTGAGGGGAACTGACTTCATACATCCACTAACAATGACCTGGGGACCAGGTTGGTCAGTAATTTTAAAGGTTAGTTCTGAGATTTTGCTTGCAGATGCCACTTCATTAATATTTTATTTCTCATGCAATAAAAAAAATTATTGAATTGTAATAGTGACTTAAGTGTCCAAATGTTTAGTGGCCACTGAATGTGGTCTTTCATGTGTTATAATGCTCGTTTTCAAATAATGCCTAAATAAATTAAAGTGTAAATGTGTTCTTTATATCACCCAGCACCACTGGGATGGCACAGCATGTGCACCTAGTCCATAAAGACACAAACCGTATCAGTATCAAGCTCAGTTAACTCTTGCTTGGGCTGGACGTTATGGTCTAGAGATGGACAGCCCTCTTGCTCGGTCTCTCCTGACACTGCTAGGTTTCTGAGAAACTCTTCTATCAGTTCAGGACAGTCCATGTTGTCCTCTGGCTCCCAGGTGTTCTCGGCACTGAGAAAAGTATGACAAACCTCTCTTATACACATAGTTATTTATAATATACATTTCTGACACACAGACAACATTAATGTTCTGGGTTACGCACTCTGTGAAGCCTTTCCACTTCAGATAGTATTCCACTTTTCCCTCATTGACTCTTCTGCAGATGATTTTGTCCACCGCAAACTCTTGGACAACTGTTGTCTCTTCTGCCTTCCTGTTTTTCACATTCTGCTTTTTCCTCATGTTTTCCTGTAACAGTACAATATTAAATAGCATTTTAAACAGCCAATATGTTATAAAACATTTATCCTTCAGAGTATTTGCTGGCTTATCAAAAAGCAAAAATACATCAACATTAAATCAGAGATTTTGACAAGTCAAGAAAGCACTTTTTAAAAGGTAATTCGTCCAACAGTTTGCAGTCCACCGCAGCCCTATACGTGACTCACTGTGTGCTTCTTCCCTCTTGTAGTTTTAGATATTCCAAAAGCCAAAATAGGTGAAACTGTCAGATTTGCAAAACTCATATACGATATATACTTCTGTATTTGCTGTTGATGCTGCACCTGTCATTGGTGAATACGTGTCCTTAGAAAAACAATGGCAGCAAAATATCGTTCATGACTTATATCACGTATCAGTTCCTGTTGACTAAATTTTCTTAGTCACGGATAAAGTAGCCTACCATTATGAATAATTGTTATATTAAATTATAGTCTCCCTCTCTTCACTATTGTTGAATTTGACGAAGTGCGCGAGCCCACCTGCCGACGCTGTTCGCGCGCTTTTCTTTTATTCCCACTGTTGTTGATAAATTCAAGCACAAACGGTCAGTCTGCTCAAACAAGCCGGTGCCTTCGGAAGAAAGATCACAGTGCAATTCAGTCACCTAGTGCTCATCTGCTATGTCGCCTCCACGGTCATGGCTTCAGTGTTTGTTTACATAACTTTTCATGAATGACTCAAATTAAACATGGCCGATTGGGAGAAGGGAGGAAGTGGTTTCACTTCAGGAAAGCCGGGGGAGGAAACCGTAAAGGCGCATCCGGAGAGCACTGTCGTTTTTGATCCGACACAGGATCACTTTAGATTTACAGTGCAGAACGCGGTCAGAGGATTGTGAGTCTTTGGATCACTAGTAGTAGATATATATGTGGAATAATTTGCTATCATAAGGGTATAATTACAGTGTAATAATGTCAGTTGTTCTGTAAGTGACATAAGATCAAAACTTCGTTCATTAGTGAGAAAACTTATAGTATCTCAGTTTGGGGAGGATGCAGATTGGAAAAATGCGTGTTGTTATGACGTCATAGTTGTAATATTGTTGGAAGCCGCTTGAGGGCGCATGTGCTTCTCTGTTTTGTGTGTGTTCAGTACAAGTTAAGTTCAATCGACATAATTTGTGGCATAATGTTGATTACCACAAAAATGAACTTTGACTCGCCCCTCCTTTTCTTTAAAAAAAAAAAAGGCAAAAAAATTGTGTTTTACTGAGTTTCCATTTACAATGGAAGTAAATGGGGCCAATCCGTAAAAGTTAAAATTCTAACTGTTTCAAAAGTATTGCCACAAGACATAAACAATATGCGTGTTAACATGATTTTATTGTGATAAAATCACTTACTAACCTTTTCTGTGTAAAGTTATAGCCAATTTTATACATTCGTTGCCATGACGATATCAACAAATCCTAAAATGTCTGTAAAAATTATTATTTAAACAACTTTACAGCTCAAATAATACATGAGTTTTAACAGAAGAATTAATGTAAGTGCTTTTATAAAATTATAAGCTTCACATTTCTGCCTTTAAACCCTCCACAAATTGGCCCCATTTACTTCCATTGTAAGTGCCTCAATGTTACCTTGATCTTAGCTTTTTTTTTTTAAAGAAAAAGAGGGACTGACGATTACTTTAAAATCCATTGAACAGCTTGATTTCCGTTTATCTGGTGTATCACTGTCAAATAGCTACATAGCCACACAATAGGTAAACGATTTTTCTTTATGGTTAAAAATAACCGCTATCACAGTGATGTGTGGTGTAGTCAATAATTGCATTAATGGTCATGTCATTTTAATCCATATGGCCTTTAGGTTATGATTGGATATTAGCCTGTTATTAATACAAATTATTGAAAGTTGAACTGTATCATCTGACAATTTGTGTTGATTTGTTTAAGGGTTAATTTAATTTAAATGTGGTGCTTTCATCTAATATACATCTGTTTTGGTTTACTGTTAAAAAAGTCCTGAGTGCGATACTGGCCGCACATGAAATTCCTGAGACGGTTGGAAAATGATGCCAGATTCCTGATACAATCATAAGCAGTCTTTTTGGCCTGCAAAACCAATTTTTCTGGCACCACAAAAAAAGGTAAATCAGAGCCAAGATGTCACAGATGACAACGGCAGTTTTTAGGATTTTTTTTTACAGTTATGCAAATAGTGACTGCATCATATTACTGTAAATATGCCTAGGCTTTGTATGTAAATAAAAATATAATATAATATAATATAATATAATATAATATAATATAATATCTATGGAGGCGTACATCTAAAACCTTTCTTGCATGTGTGGTGGGGTGTGTCGATCGGTGTTATTGGACAGGAATTGTAGTACTATGGAGCTCTTTACTCGAAGACGCTCTCATTAAACTGACCGCTTGTTCTAGTCTAGAGCTTAAGCTCCTCCCATTTTCGAACTTCAAGACATGATGGACAGGTTTTCTGCTTCCAATCAGAGAGTAGGTTGAATCTGATTGGTTGACTTGTTCACCCAATTGCATTAAGGGAGAAAAAAATGGAAGAAAAGAAGCCTGCATCTAACAGTTCTGGGGGTGTCCAAGAGAGGCCGCTATTATCCAGTCATCTAATGATTTTCTTCTCCAGTTTAGACTTTTTATTTTATTTTTTATTTTTTTTAAGATAACTCATAAGATGTTAAGTTTTAATTGTTAAACTATATTTAACATTTGTTAAGTAAAACACGTTCACTTTACACTTTATTTAGCTTTTTAACTCCTATGACAGTCCTATGCAATATTTACCAACTCGCTGTTCAAAATCAAGTTTTATTGGGTGCACAAAGGCAAGACGAGTTTAAAGAGAGATTGTTTTGTTTGTAAATCTTCAATGCACTTAATTTATTCTTACAAATACGTTTTTGTAAACTACAAAATATACATTTTACATATGTCAAATAAGGTGCCAATTAGGTCTCCAAACTTTAACATGGCCAATTCAATGATAATAAGAAAGTGCTTCATATTATATAAAGATTGAGTTTTTACAGAGTACATTTTTGGCCATTTAAAAAGATATCTGCATAATGGTTTCAACAAATTTTCAACAAAGATTAGCAACTCTGTACATTCCATGTGGAGGAGAAGCCCATCCAGACGAGGGCCCAAGTCCATAATGGTTGACAGATGGGCTTTAGAAAGAAAGTCCTGTAGTGCTCAAGTGAAATCACAGATCTCTCTCTCTCTATTTCTCTCTCTCTCTCTCTCTCTCTCTCTCCGCACTGTCCAGTCTTCCAGTCTGCTCTCCATCTCCAGCAGTGACAGTCCTGAGTGGGCTGTGGGTGAATACGTTCTTTAATGCAGCCGTGGCTTCTGTCAGGGTACAAATGTGTCCAGATGGAGGGACCCCACTGTGCAGGCCTGGCCAGCACTCGGCGGGTGAGGAGAGCTGATGTGTGGGGTGGGGATCCGGTCTAACTGGACTCTTTCTCACTGCCGGGCTGCCGAGTTTTGGCACGCCACCATCCCTCGGCTCAGGTTACAGGTAAACTCGTGCCGGCCGTGTCAGACATGTTGTTTTTCTGTGGCTTGTCAACCCCATGAACCCTGAACAGATTAGTTTGAGTTTGATTTAATGAAAGTGTTCTGTGGTGCTTAATTCATCGAGCACTTTCTGAAAGGGTCAGCTGATTTACAGGAAGGAATCCAAATGGCTGATGTTAAATACAATCCCTTCATCTATGCATCTCACAACTAACACTAAGCAGAGTTTCTTTCACTCGTTTGGGGGTGAAAGTATCAGGCTAAATTTATAATTTAGCCTGATACATTAGTCCAATTTAGTCCTGATTCACAAAAAGAGCAAGTAAAGTATCCACTATTTTTTTAATTCACTCAATTAAACTGGAATTCAAAGAGTCTGTGGCTTGTTCATAGATTTCAAACCAATGTTTTTTAAACTAAAAAAAAAAAAAAAAAGTAATAAGGACCAAATGAGTCTTCCACCTACTTTGGCTTCATCCACTGAAGTCTCTCATTTATTTACTCTCATTTTCATGCAGTTGAACGAGCTCTGAATTCAGCTTTTCATTGCAAGCTCACTATTGTGGATGTGATTCAATCTCAGCACATGTCAGATTCCACCACAGATGAATTAGATAATTGAGTAAACCGGGGAGTATCACTGAATGCACCTCACAGTCTTTCTCAGCAGTGTGTTTGTCAAAACTGTGGGTTCTGTATGTTTTACGGGGTATATCTCTGTCGCCCATCGCACTCTGCCTCTCTATATCAGCACTCAGATCACCATTATCAGCAAAGTGTCGGGTACACTCAGAGCGGTCATCTGTCATTCTCCATCTTTTGCTTTGAAAAGCCCAAACCTGACACCGGCTGACAGCCTCTGCTGTTTACCCAACTAGAAGGACACGGGCAATTGTTCCGAGAACATGACACGGCATACTGGATGGCAATATGGCGGGCGGCTGGGCCCCTTCATCAGCCAACTCTCAGCACCTCTGTCAATACCCAAAGCCCAACAGAGTATCAGATTCACATGCCCATATTTTAGCAATCTGAGGTTCACATGATGATTTGGGTGAAGGACTGGGGAATTGGGCCAGGGAATTGGAACCGACATTCTGCTAAGGGAGTGACGGAGGAGTTGAGGAAAGACCACCTGGGTAACCTTTCATAGAGCTGTCTTCTGGTGCCAAAACATCCTGGAAAAATATTCTCCCTTGCGCTTCATTTCATAGCCTTGTACTAAGTGTAAAACATTGCAAAACTTTGTGAATCTATTACATTTAATAGTTGTAAAAGTTGATACAGTGTGTGTTCACTAACAAACTTCTGATTCATCATTTTGACATACATTTGTATATAACGGCATTATTTTTTCATTACACACTAAAGCCATTTTGTTTACCCTTGGAGACCCAAACAACATTTGTTTCCAACAATTATATATATATATATATATATATATATATATATATATATATATATATATATATATATATATATATATAAAAATTCTCATTCTGAACTGTTTCACAACAACAAATTTGGTCAGAAAAACTGCATATTGAATGTCACAGTTTACTAAAATTACACAATAATCACCTCAAAGTAAAATGTTCTTAAAAATTTTGATTTTCCCATAGAGTGCCATTGTATTCTGAACTCACACAAAATTCACCCCAAAACGAAATATGCTTAAAAATCAAAAAATTTTATAATCAGTGGCTTCCTAAAAACACATACAGTCTCTGATAAAAAAAAAACAAAAAACTTAAAGGATGGAGCATCAACTTAAAGGAATATTCCAGTTTCAATACAAGTTAAGCTCGATTGACAGCATTTGTGGCATAATATTGATTACCAAAAAAAACTTATAATAATAAATAAATAAATAAAATAATAATAATAATCCTGACTCGCCCCTCCTTTTCTTTAAAAAATGCAAAAATCTGGGTTCCAGTGAGGCATTTACAATGGAGGTTAATGGGGCCAATCCGTAAATGTTAAAATACTCACTGTTTCAAAAGTATAGCCACAAGACGTAAACAATATATGTGTAAACATGATTTAGTGTTATAAAATCACTTACTTACTTTTCTGTGTAAAGTTATAGCCAATTTTACAACTTTGTTGCCATAACAATGTAATGTTAACAAACCCTAAAATAACTGTAAAAGTCACAATTTAAACAACTTTACAGCTCAAATAACACATGAGTTTTAACAGAAGAATTAAGTGTCTTTATAAAATAACAAGCTTCACATTTCTGCCTTTAAACCCTCCAAAAATTGGCCCCATTCACTTCCATTGTAAGTGCCTCAATGGAACTTCGATTTTTTCTTTTTTTTTTCTTTTAAAGAAAAGTATGTTCGAGTTGAAATTATTTTTTGTGGTTTCAATATTATGCCATAAATGCTGTCGAAATAGCTTGACTTGTATTGAAACTAGAATATTCCTTTAACTGAATTTATTAAACCACAAAAGCACAGATCACATATTGCAGAAAAACTGAAAAACTGTTTTCTGGCATCTGAATAGTTCTGAGTTCTGTTAGATTGAGGGAAACATGTCTGAGAATAGTCTCTCTATTGTATGTGTGTGTGTATGTGTTCTGATCACCGAGACTTGTTTCTGCGTCTTTAAGATAAGAGAAATTTGTCCTTGAAATGCAAGGCCATGAATATGTGTTGAACATCAACAACGAGAGACTGGTGATATGGTCAAGTCTTATAAAGGCTTTATGATCATTCCACAGGACTGTGGGTGCCTTTACATACATGAATGGGGAATTCCAGTCTGCTCTGCCTGCAACAACAGACCGGGTGGGAATTGGCAACTGTCTCACACTCGCTATTTTGACGTCTCTCTCTGTTGGTCCTTCGTTTCTTCGTTCTTTAATATATATGTTTTGTGTGTGTGTGTGTGTGTACGAGGGGGGCTTTTAAGAGAGTGAGCAGACATCCTGTGTGTGACAGGGATCACTTTCAGCAGAGCACTATACTCATTTCCCTCCTCCAGCCCACACACAATCCTTTCATTCACACTAATTAAGACTGAACAGTATGAATGTATGTGTGTGCAGCATTCTGTTTCTGTATCTTAAAAAAAGAAAGATTCAGTTAAAGGTGCACTCAGTAATTTTTTGGGGTAAAAATAAAAAATAAATAAATATGTATTTTTAAGTTTTAGCTCTAAAGCTATACTTTTGATGTCCCTTCACATGAGATCAGATGAGATTTATCAAGACATAGAAGCATAATACAATTTGATTTATTTTAGATGGAGTGGCTCACCTCATGTTGAGATCACATGACCAGCTGAATGCTACTCACTTTATTTTGGTAACACCCCTGTTATTGGACACTTTCACTTGCAGAATAAATTAATCATGGCCAAGTGCCAATAGTGAATTTATACAGTGACATCCACGATATAAAACTACTGCTTTTGAATGATGCTGCATACATGTGGCTAGGTGTCAATATAAGCAACATAAATAAAACATCCCTGAGTGCTACTGATGGATGATACCACTTCTTGATTATAGGTGATTATAGCCATTTAACACTTGACTTGAAAGCCATCATTTAAACATGTTACAGGCCTAAACTGCAAATTATCAGTCTTTTCTCAACAACAGTTATAGAACATGACCAAACAACTTTTCATTTCTAAAAACTAACAATGGACGACATTTTAATTTAATTTAGTAAAAAGCTTATGATACACATTCATTTTCATGCTAAATAAATAATAAAATCGCAAGGGAAAAAACACCTAGAATTGATATTTTACATGAGGAATGATCCTCTCCATAAAACATCAACATCGAAAGTAGGGACACACGATAATGGTGAAAATGATAATCACAATTATTTAGCAAAATGTTTTAATCACAAATATTAATCACGATTATTCTGTCATTTGAGAACAATTATTTTTATTACAGGTCTGCACAATTTGGAAGAAAAAAAAAAAACGGTTGCAACTGCTAAGATATTAATTCCCAAAGAATGAAGAAAAAATTACATTAAACAGCAGCTCTCATGTTGAACAAGGTGTTAAAACTACAATTTAGTAAGTGATTCCTTTTGAACAAAATGAAGTCATATTTTTTTCCCCATGCTTCACTGTAAATTGAAAGAGTTACTCTGTAGGATGTTTGTACTTGAATTCTCTTTAAGAGATCCATTTTAAAATTATTATTATTATCATCATTATTATATTGCAATATACACTAGTTATAAACCATATTAATATACAGTATTTCTGTAATAATTTAGCATGCGGCATTGATATATATGGTCTCAAGCATTTATTATGGCGGAAAACTGAAGGAAAGATGTTTTTTTGTTGTTTCTGTTGACAAAAGTTTTGTGGTCCTCCTTCCATACTGGACATGGTGAAATGCTCTCATCTCCTCCTCACTCCATAAAACCCTGGTGCCATGTGATTACTTTAGATTTGTTTAGAAACTTGTAATGGCCAAACATATTTAGTCTATCATCTGTAGACACAGCCTATAATGTAAATGAACAACTATTTGCAACTTTACCTGGCTGATAACCAGGTTATTTAATTAACCGTGGGAGGCAGAAACCGTGATCATTGTTAAAATACAATTAATCGGTAGTTTAGGTTCGTTCTGCCTATACCTACTGAGTGCACCTTTAAGAGGAATAAATTGATTGACATGTAAAGACATACAGTAATACTGGATTGAAAAGGGATTGGGGGAAAAGAAGCTTGTGAAAACTGTGAGAGAAAAAGAAGCAGAGCCATTGTCCACTGGCACACACCTATTACCTTTCTCCAGGAGTTCTTTAAAAAGCCTGTGATTGCTTTTGTTGTTCTGCTCTGCTTTTGAAACCAGAGTAGGGTTGTGGTGATTTTGAGCGGTGTGTAACACAGTCCAGCAGGCGATATGTTGACCTGTGACTCTGACAGGATATGCTACGTGAGGTAACAAGAGCAGTTGATGTGCCTCAGGCCACTGTGAGCCTTAATCTCACATGCATTATTCAAAGACCTGCCTCAGGGGACAGCAGCACTAATGGCCTCCATGATAATGTACCTGATAGCTGGACTGTGGTCAGTTCATTTAACATTACAGCACCTCTGGCATCCAGCTGCATGACAACATGCACAGCTCAGATTGCTGGCTGCTTAGAGCCAGAAAAAATGCTTATACATGAACTTTGAAGTTTTAGTAAGGATTCTCTGTGATCAATGTGAGGCACGAGGAAAGAGCAATATGCTGTGTCATGATGAAGCAGATATTTTAAAGACCTCTAAAAACCAAGTAAAAAAATGGCATGAAAAACATGCACAACAATATATATATAAAAAGAATGATCCGACAGATGCCATAAAATTCATTGAGGTACGATGAATTATATGAATGTAATCTGAAACATTGTATTATGAGGGACAACTAAAGTGTGCATTTCTTGCTCTATTACAAGCAAGTCTATGTTATCATAACTGTATTCTAGCTGATATAGTATAATTTGTTGGTATGCAATGCAATATACAATCATAGTAAAAAATGGAAAAATGCAAAAATGGTCCCAGAATACTCTAATTCACCCTAAATGTTAAGTAAATAATGTAAATCAGACTCAATATGATTCATAACTACCATAAGCACTCCAACTGACCTGAGCAACTTTCTTTCACAGAATATTTCAGCTATAATGACATGAGTCACATATTTCTGTTGCCCGTTTTTTTTTTTTTTTTTTTTTTAATAAATCAGAACTAACGATGCCTGATTCAGGAATTAATCATTCTTTTGTGTCGGTTCTATTCAGTAAATTGGCTAAACGAGCTTGCAAAATGGTCTGAATCATTCGGACTGTTCTCTCACTGAATCATTTGGAGCAGTTTGTCACTCAGTAAAACAGCCGTAGCCAGATGTAGGCATGGGCAGGGGTGGGCTGAGCCCACCCAAACGTGAGTCTTGCCCACCCAATCAAACATTTGGCAAACAATATATATATATATATATATATATATATATATATATATATATATATATATATATATATATTTGGTGAAATATTAGATTTTTTACTATTTGTGCATTGGTCAAAAGCAATTTTGGGGCGGGCTATGTGTTGCAAACATTGAGGGTGGGCTGTACCGCCCCAACAAATTACAAAATAGCACCAGAAATTTGTAGTATTTTTAAAAATTTTTTTGTCATTGTCCGAAAGCAACGACACACTCAAGAAGCAGCTGCTGCAAACCAGAGAGTCACAGACGTCACGCAAGCGAGAATAGTAATATGAGATATTTTTGTGCAATGCATAAGTTTTTAGTGCCCGTAAAGAAGCCTGGTGTTGTCTCTAGCAGTAGTGACTATGTGGCTTATGTTAATGTACATCATGCACCCTCTTCCCGCTCATCAAATATCTCCCTCCACCTCAGCTCCCCAAAATTATACTGCGGGTGTTTGCAAAATACTGGACCTGAATTGTAAAGCACTCTGTTTTTGCCATGAAAATAACCTTTGGTGCTGACGTGGCTTTACTTTCAGTCCATCCATCCATCTGTCTGTCCATCTAATTATTTTGATGTGGATTTTGTAGTTACTAAATTTTCACATCAAGTTTTCTCTGAATTTTAGCATATGAGCCAAACTCGTCTGTCACAGGACAGATCATAATCTTAAAGACCTGATTTCAGTCATAACTCAATTTTGCGTTTTGCCTTTGAAGGGCAGTATAATTGCTAATTACATTTCTATTTAACCAATTAATCAGAAAGGTCAAAGAGAAATAATCAATATAATTTAATATATAATTACTTCTTTAAGCAGTTCCCATTTTTGTTCAAATTTTAGGTTCTTAATCTTGTACACTCACCAGCCACTTTATTAGGTACACCTGTACAACTACTTATTCATCTTATTCAATCATGTGGCAGCAGTGCAATAGATAAAATCATGCAGATATGGGTCAGGAGCTTCAGTTAATGTTCACATCAACCATTAGAATGGGGAAAAATCTCAGTGATTATCTCAGTGATTTCGACTGTGGCATGATTGTTGGTTCCAGACGGGCTGGTTTGAGTGTTTCTGTAACTGCTGATCTCCTGGGATTTGCATGCACAACAGTCTCTAGAGTTTACTCAGAATGGTGCCTGTGACAGCAGGGGCGTGGTCGAGCGTCCGTCGAGGGAGAGAGAGAGCGGGAAGGGTGCATACACCTGAGCCAAATTATGACTAACACCTGTCTCTAATTGCAGTGAGATTGGGGAGAGCAGCATAAAAGGACCATGCCAGCGCCAGTTCGAGGGAGAGAGCCAGAGATCGACAGTCCTGCTGAGTAGTTGATGTGTTAATGTGAAGCTAAAGAGTTAAAGAACAGCTAATGAGATACTGTAAAGCTATTGAGTTATTGTAAAGCTGTAAGCCCAGAAAGTTGACAATTAAAAAGCCTTACCTGAGACTGAAGAAACCTGGTTACCTGTGCCCTCCTTCCCTCCCTGTGTGAAGCTTTGTTACAGTGCCAAAAACAAAAACATCCAGTGAGCGGCAGTTCTGTGGGCGAAAACTTCTTATTCATGAGAGAGGTCAACTGAGAATGGCCAGACTGGTTCGAGCTGACAGAAAGTCTACAGTAACTCAGATAAACACTCTGTACAATTGTAGTGAGAAGAATAGCATCTCAGAATGCACAACATGTCAAACCTTGAGGCATGTGGGCTACAACAGTAAAGACTATGCTGGGTTCCACTGCTGTCAACCAAGAACAGAAAACTGAGGCTGCAGTGGGCCTACCATTTGTGTACCTCAGCAGAAATTGATATTCATCAGACCAAGCGATGTTTTCCCAATCATCAACAGTCCCGTTTTGGTGAGCCTGTGCCCACTGCAGCCTCAGTTTCCTGTTCTAAACTGACAGTAGTGGTACCCAGAGGGGTCTTCTGCTGCTGTAGCCCATCCGCCCTAAATGTTTGTTGTGTTGTACATTCAGAAATGTCGTAACATGTGGTTATTTTGGTTACTGTCACCTTCCTGTCAGCCTGGACCAGTCTGGCCATACTCTTATGACCCCTTTCATTAACAAGCCATTATTGCCCACAGAACTGCAGCTCGCTGGATGTTTTTTTGTTTTTCACACCATTCTCTTTACACTGTATAGGCTGGTGAAATCCCAGGAGATCAGCAGTTACAGAAATACTCAAACCAGCCCGTCTGGCACCAACAATCATGCCACGGTCAAAATCACTGAAATCAAATTTTTTCCCCCATTCTGATGGTTGATGTGAACATTAACTGAAGCTCCTGACCCATATCTGCATTATTTTATACATTACATTTTATACATTACACGAATAGCTGATTAGATAATTGCATGAATAAGCAGATGTAAAGGTGTACCTAATAAAGTGGCCAGTGAGTGTATGTTATTGATCTCCCCATCTATTATATTTCCTTCCACTCCATCCTTGTATTTATCCTTGATATTACTTCTCTCCATTCCATCTTTGCATTTGTGTGTACTATGATTTGTCATTGTAATTTGCTTTAAGGCTGAAAGGCTATTGTTGTATTTCATTTCATAATAATGAAGGTAGTATACCAATAAGGTTGTCAGGACCCACTTCAATCCTATTATTATGTACTATAATGTTAATCCGTTTATTTATTTCAATAGGTTTTGTTTTTTAATATGGGGAAGAAGTGTAAAATATAGGTGTAATGAGCCTTATGATCTTATTGCCACGTTACGCCAATTATAGACATGAAAATAAGTTGTATGAGGGTCTGTGTGGGTGCCTTGTGCCACCCCCAGCAAGATGCCGGATGGAATAAATATCACTTAAAACAATTATTTCAAACCATAATAATAATTGGCAATTAATGATTTTGACAGTATTTTTGATCAATTTAATGCATCCTTGGTGAAAGGAAGCATAAGTTTCTTTCAAGAACAAAAATGTCTTTGTGTTCTAAAAATGGAAGCATATATACTATAATATAATTTTCATAAAGTAACTTGGAAAGTAATTACTTGAGTAGTTTTTCTGCAAACTACTTATTTACTCTTACTTGAGTCATAATATTTCTCAGTGTTTCTACTTGAGTGAATTATTTCTTCAGTAGCAGTACTTTTACTTAAATAAAAAATAAAAAAATGTATTCTTTCCACCACTGGTCTTAACTTAGTGCGAAGTCCAAATTCAGTTCCTGCATTTGCAGTTTGGAGATTCCACCAGCAGGTGTTATTTCTGATTAAAAATTTTTTATTGATTCATACAGATAACAGAGAAAAGCAAAACATATATACACAGAATCAACATTTAACCCTCACTATTTTTTAGAATCCTTGACCACACTCCCTCCTCCAATACCAAGTTTAAATCTTTCTCCCATAATCTCTTGATAGAAATTAAGGCTCCGTCCCCCAGACTCTGAATTAACAGGGAGTAATACACTGATGCCTCATGACCTTTTCCAAAAGCAGTACCAGCAGGTGCTAATAAAGTTCATGTCCAAATTCTGAAAGTACAGAACATCAAATTATGTCCTTGATGATCGCTGCTGAAGCGTTTGTTGAAACAAAAAATTATGAGATTTGTGTTTTATTTGTGTTTGACATTTTCTAGAGGTCATGGTTTATTACTTCAGTTATTATTATTATTATTGTTATTGTTATGTCACTGCAGGGGCCGTGGAAGAAGGAGAGAGTAAAATATTTGGATTTTGGATTTTTTTTGATCACTTCGTTATTTTGATTATAGTTTCGTTGAAGTGTAATTTTAATTTAGAAGTGTTTTTGGTGTAATTTTTTTGTTTCAATAAATGAATTTAATTTTTCAAAATCATTGTTGACCTGTAGAAGTGAAGTGCGTGCTGATACAATCACTGTTAATACTAGCCATGATTTGTGTGTCAGTAGATGAAAATGATTAATAATATTCTCAATATAATATAAAATTATCTTTAATTTAACAGAGCCTACATTCATCTCCTGAACCACTTTTTCCTTGCGTATAAAAGGAATGTGTCCCATTTAACAAGGACGCACAAAATAATGTGAATTCATATTTTTATTCTTCCAATTCATTGCATACAGTCAATTTCACTACCAACTTCTAATGAATGTGCTGTCTTTGTTTATATCACTGGTGCTTGACAGGGAATGGACTGTATAACAGGACGGAGACGGTGCCAGAGAAGAACCTCCACTGACCCAATTAGTGCCTTGCACGCTCGATTTCACCAATCCCACTTGCGGCAAGACTTAGCGCATGCTTGCACGAAAATACCAAAACTTCATGGCCAGGGCCATTGACTTTGCGCTTATGAGTTAAGGCACTGCACTGCGTGTAACGTTTGTGCTCTTAAAATAGGGCCCATTATGTTTATATCTTGTGGCTATACTTTTGAAACAGTGAGTATTTGAACATTTACGGATTGGCCCCTTTCACTTTCATTGTAAGTGCCTCACTGGAACCCAGATATTTGCTTTTTGTTTTTAGAAAAGGAGGGGCAAGTCAATTGAATTTTTGTGGTCATCAACATTATTCCACAAATGCTGTCGATTGAGCTTAAATTGTATTGAACCCAGAATATTCCTTTAAGGACACAGAGAAAAAAACAGCTCTGGATGAAGTGGATATTTAAATTCTTACCAAGTTATTGAATTATGGATTATCTTCTAGTGTGTTAAATTGGATCAAATCTTATCTGATGGAACGTACTCAGTGTGTTAAGGTTAACAATATATTATCTCAACCCAAATCATTTAATTTGGGAGTCCCTCAAGGATCAATACTGGGGCCACTGTTATTTAGCCTGTATATAAATGATCTTCCATCTGTGTGTGATGATGAAGGTATTTTAATGCATGCAGATGATGCTGTCATATATGCACATGGTATTAATGCAGATCAAGTAGCAACAAAGCTCTCATGTATAATGCAAAAAGTTTCACTTTGGCTTAAGTCCACAGATCTTACATTGAATACACAAAAAACTGTAACCATGTATTTTAATAAGACATGTAAACCAAGAGCTCTTCTGTATGTTTATGTTGATGGTCAGAAGTTAAATAATGTACAAGAAGTGAAATATTTAGGTGTTATCTTGGATTCTACTCTTTCTTTTAAAAAACATATATATATAAAAAAAAAGAGTAATACATTGAAATATAATATAGCGACGTTTAGACATATTAGAAACTCTCTTACTTATGAGGCATCATGGATTTATTTGAATGCAATTGTATTTTCCCATATTAAATACTGTATTTCTTGTTGGTCACAAGCAAACAAGATAACTTTAAAGCCCATTATATCACTTTATAAACAGGCTATAAAAGTATTAGATAGGAGATCTTTGCTGTACCATCACTGAGGTATATTAAGTAAATACAGGTTATTAAGCTTTGAAAATGTAATTGTCTATTCAAATGGTAGGTTTGTTTTTAAAATAGTTCATAACATTGCTCCTCCCCCTTTTAAAAGATTTGTACATCTTTGCTCAGAACAGATGAAAAGGGTTTCTAGATCTACTGCATGGAGAGATTGCAGAATTCCTAAAAGAAATTCTGCATTTGCACAATCAGCTTTTTTATATAAGGCAATTAAAGAATGGAATAAGCTACCCGATGATCTTAAAATTTGTGTAGATTTTTATACGTTCTCCAGAAAAGTTAAAAATTGGCTTTTAGGACTTCAAATTTGTCATCATTAATTTTGTACGATGTTAGTATTTTACTGTTAATGTATATGTGTGTATGTATGTGCATATACAATAAAATAAACTACAATCAACTGAAATAAAAGGCTACATTTTAGAGAGGTTACTTTGAGAAACTTTAACGAATGCTATCTCTTGTGAATAAGGAGCATCCGACACCCCCTGTTTTTCAATTGTTTTCTGTGTAAAGATTCGCTAAATGGATGTTTTTGACCACTGTGCTATGTTTTTAGCACCTCTACAGGAGTGCTGCATTTTTATATGCTATCAAGCTGAAAAGAACTTCAACTGTTAAAAATGTGTTTCGAGACACCTACATTCTGCTGTATTCATTGCACTGCTTCTTGCTTTTTTAACAGGTGAACGTGTTTGTTCTGAACGGTTACTGTCTTTTAGAAAGGCTTTAGGCAATAGTTACATGAATGCTACACATACTTTTGCTACATTTTTTTTTTTTTTTGCACACACACACACACACACACAAAATAAAAATAAAAAAACAAAAAAAAAATCCCACCTACAGAATAAGGATATACTTAGTCAGATTTCTGTGCTTATCCTCAGATGAAATCCTGCAGGCGGCCATCATAGAAAGGCTATCGTCACTGAGGTTTTCTACTGTTAAATGCACATTTTGGCTTTTTACACCAGCATAAATGAAGCATTTAAGCTGATATAGCATTTCTCTAGAGTTTCAGGCGTGTTTTCTAGTTCTGAGGTAGGAGGTGGTAGTTTTTATGTGTTTGTTGAGTGTGTGTTTTTGTGTGGATTTTGTGCACAGGCTGGAAGCACCACTCCAGTGTGGGACTCAGCGACTTCTCTGTCTCACTCTAACAGGTGTTGATCTCACGGCAGGCCCTGACAGGAAGTTTCCGCAGCCCTCCACTAGGCCCATTGGAGTGCACATCAGCCTGACGGATGGATGAATGACACCAATGAAAATGGAGCGCTATCCTCTGGGTAACCCGCTCAGAATGAGTGACAGGGTGCAGGCGGGAGAATAGACTGCCTTTGAACCTGAAAATACTCCTTTTCCTCCCTCTCTTAACTCTTTTCTCCCCATTTTCTCTTTTTCAAGGTGCAGATTCCCCCCGACCTCTGGCAGATCCACTCTTTTCTTTTTGGTAGCATTTTGTTTTGGGTATGTGGGTGTGGGTGTTGTGTGGGCAGTGTAGGGTGTGAGGCGTGTTAAATGCTCTCCTTTCAGAGGCAGAATGTGTCAGTCAGCTCACAGACTCTGTTTTGTTTGGAGCTGTCAACCCTTCTGGAAGAGGGAGAGGGAAAACTGGGGGAGTAAAGAGGGAGAGAGAGAAATCAGAGGGCGAGCAGAGAGGGACGTGTGGGTGTAGAGAGAGAGACAGCTGGGAGGCCTACAGGAGAGCCTGACCTCATCTCAAGAGCAAAGGGTCACTGGCAGGCCACTCACAACTATTCCACAAAGCTGAAATGTGTTATTGAACACTCAGTCCATGACAGAATAACTCTTACTGCATACAGCAAGTAGAGTGAAGTTTATGCAAAATATATATAGCTAAAAAACGTTCTTTTTTGTTGTATTATTGAAAAGTTAAATGGCAAACATAAGGCAACACACACTTATCCATTTTTGTTTGAAAACTCTGTTGTCAGTTTCCTATTGTCATCGATTTCCAAAGTACGTGGTAAAGGAGAGCATATTCAAAATGCTTGTTTTTTGTTGGAGGAAAATGGTATTCTAGTGTAGATGAGGCAGGTAAACATAGCGAAAGTAATGCATTTTTAAATTAAAGTGTATTAGGGTGGATGTAAAAGTGTTCACCCAAAAACAAAACCTGTACTCCAAACCCTTATGACTCAAGTTATATTTTTTTCTGTGGAACTCTAAAGGAGATGTTAGGCACAAAGTTAAGGACTTACATTCTGAGTCACCATTTCATTGCATCTTTTTTCCATACATTAAAAGTGAATGGTAACTGAGGCTGTCAGTCCCTAACATTCACCCTAACATCTCCTTTTGTGCTCCACTGAAGAAAGTAAGTCATAAGAATTTGGAATGAAATTAGGATAAGAAAATGACATTGGATTTATTTATTTATTTATTTTTGGGTGAACTATCCCTTCAAGCTGGGATAAAAAAAAATACACACTTTAGCTTTAAGTTCATAGTAACATTTACTCAGTGTTCTCCCATCTGCTGTTCTCTTGTCTTTGTGGACTCACTGGTGGGTTAGTGCTGCATTCTCACCAGAATGTTTGTTTTGTGGTGACTCTCTTTTGTACCAGGACCTCCTCCACTCTGGTTGGAGAGCTTCTTTAAAGGCTGCCAATCACAGTCAGGAGATTGAGGGATCTCTGACAGGTCCTCTCTCATAAGAGGCACAGGGTGGAAGGTGAGGGTCAGGCTACTAACAGTGGACAGAATGACAGATAGAGAGACAGTGAGAAAGAGAGAGAGAAGTAACACCAACAAATACTAACTAATCAACTAAATTCCTCCAGATTTCTCCAGTCCATTTCTTAAGTTTTATCCCCATTTCCATGGTGGTTTTAAAGTAAGGAACTGGGGAGAAGCTTTGCTGACAGACCCTCTCTCACTGGGAAAGGGACAGACTGGTATGCATCTGCTCTGGCTCCGTGCCCCACTGAGTGTCAGCGTGCAGATGGAAGTGGTTATTTGTAATAATAAACCCTGGGAATGAGAGAGATGTGTGCCCTCACAGCCTGAGACATGCGTGACTCCAAAGCTCAAACAGCACTCAGAAGCAGGGATTAACAAAAGTCCCTTCCCACTACCCTTCTGTAATGCTTTCATTCTGACAGTAAATTAGTATTATCTAAAAGCATCCACAATTATTTTATTTTTGCACTACAAAAGCAAAGTGCAGTAACTATACCAACAGTGAAACTGAAAAACAACCCGTTCTCACTCCCAAGGTGTGAAATTTTGTCACTTGTGCAAGAGCCCTGTGCATCACTATATATAGATGCCAAAAGCGCCCTGCAGTGTCAATTTATCATTTCATAAGGGAGATTTCACTGTTAATCTTCGGATACGATCGTGTGTTTTTAACCGCATTGTTTTATCATACTTGTAAATTAGAACTATAGAAATCATTTTTTAACATGATTAATGCATTTACCAATTTAAAAGTAGATTTAGATTGAGTGATAGGTTAAGGACCTCTTAACTGTAAATTTTTGTACAAAACAAACCCAGATGGGACTTGTGATAAGTCACATTCACATAACCCGATGGAGTGAAGCATCAGCATTGGCCCTGCATCGCATAGTGCTTTGTTTACTGGACAATTCGGATGAAGGATCATTACGTGGACAGTGCCAACGCTAAAAGCAAAACAAGACATTCTCTGCAAGCACTTTTCATGCGAAGTTCAAAGCAGCGTGAATCATGTGAATGCGGCTTCACGATTGCTGTGGCAAAGTAGATAGCCTATTGCAGTGAAGAGGCAACTATGGGGACTTGTTCTTTCAATGAGTTAACCTCCCACTTACACTAGGGAAATGTTTATTGTACTTGAATTGGTGCTTTTGTTACAAATGTTTTTCGAAGAAGGAACTAAATGCAGTTTGACAGGAAAAGAAGTGCATATAGTGTCAAATTTCAGCACTTTCAAAATCTGTGATTAATCACGATTGACTATCTAAAAATTAGGATGGGCATGAGTATTCGAGTACTTGGGCACTCGGATGTGCAGCAATGATCGATCATGAAAACGATGATCAATGGTGATCATGCATGATGTGACGTCTGACTTAATTCGAAATTCAGTGACAATTACCTGACAACTAAACACAAACATGTCAAAGAGGGAGCTTATTTTTAATTTTAAGATTGATTATGTTGTGATTTTGAGGGATACATTGATTGTCAGAGATGTCTCATAACAACCAAACTGATATACAACACTGCAATGCTATCATTATGATAATCAAACGAGAGTGTAATTAACCTTGTTTTGAACACTTATCTCTGCAAAATGTTTGCTAAACACGTTTTATTATCATTTAATGTAAGAACTTTGACTCATTAATGGATATTATTTAATAAATGTGAATGTTTGTCATGGACAGTAAACCTCCCTGCCCTGGGTGCCAAAATGATTGTGTGACGTAACACACACTTCCATCTCAACGAAATGGGAGTTGAAAATTTCCTCACAAGTTTCCAAGTTAGAAGTCCGACATAATGTGCCATTCCGTTGCACTTTCCCCAGTTAAAATGTGGAAATTCCAACTCTCCGAGTTGAATGGAACGCTTCATGAATCATCGCAGCAACAACAATACGGAGCATCACGGCTTTCCCCATGAGAGTGAACACTTGGGGAGACACACACACACACACACACTAAGCTTGTGGCAGTGGACTCAACGCGCTGCGAGTGTTTCAAACAGCTAGACAGAGTGCAGCTAAATGGAACAGAATGCAGCATCTTCAAAACTGAACTTCAACTTCACATGCATATTAAAACGCGATGGTTATGGCATCTCCTGTTAAGCCAACCACGATTTGGAAATAGACGGTTCAGACAGTCACTAAAAAAACTGGTGTGCACTTACTAAGATTACTATGGTAACCTGAAAGAAAAACTCTTTTATTGAGTTGGCCAGCGAATCTTCACATAATAACATAATATAATGCAGTATATTTTGATTACGCAATCTTTTGTACATTTTGTAACAGATTATTTTATAACAGTTTATAATAATGAATAGACGATACAATGGAACAACAAGACGCAATGCAGCAGCCAAAGACGTTTGTCAGACATGTTATTATATATACAGTTATGCACATGTCATTGCCCCTCGAGTACTCGACGAGTACTTGACGAGTACTCGAGTAATTAGTCTGAGTACTCGAGTAGACAAAATGCCCAAAATGCCAATCCCTACTAAAAATTATGTGATTAATCGCGATTAAATATTTTAATGGACTGACACCACTATTATAAACATATTAGTGTAGTTACATTACACTATTGTATTGGTATTTTGATCTCCATAACCCAACCCCATTCATAAACCTAACCAATTATCAACAATATAAAAGATGTAACAGGTAGATACATTTAGTCAAAATAATTGTAGTTACATTACACTATGATATAGATATTTTTATAAACACCTAACCCTACCCCTACACCTGAATAATAACTTCTCAACAATATAAAATACGTAACAAGCAGATAAAAGTACAATTACAATTACACCTGAACTTAAGCATGTGCTCACACGACACTCAAGAGCATGGCATTTGACATCAGTGATGTCAACGCTTTTTCATAATGCTTCTTGAGGCAGCAATTTTTGAATGTTTAAGTGAGTACGGGATCTGTTACAGCGGTGGGACCATCATTATTCAATAAAAACATAAATTTGGGTCTGTTCTTCACACAGAATAATCTTATGGTTACAAAATTGTATTCCAACATACAGTATAATTTTACAATGATAAAATTCTGATGCCCTTCGTGTCAGTCTATGGGTGCCAAAGGTTTCTCAGTGAAACCTATGCGCTTACCGGCTGTGCCAAAATATAGACGCTAGAGGGTCTTTTTTTGTGTCTACTAGTGAAACACAGGGCTTTTGTACAAGCATCAGTATTTGATGCCTTGGGAGTAAGACTCCTTTGGAAAAAAGGGGCAAATAATTTTAGTTACTGCAATTTTCACACTCATTTGAGCATAGGACCCATCTGTCACAGGAGAGATCCTAGTCTAAGAGACCCACTTCGGTCATAACTCAATTTTGTCAAAATTTGTAGTTTTTGCGAAAGTCATCAAATGATGCTCAGACTTTTTTCTGTCAATCACAGTGCAGTTCATTATGAGTTCTCTTTAATTATCAGTAATTTCTGAGTCTTTAAACTGTCACTGAAATATTTTGGAATAAAAAACATTGTATGCTCAAAACAGAATTTATGACTGTATACAGTACAGAGGGCAGAGGCAATATTTTGCAAAAAATGATTCAAATATTTCTTCACTTGCTGCTGATAATTTACGCCAAGAAGCATGTGACAGGACCGTACACAGGGACAAGACCTGATTGAGCACTTTTACGAGCTGAATGTCCACAACATGTCAACCTTTTCCTTCCACAAATAAATATTGTGCAAACGGCAGAAACACAGTATTTATGCTCAGCACATGAAAAACACACAAACATTGTTTTTCAAAGACTGCATGCTTAAACTTTCCTTGCCCTCACAGTGAAAACAATTCAAGGGAGTTGAATACCACGTAGGCTACTGCATGTACTGCTGGTGAAATTTACACATTCATTGTAGTTTTGTGTGGTTAGTGCATCAAGTTATGGAAAAATACATAAGGGATTTTTTTTTTTTTTTACATAAAAATGTACAAATTAGGCATGCATGTGATTAGGCAACATCAAGTAAGGGAAATCAGTGAATTCTGAATTTTTTCCCACCTAAATTCGCAGAATATACCAAATTTGAATGTTCATGCCCCAAAAATCGCTTTTTGATCTCCGAACTTTTGTTCTTTCGTGCTTTTGCTCTAACACTTTTTCTATATTTGCAAAAAAGTGAAAGAACACTGTTTGTTCTCTTACTGTTAGTAACTACTGTTTATGTAGTTACTAATCAAATAACTTGCTGTGCTTTTCCTGTCACGTCAATTAAAAAACAAAAGTAAAAGAATGCTGTTTTCTTCTCTTTTGTTAAGGTCATGGTTAGGTTTAGAAGCATATTAATGTAGTTACTAATCGAATGTTTACAAACTTTGGAAGTGCAGTGCATAATGTTTGATCATGTCCAGCTTCAGCCACTGGGGCTGTTTTGCATGTTCAGAAAGCATGGACCAATTTCTACAGACAAAAAACTCGACCTCCTGTCGCCGATTTTCCCATGAGATTAGTCTGGATTAGAACATTGCATATTATCATACTGTAAGCTACTTACTTTGTGTGAATAGTAAATTGCATCCTTATTATGCTATTCAGTCAATCAAACATTTAATTTGACTTTGTAATGATGTGACAATTTCTTTCTTTTCTACTGCAAAATTCTGGTTAATTGAATTGTTGTTTTTTTTCATCAAGTTATGAACAAATGACTTCAAGGTTTTACGCAGAAACTACTGCAGTTGTGATTAGAGCATTGTATAACGCCATAAACCACTTTCTTTGTGTGAATGATAAATCGTGTCCCTTATTAAATGAATAAGTTGCCCAAACCTTTCGTTTGCCTTTGTTATTATGTCACAATCAGTTTCTCCCCTTTCACAGAATTCTAGTTAATTAACTTCTAGCATGGCAGCCGTGTTGGTTGGCTACTTTAGGACTCAAAGTCTTCACGCTCTTGTCAATATTGTGTGTATCAGAGCTCTGATTGGCTCTTCTTTTGTTAACAAGCTGGTCAGTTTTCTGACAGCAATGACAGCGATGTGGCATGATGTCTTTGTATAGTGAGAGAGGAGTGTGGTCCAGCCAGCTCACGCTGTCACTCCGCAGCTGCTGGCTGTCTCTGGGTGGATTGCGCTGTGCCTCAGCCCCTCGTACACTGTCTGTTGACCTTCCAGTCTCGGGGCTCTTGTTCTCTCTCACTGCAGTGAGCTTTGAACCTGAAATCGGTGTGTTAGAAGCAATCAGGGCCAAGTTCTGTTTTCAGTCCTCTCCCCCTCAGGCCTCACAAGCTGTTCTGTGTGATCAGACTCTTTGGGCAATGAGATTGGATGTACTAGTCAAGAATTAGGGAAACAGTCTTTGTACAGGCAGCTTGTGGTTTGGCTCCAATCAGAAAGCCTTCTCGGGCTGTTTCTCTCTCTTCGGCAATCATTACTGTGTCAAAATGAGCACAGTGTGTGTTTTAAGGCTTTTAAAGATGAGACACTTCTTCAGTGTTTGCTTTCAAATGTATTCTTAGATGCTTTAAGAATATACTTTATATTAGGTGTCTTGAACTTATTACTATGTACTAACATTCAAGGGTTAAATTGGGGCATTAGATCACAAAATAATGTGCAACCAGTGCTCCAAGTAGGAAGAAATGTTTGGGTACAGAACCACGCACAATGCATTGATTGTGTATAGAAGTGTTGTTACATTGTACATACATTTAAAGTACCTGCATATAATTACATATGTAATAACACTGACCCATATGCTGAACCATAACCCTACCATACTCCAACCTTGGTAGAAGCAAATGTAAATCTTGCAAGAGTTTTGCACAATTGGCACATTGTATCAAATGCTTATCAATTTAAAAGACACTTAATATAAAGTGGGACAAGTTTTATAATCATGCAATTCTGTTAAAAGGGTTTCAGGTCTATTTAAAGAAGTTCATCTGATTTTGGTGATTTTGCTTTGTGGGGATCTGTTGTAAACAAAAGTGTAGTTATTTTATATTCTCTTACTTCCACTGGTAAGAGAAAATCAATGATGTCAAATTGAAATATTTTTTTCTAAGGTTTCTCTATAGGATGTACTGTGAAATATATATTGCACTGAAAAGATCCAAAAGCTCTTTTGGCTCTTTTATACTGACCATATGATGAAACCTCAGCACTAAGTTTTTCCTCTGACAGTCTCAACTTTGACTCACTAATTGAGCGAGACAGCCGTTAGCTGCTCGCCATTCCCTCTCTCATGCGTTATTTGAGAATACTTTCCGTCCTCGAGACTGCTTCCAGCAATATGGCAGGAATTCAGTCATCACATTGTCAATGGTTAGTCTTATTTTCTCTGCTCTTCCTGGAGCCTGTAAACAAACAAGCTAACAATAATAACACCACTGCAGTCTACAGAGAAATGCAACATCTGTAAAATGTTATTATAGATTGTAGGGTAAAACTGGTAAATCAGATATACAGTAGATTAAATTAAAGAACAATATAATATTGGATGTATCCAAAATATGTTGGAATGATCACATTTACATGTGCATAATCTGCAGACTAAGATCCATATTATGGTTTAGCCTTAATTGTGAAAAGACATAAAATAAGCATAATTTGAATCAACTAAGACATGCACAATCTTTTCCTGCTATTCTCTTCTGAAAACACTGGAGATGCTTGCACTTGCCATTTTTCACCATGCATTTTAGCATTTATTTATTTATTTATTTTTGTACAGTAATTTAATTAACTCCTTTCTTTTTCTTTTTCAGACCATTCCTATCTGAATATGCTGGTTCAAGCTCTGGTCAACTCAACACTGGACTACTTACTGCAATGCTCTGTTGGTCAGCCTCCCAGCTAGCATGATTAAGCCACTGCTGAAGGTCCAGATCGCAGCAGCGCATCTGGTCTTTAATCAGCCAAAGAGGGCTCATGTCGCCTCACTCTTGATTTCATTCCACTGGTTAACTGTAGCTGCTTGAATAAATTCAAGGCTTCAGCCTTCAGGACAGCCTGTGGAACAGCACTCTCTTACATCAATTCACTCCTCCAGCTCTGCCCAAAAATGTTGTCTCTTCCTTCCTCCAAAAATGCGTTTTATTCAATAGCTTGATTTTCCCTGCTATCTGTATCTAATATCACCCATGCTTATCTTCGTTTGTGCAGATATAAATGTATTTTTAGCTATAGTGGAAATTCTGAATAAGATGTTTCCATGACTCAAAATTCAGATTAACACAGGCATTTGCAACTTTTGAAGAGTGTTGGTGTATTTGATCTGTTTACTCATAGATAGTAAAGGTCTGTAGAAGCAGTCAGTGTGAATGACACAATAACATTCTCTCACAGCAGAGCCAGAACTGTGATATGTTCCACTTGTCAACCGCTGCTTATGAACTTCACGTCTCAAGAAGCGGTCAAATATTTACTTGACTGCACAATATTTGCAATTCAGAGTGAGTGACCTTTCGCTGAGATGGAAAGTTTGCTTGGGATGAAAATTTGTCTTCATGTTAAGATTGCCACTGAGTTCTCAAAGCCACAGCCTTTGGTCTGCCCAGCCAGCTGTCTGGAACTGACTAATCCAGGAATGGATTTACATTGTCCATACTCCAGACTGTCATTCTCAATTTGGGAGCCATCAAGAGGCAATCTGGAAACTGTTAGTCAGTGAGTCCTGGCAGTAATTGCTTGCAGCTGAGAATTCAGTCCTGTGTAAAGTAAGGGGGTTACTAGAGGGAAACCTGAGATGTAACAAGTGCAATTGACCCTTTTCTGAATTCCCTCTCTGAGGAGCCAGATTTTGGCTCAACACAGCTCAGGAAACAGGCTTTCTACAAGCAGGAAATGAAGCAGCTCACACAGACAGACCTCTGTTTTTATTCAAACACACTAATACATATCTTACAGAAGAAAAAAGAAAAAAAGACCCTGAAATAAGGATTTAAGATGTTTTCATCTGCAAATATTTACCAAAAATATAAAATATATGTTGTCTTTTCAAATCAAACATACACATTCTCACTCAACCAAGCACACACACAAACACTCAGATGGTCCTGGTTAATGGTGAGACTTCAGGGCTCCTACACGTTGTTTCCCCTGTGTGCTCTAGTAAACAGCATGACAGTATGTTTGATTAAGGCTGCACGCTGGAGAGAGCAGGTTTCGAGGACACAGTAGGGGTCTGGGCTCTCTCAGGAGCCTCTGTGTGTTTACTCTGATTGTTTTAAGGTCAGAGAGAGAACACAGCAATGTGCAGAGAGCTCAGGCATTCCTGGTCCCTTGACCACAGGCAACATAATGCTTTGTACTGGAGGAAAGCTGATAGAAATATGTGTGGTATCTTGCAATACTTCTCTCATAGCAAAAATAAATAAATAAAAGAAAATAAGCCAAACCAAAAGTTAGGTAGAGCAGTGGTTCTCAAAAAGTGGTTGCAAGTCGGTTCTGATTTGATCATGGACAGCAGGAGAAAACCAGACTAAATTCTGTAAAAGATAATAAATTGAAACTAACCATATAATTATGCATGGTTAAGATAGCAAAATATGAAGGCTTGTCAACTTTTACAAAAAGGGGAGAAAAAGCTTTTGTTGTTGATGTCAAAAGCCGTGCAACCAATCAACCTCTAGGTTATTTTGGTGGGAAATCATTCATTTGGTCATCAAAGCTCATTAATTATCCATGCCCAGTGCATGCTGGGAACACCAGCTTTGAAAATGTAAGTAAAATGTACTTATTTTATTTACCAGTGAAATTTACTCAAATGAGCAAATAAATATGACAAGGTTTTTTACTTTAGAATGAATACACAATGACACATTGTAAAGATAACAAACAATCGTAAATAATATTTATTTATAAGCTAGAGCATTACATTTTACATGTAAAATCTGAGACATTAACAAAAAACAGTTGAGAACCACTGAGGTTGAATATTCAAAGTTTTTTTCTCAGTCTTTCTATGTATTTAGTACAGTAGATGTCTAGGTAAACAGAAGAGTCAGAAGAAACAAACTGAGACAGAAAGAGGTGAAAAGATTGAAAAGGGAACATAGGAATTTGGATGAAGCCATATCTCTTTTGTTGCACAGCCCTCTCTCTCTCTCTCTCGCTCTCTTTCTCTCTCTGTTGGAGGTCGGATAAGTGTATTGTAGGGAGGTTCCGACGGCCAAATGGCTCAGATGGTGCACTAATGTAAACAACACTGCTCTGTCCACACTATCTCTAGTCTCTGCACCTCCCGTGAATCACTCTGAATCTTCAGGGTGATCTCCCACAGAGGGCACAATCACCCCAACCCTGCGGCTGCAGATCTTTATATATTCCTGGTGGAGGATGAGGAGGAGGAGGACATGCTTTAGGTTGCCTGGATGTTGCTCAGATCTGGACCTTGTTTGTCCAGCAAAGTGAGTTATATGTTGATGTCCATTTGAAAGAAAAGGAGGTGCTGGGGTGAACTCTTAATCATGGACCCATCAGTTAACGGCTGAGGAGTGAAGTTCCTCCCTTATTTTAGGAAGACGTGTCTTTTTGTTCTTTTTCCCTTAATTTCCTCACCAGGCAAAGAGATGATGAAATACTAATGAAATAATTTTAAGTCACACTTTGCTTCTGTTCATGAAGAGAAGGAAAACATTTATTGTTACGCAAAAGTTATATCTGGTCATCTAATTTGATTGAACTACTGGCGTACCAAGAGTGCTGATATTTAGGGCTGCCCCCTAATAGTCGACCAAATGTTAGTCGATGAGAAGAGTCTTGGTCGACCAAGTTTTGAGTGGTCGGTTGGTCGCAGAAAAAAAAAAACTCCACAGGAAACCGACAAACACCGGAATTACCGCTGGCTGGACTCTCGGTGGTACTATGGGGTCATTTTCATGAAGCAGGGTTAGGGTTAAACCTACACAATAAAGACACCTTGATTTCAATCTTTGAACTTTATGTTTTATTTATTTTAACAAAAAATTCAAATGAAACTGGAAAAATAATAAGTGAAATTAAAATGTGTGTTGTTCAACTTTTTGAAAGATGGCTTTACAACAGTTGTGAAGGACAACATCTCTCTGGTAAAGAACCTACTTCATCTGTGCATTCTCTACCCATCGGGTATTTTGTTGTCTGGGAAAATGCAATGTGTGTGAATAAATTTGTTTTGTTCCCTCCTTCACGATATACACTACCAGTCAAAAGTTTTGAAACACTCATTCTTTATTATAATTTTTTTTCACATTTTAGAATAATAGTAAAGTCATCAAAATTATGGAATAACATAAATGGAATTATTGGAATTATGTTGTGACTAAACAAAATCCAAAATAAATCAAAACTGTGTTATATTTTAGCATCTTAAAAGTAGTCACCCTTTGCCTAGAATTTGCAGACATGTACTCTTGACATTTTCTCAACCAACTTCTTGAGGTATCACCCTGGGATGCTTTTTAAACAGTATTGAAGGAGTTCCCATCTGTGTTGGGCACTTATTGGCTGCTTTTCTTTATTATTTGGTCCAAGTCATCAATTTCAAAAACTTTTTTTTTAAATAAAATGTTAGATTTGTAATGAAATAAATTAATATGTTGTCACAATTATATTTTTGTCTACAAAACTAATTTCAAACATTTAAGCATACGCCTTCAGATCAAAAGATTTTTAAGATCATGAGAAACATTTCAGGCAAGTGTTTCAAAACATTTGACCGGTAGTGTATATAAGTAACCTTCCATTCACCGTCAGGCAAGTATCCGTCTAAACATGCAGGCGGAAAATTACTTACACAAATGAAGACATAAAAACAATTAAAATGTAAAAATAATAATAATAATGATGATGATAATAATCACTGAAATATAAATCATGGTTCGAGGTGAACGTGTTTTTGTATTATTTTATGTTTTAATCACAGATGTATAGGCTGCAGAGTTGTGGTCACAATAAACTGCTCTGTGAAAATAAAGTGAACTGAACTCAAAGCACCTCCTGAGCTGAGATGTCTGAGGTCATGTGCAGCACTCATAGACGATATTGTTCTTGCAAAAAAAAAAAAAAAAAATTCAAAAGACAGAAACAAAGAAAGAGTGAGAACCTTTTACATGCGCGTGTTCCATGAGACTGCACGCCTCCGTACAAACAGCGTGTCATACATGCGCATAGACGGCTTTTCTGTCATCTGTTCTTAATAATATAATAACGTGTTTTTCTTCAAGCGCATGTCTGTGTATCTACGGGCAAATTATTTGTAATATTCACTTGATAATAATAGCCTAATAATAATAATAATTTAATACATTAATGGGAAAACGAGCTATATATCATCTTGACATCATCAAAGGCATCTGCTATTGGCGATCACTCTGACCATCGTCGATCCCCGAGATCATCGTCTGTCGGCACAACCCTAATGTGCATTTCTCTCTATAAATGAACAAATTGTTCAGACAGTCTCCTTGCTGGTTTTTCCGGCATATTCAGACTCATTACCACTTTTGCCGGTGTCGCTGCGGCTCGCTTCGTCCGTGCGCTTGTAAAATTTATATTTTAAAGGCTCATTATTACGGTTTAGTATTTCTCTGTAATGTAGAACAGTGTTACTTAAAACATTCTTTCTCAGCCCTGGAACTCAAACCATTTTCTTTTCCTTTTACTATTCCCATTGTTTTCAAGGATGATTTTCATTACTGTAACAGCCATTCTTTACTGTTGTACAATTATTTTTTATGAAAATGAAAGGTAGTACCAAGGGTACTACTAGGATGTATAAACATGTTACACTTTAAATAATATAATTGTTGTACTACTGAAAATCAGCACAACTTTGCCTCATGCCTACAGCCAAATGACAGCTATTCTGATATTCAGTACAACAGTTTGTACAGTCTTTAACCAAAATAAATAAATAAATAAAAAATAAATAAATAAATAAATAAATAAAATAGGCTTTATTGGACAAATATACTGGAGAGTGACAGGAATTTATTGAGAAGGAATAGGATCAGGACATGTGGCAGACCTGAACTCTAGGCTAGAGACTTTCTCGCTCATATCAGCACCACAGCTCAACATATCACAAGCATACAGTACACTACACCACCAGACTGATCTCATTGTGAATCTGGCAACAGTACATTGAAAGTTTTGATGTTGAAATTGGTCTGTGCTGAATTCAAACCACTGCCCCCAGTGGCCGAAGCTGGAAGTGTTGCTGAACGGGCACGTATGAGCTCCATTTTTTGGGTGAAATATCCCCAGAGTGGCGCCAAAAGCAAGTTGTATTTTTAGTTGTAAATGATGCAATTAGTGTTGGTCAAGCTACTCAAAAAACAGCTTGCTACATTTTTTTTGTTTCAATCAGATGGGTGGAGCATACTGTCATAGACTAAGCATCTAAAAGACTTATCCACATGATGTTTATCAAAGCTATGGTATAGTATAGTATAGAGCAATACAGTATACAAGTATACAGTATAGAGCAATATAAAATGTATGTGCATGTAAAAAAAAACATATAAATTCATATTTATACATGCTACCTATACAAAACCATGTGTTCAATAGGAAAAATCAAAATTTTTACGTTTTATTTTTCATATTTATACTAATACCTTTACAACCCATACACATTTGAGAATAATTTCCTGTATATAACAATACATACATATATATAATAATTATCTTATTCTGTAATTCTGAGTCTAGCTGTATTTCTATATGTATTGGAAACTTCTGTTCAGAGGCAAAATTCATTGTGTATGTGAGCACACCTGGGCAATAACACTCCAATATCTGATGGTATCAGATAGTAACACCATGATACTTTGAAATACAAGTACCATATCTATGTAACATTCTGTATTTATGTAGTTCTTCAAAGTACTTCAAAGAATACCATCATGTTACTACCATGGTACTTTGATATATGGTTACCATATTTATATGCTACTGAATTTACATGGTGCCTTAAGGCAGTTTAAAGAATACCACGGTACCACCATTGTACTTTCATATATACATATATATATATATATATATATATATATATATATATATATATATATATATATATATATATATATATATATGCATACACACACAGTATATACATACATACAGTATATGCATTCGGTATACGCTAAAGTGACTTACAGTGCATTCAAGGTATTAATTTGATAAGTTTGTGTGTTCCCTAAGAATTTAATACATGATCTTGGCGTTGCTAGCCCCATGATCTAGCAGTTGAGCTACAGGAACCCTGTATATATACAGTATATGGTCACCATATATATGGTCTATTGTATTAGCATGGTGCTCCAAGGTAATGGTACATATCACAAAAACATAGTAATGCCATGGTACTTTTTTTAAATGTTTGCCGGTAGGCTACTTAATGTTTTGATACTCTTTTGGTTGGAAAATATCTTTACTGGCAGTAGTTGTTCACAAGCAGCACACATGCTGAATTTAATAAAGACTTTCTTTATCACTGGCAAATGATAGGATGCATTTACAGGTTTGGTTTCCATTGATTTTAGATAAATATCCATTTCAACCAGTGTTATCCTTATTTTAAAGTATTGCGTTAGTGCGTTGGTGAGAGAGAAAACACTCCCAATGATCCAGCAGCTCGTGCGTGAGATTTCGGAGTCATTCAGATTGAACTGCGAACTGATTTAGATCACTTTGTTATCACGTGTGACCAATTCATTGTAAAGAACCGACTCAAATGAGCGATACATTTGTGAGTCAGACATCTTTAGTTCTGTTTCAAAACTGGCAACAGTAAACACCTGGTACATACCATGATGTGGCGGTGTAGCTTTAGTCCACTCTACAATGCTACCTAATCAATAAAATAGCTTCGCTTAAAAACTAGCGAAGCTTCCACCTCACTACTGAGAAATGTAGTTAAGATAATAGCTTCGCTATTTGTAGCAAAGTTACTGGCCAACACTGGATGCAATACAGTAACTGGAATCCATATTTTATTAACCATAAGCCCTAACCCAAACCCCAACCCTAAACTTAACTGTCACTGGAGTAAAAACATTATTTTAGAGCGAAAATGTAACTTCTAAATGACGCTTACCATTGTTTATGTGAACGTGATAACTTACTGATTTCCACTGGACCAGAAACAGTGTCTCAGAGTTTCAGTCAGGACCACTACCGTCAAATGAATATTTGACATAAATACTTGAATGAATACTTTATTCACTTATAGGTAATTAAAGCAATCTGTTGGTGTTGATGGTATGGTTCTGTTTTGGGCAGACTATCTGCCCATCCATGCAGCCATGCATGGACAGAGCAGAGAGTGCAGCAAATAAAACCCCCTTCAGGGGTAACAGAATAGATACAGCAGAAATATTACAACATTGTTCCATTTTTAGACATTCTGACAGTGCAACGTTTTACAATACTTCATTGCATAATAGATTAAATGACACTTAATAGAACTTCAAATACTGTATATCAAGTTAATAAATCAAGAACAAGGCACAATAACACATTGAAGACAGGAATTCTAAACTGGCGAATAATTGGAGTCTTAGAGCACAGTACACAAGACAGATGTAGAGAAAACTAAAAGCAGAGGTGAAGCTGGGGATGGAGGAGGGTGTCAATTGCAGCTTGCATCCATGCAATGGAAAGGCAGCTAAGGCAATGAATAAATGGAGGACTTAAATAGGACCAGTCTGATAAGCGTCTGAATTGTACTGGTAAATTTCATGATCAGCTGAGCGTCAGTTTATTGCGAACTTGACTCATGTGATGTGCCTGAACTGACACAATGCTTGATTTGTGCTAGAAGGAAAGGTAAACATGTTTGAATTGATGCAAAAATGGCTGATGATTTTTGTGTCATCATGTTGATACCACAGCTCGGACAAAGTATTTGTTTTTATTTAGCAAGTTTTGATACAGACCTAGTACTGTACATGACAAACCCTTTTAATTTTCTCCATACAGAGTCATTTGGCAGCAACAATAGAACATTGCAGTATGTAATGAGAATACTGGCTTTTTGTGTATATTTAATCAGCTCTCTATTTTTCTTCATTGAGACTGAATGCCTTTGTGCATCATTCTTTGATCCAACACAAGAACTAATAAAGCATTTCATCTTTTCTCTGTCCAAATGTTAGCACAAGGAAGACCATATGTTAGACCCAGATAAATCAACCTTATTGAGTGGCCGGTCTCACAAGCCATACAGATTAGAGTATTAGAGAACTAATGAGGCTGCTGGGAGCTGAGGGCCGCTTCATGTTACCTTGAAATGCTGCTCTGTGTGAAACACAAAACAGACATGCCTTGTGTTGAAAACAGTATGGCAGCTGCTGTCGGAAATCAAACACAACAGTTCGCTCTTTTGTGGTGGGTTCAGCCTAATCCAAACTGTGCTTTACAGTGAAAGGATTACTTTGGTGACAATGCAGGGAAAAAGCTGGCCACTGACTCATTCACTGACATACACTGGTGGCCAAAAGTTTGGAATAATGTACAGATTTTGCTCTTATGGAAAGAAATTGGTACTTTTATTCACCAAAGTGGCATTCAACTGATCACAAAGTATAGTCAGGACATTAACAACATGAAAAATTAAACTACTTCAAAGAGTTCTCATCAAAAAATCCTCTACGTGCAGCAATGACAGCTTTGCAGATCCTTGGCATTCTAGTTAGTTTGTCCAGATACTCAGGTGACATTTCACCCCACGCTTCCTGTAGCACTTGCCATAGATGTGGCTGTCTTGTCGGGCACTTCTCACGCACCTTATAGTCTAGCTGATCCCATAAAAGCTCAATGGGTTTAAGATCCATGTGGCTAGGAGGAGGGCGGGGCTGGGCCGTGATGACGCACACCCAGCCCCTAATCAGGCTAATCAAGCCGATGAGAGGGATAAAGGCGGCCGGAGGCGGCAGTTCAGGAGAGAGAGCTACAGGCAGAGCAGTGTTCATTTAATTACGTTGAAGAAACTGAACCAACTGGCGCACATGAGGCTGAAGAAAGGGCGGGATCAGACTCATGAGGCGAAACATAAACACAAACGCATACAGGGCAACTGCCTGTAGCTCTCTCTATCCCGAACTGCTGCCTCCAGATGCCTTTATCCCTCTCGTCGACTTGATTAGCCTGATTAGGTCTATTTCTCAAACTAGAGACTCTGATGTACTTATCCTCTTGTTTAGTTGTACATCTGGCCTTCCACATCTCTTTCTGTCCTTGTTAGAGCCAGAAGTCCTTTGTCTTTGAAGACTGTAGTGCACAACTTTGTAAGATATCTTCAGTTTTTTGGCAATTTCAAGCATTGTATAACCTTCATTCCTCAAAACAATGATTGACTGACAAGTTTCTAGAGAAAGCTGTTTCTTTTTTTTTGTTGCCATTTTTGACCTAATATTGACCTTAAGACATGCCAGTCTATTGCATACTGTGGCAACTCAAAAACAAACACAAAGACAATGTTAAGCTTCATTAAACAAACCAAACAGCTTTCAACTGTGTTTGATATAATGGCAAGTAATTTTCTAGTACCAAATTAGCAATTTAGCACGATTACTCAAGGATAAGGTGTTGGAGTGATGGCTGCTGGAAATGGGGTCTGTCTAGATTTGATCAAAAATGACATTTTTCAAAAAGTGGTGGTGCTGTTTTTTACATCAGTAATGTCCTGACTATAGTTTGTGATCAGTTGAATGCCACTTTGGTGAATTAAAGTACCAATTTCCTTCCGAAACAGCAAAATCTGTACATTATTCCAAACTTCTGGCCGCCAGTGTATATGTTTGTTATTCAGAGTTTATGTTTCAAACATTAGCTCTTTTTTCCCCCACAATGCATGGTCAAGGTTCTTTGTTTTTCTTTATAGCTTCTGCAAGAACAGTGACTGCAAAAAATAATTTTTCTTATACCAAAAATAATTAATCGTAAACCATTTTGTTTCTTAAGTACATTTATCTAGTTTTAAGCATGTTTAGAACATTTTACTAGAAAATAAGCCAAACAATACTGATAAAAAAGTATTTTTGCAGCGTATCCGATTTAGGCTTTGTCGAAATGTTCACTCTTCACAAATAAGTTATTATGCATGTGATGAATATAGTGCTTAGCTTATGTTTGTCTTTGTGGCAAGTATAGATCAATACATACAATGCATTAGGGTCAATAAGTGCCCTTTGTCTATCTGACCTTGTTAAAATATTCATAAACAGCAGAAAGATTATCCTCCACAGAGGACAGGGAGCATACAGGATCCTGGATCTATCTCTGGCCAATCACTATCCATTTAGCTTGAGCTTCTAATACTGCTCACTGGACATTTGCAGACTACGAGACTCCTGGGCTTTTAAACCCCCAATTCCCTTTACTTCTTCCTCCAAATAGCTTGATTATACTTCAAAGCTAATTTCGTCAAAGGACATCTTGGAAAGAGAAGCAACATTTTATAGGTAAGGATTACAGCTTGTTGCTCCAATACTTTGTTCTAATTTTGTTTAATTCCAATTTGCATTACAGACTGTTATACAGTCCAAAATGATAAGAGAACTTGATGTTTGTCTGACTAATCCCTTGACTTTCCAACCAGTTTACCCAACCCAAATTAAAATATTTTGAGAATGCCCAAAAAAATGTGGAATGTTTTAGAGATGCTATAGATGGGTATATCTCAATTCACTTTTGTTCAGCTGTCTGTGTTTAAGCAGTGAATATATCTGCCTGAGAGAGGTTACCATTTGAATGGCAGAGGTCTTACACTTGTAGAGTTAACGCCTCGCTTGTTACTTTCTGAGGTAAAATAGCCACCCGTCTATCACTCTGACAGCTCTGACAGCCATTCAGGGAACCCCGAGGTGCCCCAGTGCGCAATCAAAGGGCTTTTATTGAAAGAATCCAAAACTAGCCTGTCAGGACAAAGGGGCGGGGTCAGCTGTCATGGTGACATAGCCCTGCAGCGCTAAATTATCCTGAAAGAGAGAACTCCTAGATCGTTGTGTGTAGATAATTTTGAAGCCTGCTTAACTCTTGCATTTCTTATCTATATGCTAGAACTGTTAAAAAAGAAAGGAGTTAGTCTGTGTGAAAGTGTTTTTCATCATTTCAATCCTTTCTCCTTCTTCATCCTTTTCCCTCTCCTCTTCCTCAAGCAGAGCAATATATAGTATATAGGAGGAATATAAACCAGAACATAAATCAGAAGATAAGTTTTCCGTTTTCTATTTTTACCACTGGAGGACACTGCTGTACAGTAGATGGCTCAAATACTTGTTAATATTTCTAAGAAAAGTCATGGTTTGAAATGTTCTCAAATTGAAAACACCATTTGCATGCATGTTAGGAGTAAGTGTGACTCCAAGTTACAAAATCTTTAAGCTTTAAAGAGCATGCATGCATTATTTTCTTTCTCTCAAAGAGAGTTTATTTCTTTATTTTAAGTGAAAAACATACCCCCTGAGCATCAGTGAGTCTATCTGATGTTGTTCATTACTGGCTTAAAAAACCTCACAGCAGCAGTTTCATCAGCAACACAAGAAGAGCTTTTGCTGAGGCTTGCTTTGAATCATATATTTTTAAATTATAATGCAACTGCCATTATAATGAGGGCAACAGTCTAATTTTACAGGTGCTTTAGAGTCAGAATTTGGAACTGAATTGTTTACATTATTAGGCTACTGCATAGCTGATGTGTGAAATTCTTCTTTCATCTGGTATATCATTTCATATCCCATTATTGAACATGGTTCAGGTGTCATCATTTTTGAGAGGATGAAAGCACAATGTGTGTATAAGTAGCTATTCTATACACTCATAGTCACTTGGGACATTGTCCTAATACTACCATTATGTAATGCTCTATATTAAGTGGCTACTGTTATGTGTGTATATTTTTCCCATCTATATGTTGAGAATTCTGAACAACACAATTAATCTTCCTGTATAACACATAGCGTTAGCATGCTCTACTGACTGTATTGGGGGTAACTAGCTAAAATTAGCGATGTTACTAACTTTCGCCTACTACATTTTTCAGTAAAGTGACATTAGTTCATCTATTTTCACAATAGTGTAGCTTTCCCAATAACAAGCTTCTTTTTCCGATGACTAGCGATGTAGCGTGACAAAACGTCACATTGCTGTTTTTGCAAGGAGCATTGACGTCACATTGTATCGAGCGCAACGTATTCAGCTGTCTGGGTTCCGGAAGTATTTTTCCATTCATTTTTCCAATAGACTTTTCATCAAATCCTTCATAAAAGAGTTGTAAGCCATGAGTCAAACCAACCAGCTCCTAGTTATCACAACATCACATTTGTTTTGAAGTAAAAAAGTATTTGAAAATCAGACATAAAGACAAAGGTACAAGGCTGTGTACTTACCGTCTTTTCCTGAGGGCACAAACTACAATCCCATGAAGCACTGCGATTGATGTCATTGAAAAAACACGATGGGAAAATATAAAACTATTGATTTTAGGTCACTGATTATAAGTATGGAAGCAATATATTTTATGTTTATTGCAAAATATTCCGATATGTAAAAATATATAAGTAGTTTAAGGGTAAGGGAGACAGATTAGATTACATCATTCATAGTGCATCATGGGAGTGGGCGGTCGCTCCGAGGCATGTTTTCGCGGGCTATGTTGGCCGCGGTTCTCTGATTGGTGGATCTTTCTCTGCTGTACATTGGGTAATGTAGTTGTTTACCGTGAATTCTGCTATGTTGAAATATGTTGACTAAAGGCTTCAACGGAAGCATACAACATCAATGAAGAACCTCAGAGCTCAAGGTAGGTCTGTCTTTAAAGGTTTATAAGTTAGGCTTTCTTTGAAAATCAGTTAGTCTGAAAATGAATGTGATTTTTACTTCCAGAACCAGACTGTTGAGCTCTATTAAATACTCAATATATAGCCTGAGCGAGATGAAATAATCAAATGCGCTCATCAAACCGTCGTCTCTCTCTTATGTATAATTCTGGGAATTCCAGAACATTTACTGAATTGGTTTGTTCAGACAGTTCATGTAGTAAACCGGTTTGAAAAAACGATTCACAGATTCACTTAAATGTACTGTAGTGCTAGGAAATCCAATTAATTTTAGTAAATAGGTTCGTTCAGAAGGTTCATGTAAATGAACCAGTTCAAATAAACGATTCATCGAATCACTTGAGCCCACGTATTTAAGTCACTCTGGCTTCTTTTTTGAAGCGAAATATTTAAAGTGTGCTGTTTGTTACTATGTTTTCGACTCGGTTACGTATATTATTATTCTCTAGTTTTATTTATTATGCATTTATCAATGTTCACTGTTTAATTTTACTTTTAGATTTTGGGCCTGTTTATGTTGTATTTATGTAGAATTTATTGTTGTAACCCTAATTTAATGTCATCATTAATGTGATCAACATTGTTGTGTCAGATAGCATAAATATAATTTGAAGTGCAGCATTAAATAACACTATATTAATATAAATAGTTGTATAAGCTATTTAAAAAAAACAAGATTTTCTTCCTTCAAAACTAAGTTTCTATATATTTGGCCACTTTTTGTTAATATCTTGTAGAACTACTTTTTACAATGGTAGCATAGCTGTTGTTTAGCTACTTTAAGTCAGCATATAAAAACACACAAAAAGGTAAAGAAAGTAAGTCAAGAAAGTAAACATAAAATCTATCGAAGCTCCAAGTTTTGGGTTAGTTCACCCAAAATTGTAAATCCTCTCATGATTTACTTACCTTTAAGTCATCCCAGATGTGTATGACTTTCCTTCTTCAACAGAACCGAAGTAAAGATTTTTATAAGCACATTTCAGCTTTTTTTGTCCACACAATGCAAGTAAACAGGTGCCATCAGGCTGCTGGCTATTTGACGGTCCAAAAGTCATGTTTAGGCAGCATAAAAGTAATCCACACGACTCCAGTGGATCAATAAATGTCTTCAGAAGAAATAGGTTTGTGAAAAAATAAATAGATAATTAAAACTTTTTTAACTTTAAAAAATTGCTTCCTGCTAGCAGTCGACAAATCATGGAGCTGTCGCGTGACGTAAGCGTGATGGCGCATTCACGTGAAAAGTCGCAAGCATACGCTTTGTATACAATAGAGGAACGAACGTCATGCGAGAGTTAGGTCATTTCAAACAACAGTCCATTGCTGACCATAAGCAACAATTTAAAGTTAAAAACATTTTAATTATTGATTTGTCTTTCACCAACCTATCGGTTTGCTTCAGAAGACATTAATTGATCGACTGTAGTCGTATGGATTACTTTTATGCTGCCTAAATCTGCGTTTTGGACCGTCAAATAGCCAGCAGCCTGATGGCACCTGTTTACTTGCATTGTATGGACAAAAAGAGCTGAAGTGTGCTTTTAAAAATCTTCACTTTTGTTCTGCTGAAGAGGGAAAGTCATACACATCTGGGATGACTTAAAAGTGAGAGAATACAATGTTTTGGGTGAACTAACACTTTAAGTGTTACAAATACTCTTCTAATTAGATTTAATTGTAGATTTTAGTCTGAAGAGATTGCCTTTGATATTGTTGCTGAAATTACACTGAAAGGTGGCAATTTATCATTTCAATTTCAATCAGTTTGAATAGAGAGCTGATTAGACAAAAAGAAACATGGGGTAAAATGGGGAATTATAAATAGAAAGCTACTGTACAAAAATTCAATTAACTAAGGTTTGCAGTGAAGTACTGAAGTGCATATGAAGTGTTTACAATTCCAATACTCTTCAAGTTAAACCACTTTTTGTATGAACAATATTGTAAACTAAATTGAGATAGACAGAAGCAGAAAGGGGACAGAAATACACACACAGACATACCATTTTCCAGTTCCCATATGCTATTACTCAATGAGTCTTTGTTTAAGCCTGTTTTTAAATGCACTGTTTCTGAAGAGCTGATTAAGAACTACCGTTGCGTAACACTTCATGCAGTACATTCGCATTTCTCTCAGATGAATTTTTCACCAACAAGTCAAAGCGCTGAAATCTCTTTGATTGTGGCAGACGTGCAGTCAGGACAGAATGGAGAACTGCAAAGGGAGATAGGCATGCTTTTCTCGCCTGTTACAATCATAATTGATCTGTGGACTGAAACATCTTCAAAAGAAAGTCCTAAGTGTGGTGACAGCACAAAGCCATTGAGCTATTTGAGCCACAGAAGCTGGAGTCAGGGGCAGGGAGGTAATTTTGAAGAAAGCTGCCAGCATTAAGGGAAGAGCACATGAACAACACACAGACTTATTTAAGCAGGGAGGACTGGGGAATGAGTGCATGGGATCTGACAGCATTGTTATAGTCGCAGTATAAAAAAGCAATGAGCTCAATCCTAACGCTGGCAGTGAATGGTTAACGTGGGCCAATTAATAGAGAGTTCTCTGTTGAGAGGATTAAGAGCGCACAGGTTTGGGTGCACTCTGCTGTCAGCACTCAGAAATGATGAAGCCCAAACTGTTGTAACATCTAGCGGAAAACACAAGCCAAATTTTACTGGAAATTCATAAGTACACTTTTTGACTTTTATCAGGAGATGGAATAAAAGAGCAATTGTAAATCTCAGCTTGCACCATTAAACAATGAGCTTGTTGTTATTTGATGCACTGTATTTTTCTTTTCCAGACCATTGAGTAGACTTGTTGAACATGCACATACAGTAAAGATGAGCTACGAGAGGCATTGCTTTAATGTTGCATTTTAAATCAGTTACAGCAAAATGTTGAATCTGAAATAGTTGGGCATTAAAATGACAACTTCTAGAAACAAATTTATGTCATCACTTTTGACCTTTCAACTTAAATGTTTGGCCTTAGAGGCCCTTTGACTTTGAATACAACAAAGGATGACAAGGGTTTCAAACAAAGCAGGGGTATAGAAGTTGCAAGGTAATGAGTAGAGATCTATTTTCAGCCCGAGTGCGCTGTAATTAGAGGCTATAATTAAAACACAAACAATGAAATGTGACAAGGTTTGACCTATATATACAATATAATGCATCTTTAAATATATACACTTTATAAACTTATTTTATTTTTTAAACACTCATAACTATGTGTTGATCTTATTTTCTAAAAGGAGCAAAACATTGAACCACAGCAGCTTGCACAAAAATATATATATTTGCATACT
This sequence comes from Myxocyprinus asiaticus, assembly GCF_019703515.2. Classification (NCBI taxonomy): domain Eukaryota; kingdom Metazoa; phylum Chordata; class Actinopteri; order Cypriniformes; family Catostomidae; genus Myxocyprinus; species Myxocyprinus asiaticus. The sequence goes on from NC_059359.1 coordinate 32,733,937, forward strand.
CTGACATTTAATACACATAACCGTATACTTTGATTGCTTTTTTTTTTTTAAACAAATCCTAACTCCATCCCTCATCCATTACATTGTTATTTGAAGTATGCTAAATATATGAGCAAACTGCATATGCTATGACTGTCATCAAGATATATGTGTGCATAACAACCTTCCTATTCATTACTACATTATAAATATGGCCCATTTTAATTTGCACTGCGGCTACAAAATAAATTATTAATATTGCAATGTGATTCTTATATTATGTGTTTAGCAAAGCTACCGAAAGTTATTATGACAGAAATCTAAACACAGAAATGAACAATTTCAATGCAAAATGAACTTGTCATTGTCAGGTTTCCATTGCAAATATGCATACATTAATGTTAATAGCCTATTTTAGACTGCCTCTTGTTTGGAAGGTTTCTTTTCATCAATTTGAATGCAATTTTTGAGGAAAAATAAATTGTTATTCCGCCATTATTGTTATCACTGTATATAAATTGCCATTATAGTTTTTATCTTCCTCTAGCATCTATCACTTATTTTCTCCATCTGTGACCTGAAGCCCATGCAATTACTCAAGGTATTGAATAATAAAATGTGTGAGTGCATGCTACAAAGCAATATTTTTAAAAGTACATTGTACACATGTTATATGAAGACCTAACGATGTTTCTTTCATTAAAAGATCCCTGCCTGGATTATGATATTCTGTTTTGTATATTAGCAGAAGTTTGTGTAGAATTGTGAAAAGAACACATTTCTGTTTAGAACACTGTGTGTAGAATATTACATTACATTTAATTGAATACAGTGCCAAGGGAAAGTACTGCAACCACTTAACCAACTATCTTACACTGTAAAAACATTTCCGTAATTTTAACGGTAAAAGACTGTAAAAATACAGTCTTACAAAAACGTACATTGGTTAACGAGTAGTTACCGTAAAATTTACATTAAACATTTTAAAAATATATTTAAAAAGACAATACATGTAGTTTTACGGTAAAATGTTGTAAAAATTAAATTTTTAAGATGTAAAAAGTTAACGGTTACATTTTGTTTAAGAAGAGAGTACATGTACTTTTTACTGTAAATTATTGTTACAATTATGTTAAAAAACAGTAACTGGGCATTCCCAGAATTCCCTGCATGACCCATTACATTTCATTATATTTTATGTGAATATCACTTACCTACATTAGGGTGTTCTGTGTTATATTTGATGTAGTTTAGTTAATGTTTACTGCATTAGTTAAATTTGACATGTGTTACCCTGATGGTGTTTAGTGTTTGTGTGAGTGGCACACTGTCTCTACGTGTTTATTGATCATTGCTCTTGGAAAGGCCACTATTGATGAACTTCATGTCATCGTGTGCCCTCCTGTAATTACTACGGTGATTAACAATACATTATAAAGTGAAAAGCAGATTTTTACAGTTTCAGAAAGTTAATATATTAAGATTATCATTTAATAATATAAATGACGATACTGCACCATAAAATATACTGTAAAAACAACAGTTATAAACTGTAATTTACAGGTTATTCTGTAAAGTTGTTAACATTTTTACTATATTGTTTACATTATTATTCTGGCAACTTAATATATTACATAATTATATAGCTGCCTTTTTTTTTTACTGTGTAGTTTTTAAATGACAAATGCAAATATTTTTAATATGCTAGTATTATATAGCAAATATGTCTAACACTGCCCACACCTAGAAAATAGTCGAAAATCACACCTGGACAGTGTGCGAAGCTGGCTCATAATTAGCCCAGCTGTCAATGCAACAAATGATGTCCCTACAAACTATTGCATTGTGGAATTATGAACGAATGCAAAAAACATCTTTCAGCTTTTAGTTCTGGTTGAATACTTTTTTGTAGCTGTAGACATTTTGAGCTTTTAAAGTAATGGTGCGCTTCTGTTTATTTAAATAGAATATCTCAGAGAACAATATGGGGTTTGTTAGTTGGTAAATAAAAGAAATGGTTTTGAGTTTAGACATTGTATATTGAGCTGAAACACAGGACTGAAGTTATTCTGCCTCTCGTCCTCTCTTGGTTTTAAAGCCTCAGAAAAGCAGCTGAGTCCCTGTTGAATAATAGATTACAGAAAGCAGAGCTTGGCTGCAGTCGGCCATGCTGCTTTTGTATCAGTCAGCTTGTCCGGCACAAAGCCCCTCTCTCTCTCTCTCTCTCTCTCTCTCTCTCTCTCTCTCTCTCTCTCTCTCTGCAGAATCACCTCCTAAACTCATTAAAAGACAACTTCAAACACTCCTCGCTTTCATCTGTCCTCACAATTTAACGGGCATATATGGCTTTAAATAAGCTATGCTTACTGTTTGTGTTCCTGGCTTGTTAAAATTACAGCATGTCTGTTATGCAAAGCTAATACGCGCTAGAGAATGAGCTAAAATCAGTCACTTGTACATAATTTGCTGCTGAATGATAATATGACCACAGAATCTGATAGATGAGAGATTTAAGTGTTATGCCATGCTTCAGAATTGTGTGCAGGAGGTAGTGAAGGAATATTGTGTATATAATAATAATAATGCAGGTTTATTGTGTCCTAGTGAAATACAATGCTCATCAGATTCACCCACAAACTGATTATCTTTTCAAATACAGTGGGGTCCAAAGATCTGATACGACTACTGGAAATGCTTCTAATTGCAGTTTTTATTTTTTATTAATCTGTTGATTTTCGTACGGGTAATACAAAAAAACAGAGAGAAGTGGCAAATGTCTGTCTTACCATATTACGATTTCAGACAAAACAACAACAACAACAAAATATTAATAATAATAATAAAAAAATACATATATATATATATATATATATATATATATATATATATACAGTATATATATATATATATATATATATATATATATATATATATACACAACAGTTAGTTCCGGTCCTTGAATCTGATTGGACGAGAGATGTTCAGTGAGTACAGATGGTCTCACACCATCAGCACTCCGACGATTCACTGTGTGTATCACTCCGCTTGTGTTCATGCCATTCTAAACTAAAGTGTAAGAGTAGTGCAGATGTGTTAAGAGCCATCTGTCTCTTTAGATGTAATTTTGTGACATTACATATTTGCCAGCAGGTGACAGCAAAAGACCATTTTTGTGTGTAATATGAGCCAGTTGGTGATGTGAAGTGAGTCAGCGTCAGTCAGTGTTTATTTTCAACAGCGCCCTGTGATCATTCATATTACTACTACACAGGGTTGGGAGGGTTACTTTTGAAATGTATTCCACTACAGATTACAGAATACATGCTGCAAAATGTAATTTGTAACGTATTCCGTTAGATTACTCAAGGTCAGTAACGTATTCTAAATACTTTGGATTACTTCTTCTTACTGGCCTGGGTAGCTCAGTGGTAAAATACGCTGGCTACCACCCCTGGAGTTCACTAGTTCGAATCCCAGGGCGTGCTGAGTGACTCCAGCCAGGTCTCCTAAGCAACCAAATTGGCCCGGTTGCTAGGGAGGGTAGAGTCACATGGGGTAACCTCCTCGTGGTCACTATAATGTGGTTTGTTCTCGGTGGGGCACATGGTGAATTGAGCGTGGTTGCCGCGGTGGATGGCGTGAAGCCTCCACACGTGCTATGTCTCCGTGGCAACGCGCTCAACAAGCCACATGATAAGATGCGCGGGTTGACGGTCTTAGACGCCGAGGCAACTGGGATTCGTCCTCCGCCACCCGGACTGAGGCAAATCACTATGTGACCACGAGGACTTAGAGCGCATTGGGAATTGGGCATTCCATTCCAAATTGGGAGAAAAAGGGGAAAAAACCCAAAAAATAAATAAATAAAAAAATAACACGTTCTCTGAAAAACCTAAATATCTTATGCAGTGTTGTTTCTAAAACAAGATAAATCAAACTGATCTTGTTTTAAGGATTTTTTTTTATATTTTTACAGGAAAACAATTAAAAAAATATTATCAAGAATATGATTTTTGCCCTAATATCAAAGGTCTTACTAGAAAAAATAAATTATGATCCAACGTGAATTTTCTTGATAAAAAAATATGATCATGCCTGGTAATGTGCATGTTAAATAACTTTATTTTAACTTATAACTTTGTTTTAAAATTTTAATTTTTAATCTTATAATTACATTTTAAAGATTTAATCCCACATTTTCAATGTTGACTCAGACTAGTGGACCCTGCTGTATATTTGGTTATATTTACCAATGTGCTTTTGGTGGTGCCAGACAGACGTGGTTCACTAGACCTTGATAGATCCTCTGTGTAATGATTCAAAGCCTGTATCACACTCAATTGCATCACAGTGTTCTTTCTTAACCAGGCAGCCTAAGGATAATAACCAGCAATCAGCCTGGCAAGAAAAAAAAAAAAAAAAAAAGAAAAGATCTGTGTAATCCTCACAGATTGCACAGTAATTCGCAGTCATTAATTTGGCATTCAGTGGGTATAATATCCAGGGAAATTACAGGATGAAATCTCTCTAGAAGCAACATGTTGAGGCACCAAGTATATGTGAACATTTTATGTTAGCTAATAAAATGTAAAAGCTATTTTTAGACATTTTTTAGGATATGAATATAAATGGTTTCTTTTTTTTTTTTAAATGTTGAACCATAATTAATGCAAAAATAATAACATTTCATTTGATAAAGTCAAGTTAAGTCAGACGAAAATGCAGCATGCATTTCATGGTAATCTATTGCAGCATTCAAAATGCAATCAAAAACAGCTGTATTTCACATAGAATTTATTTTTAACATGTAACAAAAATAAACATTGAAACTCACATGCCAACAACATATTTCTGTTTTGCATGCAACCAACACAGGTTTTCAGTATTTTCACAGTTCACTTTTGTTCATCTCAATCATTTGCAAAGCCTTAAGGAATATGACATCTTTTCCTGAAGGGCAGGAGGAATCAACTATCAAGGACAGTTGTGAACATGAATAGAAAAAATTCTACTGTTTGATTATCAGTCCACTTTTAATACATTTCTCATGAGAACCATTTCACATTTTCATTTCAGATCTATCTTTGTTTTTGTTTACCATGTAACACTTGATATGCAATCAAGTGAAATGTGTTATGTTTGTATTTATCATATTTATTCAGTGCTTTTACACCATTTCAAAATGTTCAATTTGAAATTACAAAGTAATAAGCAATTGTAACAATGTTGTAACAGTGGTTCCATCCACATCTAAATAAAATAACAGCAAAAGATCACAGTGATATTAATTTAGCCTGATCTCTTGAAATTTACGTGACAATGGCAACCTTTCTGTAAACCAAAATTATGTGCTTAATGACATGTTTGGCTGCAGTTTCCCAGTGAAATGTCCAGCGGAGGGTGCCAAAAGTGAGTAAAATTATGTTGTAATCAGATGAGGTTTTTAAGGTAAATATAAGATGGATGTTTTAATGAATAAAACATACCTCCTTAACCTAAAACTTTAACCTAAATCTTACAAATAGTGTCTTAAAAATTAAATGAGGGGTGAACAAAACAGACAACCATACCTTAAACCAACACCTAGTGATAGTGTTTAAAAAGCAAATTCAACATGAAAAGCACAATTACTGATCAACCATTTCATATCATGTCTCTTCTATGACACTTTTGCTTCACTTTCATTTTGAGCGTCCTTGGCAGGGCTCAAGGCTGGGTTTCTGAGTCCAAAGTACAACACTCTATCAGGTGAGCAACCACAAAGGTTATCACATTGTAATAAGTGTGTAAATGTAGGTGGGTCTGTTTTAGAAGCATTAAAATGTATCGTTTTTCAAATGATCCGTTAGAGTAAAAGTATTTTGATATAACAGCATAGCAGTGTGTGAGTAATACAGCAAAAAAAGTGTTTATAAAATCCTAAACAGCCATAGTGCCCGTGATTTGTGTGAAAGTGAATAAAACGCATAGGTGTTGTAGCGCCTCTAGTGTTCATTTCACCAGGAAACTGCATCAAAACCTAGAAAGTGGCATGCAAAACTCGGTTTGCAAAAATGTAGTTAAAGTAATGTTCGTTCTATGAGACTAGGTTGATTAATTTATACAGTACATTCAACAAATCAATGCTCAGTTATGCCATTTACTACAGTATGTCAAGCATAGGAATTATATTGGTTCTGCACCTTACTGAAACTATTTAGCTTTATATTTATGTAGTTTCTTGTAGCACCTTTGTAAAAGTGAACTTCCTACATTGTGCAATATGACAGCACACAGGTTGGTTGATAACTATAACAAGATCTGAGCATTACAAACACAAGTCTGACATTGAAATGTTAGTTCACCTGAATTTCCTGCACATACTCACAGTTTTGTCAGAAATCCCATTATCATTTTCTCTGAGATAAAGGGAACAGCTATCTGTAGTGTATTAATATTATGGGTCCTTGTAATTATTATTATTATTATTATTATTATTATTATTTAAGAAACTAGCACTTTGATGTGTTTTGAAACTGTGCTGTAAACAACTGAATTAATTTCAATAGAAATGTTGATTGGCAATGACAAAGTACCCCACATAAAAACATTGGGTAACAATATGTGAGGTTTTTTTTTTTTGTACAAACATACAAAAGTTTTCAGTGTCCTTGTTGCTCAGGGCGCCCTCCCTTAATCACAACATCACGCCTCTTATTTTTAATTGGCTATTGGGTTCTGATTTGGCTCCACACTGTGGGTGGAGTCTGTGTTCTGATTGGTTACTTCACTATGACTTGATTCTGGCATGTGCATGCTGTCTGCACCCTCTCCTGTCTCCAGAATGAAATTACACTCAGAGGCCCTCCGTGTTTGCTGATAGGACAGACAGAGCTCATCCCACTTTTTTCGGTTGGCATCTATTCCATCTACCATTGGGTGAAGCTTCCTATTCAATTTCACAAGAGCCTATAAAATACATTTATAATAATCATTGAAAAGTTTATTAGCTGAAATTTTATTTCTTTCTTACTTTATTCCACTGGTTTACCTCATACAACGGCTTACAAATCCCATCAATCCATTCCAACTGAAGTACAGGAAGCTCATCTTTACGATTACGGTCAAAAATGGCCTGAATGAGACAGGAGGGCATACATTTTTTTTTTTACTTAAATCTTAAGTTACTTTTAAAGACTCTAAAAGCACCTTTCATATCAATGATATTGGGACGACCTATAAGAGTGAGAGAGTACTTACTGCTGGTGTCAATTTCAGCTCTGATCTCTCCCTGTCACCCTGTTCAAAGAATTCACTTGTCACCAGTTGAGCAACCTGGAGTTAGAAACAGAGAGATGTAACATTATAACATTATGATTTGATGCCAACAACAAAATTAGTGATGAAACAGACAACTACTGTGTTTTACTGTGTCTAACCTGTTTTGAAATTTCCCATGGTCGAGTCACTGCACCCAAGTCACACGCAGTCATCAGCATAGATCTGGTATATTACATTGGTAATTTTTAGTATATTGCTAATACTTCGACCATTTACAGGAGCTCCTGGCATTTTACAATTTTACTCAATCAATGATCATGCATTTCTGCTTTTCGATCTACATAAATATGCTCACCTAAACATGTCTCTTTGTTCTTCATTACTCCAGATGAACTGTCCAGAGAGAACATACTCAAAGAACTTGGTTCTTCTCCTTTGATGTATCACAGAATATAAAGTTAACAAGAATGGAGAATAGAATTAAGACCTTGAAAACCAGTCAAATCTGTACATTAAGAGTTGTCTCACAGCCTTCAAGTTCATTTTATTTCATGTTTTTTTATGTATCTTTGGGAAGATCTCTTTGTTCAGGATCTGAGCAAAAGCCACTCATATCACCTCTTCTGCCTCTGTTCAAAGGGCGCCTCTCTGTGGCTCAAATATGAATTTCATGCACCAGGTGGAAAATGTTTGTTAGCTAGTATGTTTCCTGAGCGCAGCTACCACTTCTGAGCTTGTGGAGTGATTTATGACTATGTAAATAAATATGTGTTGTGACAGTAGCACTTACTTGAAGTACAAGGTGAGATCTGTGGATAGAATGGCCTGTTTCAATAGCTGCATCATGTTGCTGTACTCCTTAGAGCACAGATTGGCAAAAATGTTGTGACCCTGTTGAATGAATGAGATTATTTTTTTATATATAATGCAGCTTTTCATAACAAATTATACTATCAGTATAACATGAATATTTTGATTGAAAAAAATACATGAATTTCTGAATTTCCTAGTTTTAATGTAAATATTCTTAGTATTAGTACTTAGTTTTTATTATGTCCCCTTTCTTCTACTGTACTTTTGCATGCAATTGAGCTGGCATGAACACCACAAGTTTGTGCAAAACCTAAATAATGCAGAAACGTGGGGGGTCATGTGACGCCATGCAAGGGGCAGACGTGTGAGCGACGAGCTCTGCACACTTTGCTAAATTTGTAATTGTTTTCATGTTATAATCTGGTGAATTTTGATACACCCAGTCACACATTTGCTCTTTGATGCAAAACATGGCAAAGAAGTCAAAATCCTCGGGCTCTGGAGACATTAAAAGACACTTACGTGTTCAGGATGAAAGCCACGACAGTTGTCCAACATGTCGGTGATGTTGACGAAGATTCTTGCTGACTTGGAGGATCTCGCTGTAATACGTCGATCGATTACAGCGATGGAAACAAAATTCTCTGAGCTAGTTACAAGAGTGACTGATTTTGAGAGATTTTTTTGGAATCTTCGGAGAGGGAATTAACCGCTAATCCGCCCGCGACCAAAGTTGATTTGTAACATCTCCTTGAAAAGCTTGAAGATCTTGAGAATAGAAGCCGCAGGAATAACATTCGAATTGTTGGAATTCCTAAGCATGAGCAGGGCAGAGATATGGTGAAATTCCTAGACAAGTTTTTCCCGAGTCTGCTCGACATAACAGGTCACAAGCTGGAAATCAAGCGAGCTCACAGAGACCCAGCCCACAGATTTGCTGAGGGAGATAGGCCCCGATCGATTCTGGCCAGATTTCTGAGATCATCCGATAAAGATCTTGTGTTGTGCCAGGTGAGGAGCAAAGGGAAGCTTTCTTGGAAGAACCTTAATATTTTCTTGTTCCCAGACTTTGCGAACTCGACAAGAGAGAAATGCGATCGGTTCAAGGAATGTAAGAAACTCTTACATCGGCGGAAGATCACTTTTGCTTTGATGTTTCTGGCCAAACTGAGAATAAAAACGAAGGACGGTTGCAAAGTATTTACATGTCCCAATCAGGCAATGTCTTTTATTGAATCAATGTGTGAGTAAACCATTGGGTGTTTCTCATGTGAGTGGGTCGACTCGCTGTACTTACTCTTGAGGAAGCTGGGCGACATTTTGGTTTCTTTTTTCTTTTTGCGTTGGCTCCGCCGTGCGGCTGGAGCTTGTTTGTGAATAACACTTTTCCTTAAAGAAACTTTTGCATTGACGAAAGATTACTTTTGCATTGAAGTTCCCGGCCAGTTTGAGAGTGGACACTACAGATGACCACAAAATATCTACATGAATACCTAATGCTGATGATCAGGGCTTTTTTATAGATCTTGAAGGGATGTTGCAAACCGCTGGCACCTCTCATGATATAATACTGGGAGTAGACTTTAATCTATTGATGACTCAGTCCTTGATCACAGTGAAGCAAAAGTGTGTAAACCCCCTAGAGCGACACTGACGCTTCACAGGATGTGTAAAAATCTTGGTCTTACGGATATTTGGAGACTTTTGAACCCATCTGGTAGGGACTATACATTTTTTTCATCAGTCCATAAGATTTATTCTAGAATAGATTTTTTTTTATATCCAAATCCCTCATTTCATCTGTTGTGGATTGCACAATTGGAAACATTTTAGTCTCAGATCACGCCATGGTGAGACATTAGATTACATTAGATCTTCCTAAACTGACGATTGAGCAAAAAAACTCTCTTGATTCTGAGATAACCTTGGAGGAGCTTGACGAGGTAATTAAGTCCCTAACTACTGGCAAGGCTCCAGGGCCAGATGGTTTTGCAGCAGAATTTTTTAGATCTTATGCTATAGAACTGGCTCCACTTTTGTTAGAAGTTTATACTGAATAATTAAAGAATGGAAAGCTTCCTCCAACCATGACACAAGCCCGGATCAGTCTGATTCTTAAAAAGGACAAAGATCCAAGCGAGTGTAAAAGTTACCGTCCAATCTCCCTGATCCAACTAGATGTAAAAATATTGTCAAAAATTTTGGCTAACCGATTAAGTAAGGTTATGACATCTCTTATACATATAGATCAGGTGGGATTTATTCGGAGCCGTAACTCTTCTGATAATATTAGGCGTCTCATCAATATCATGTGGTCAGTAGCGAATGATCAATCTCCGATCGCTGCCATCTCACTTGACGCCGAAAAGGTGTCTGATATGGTAGAATGGGATTATCTTTTTAACATTTTGGAAATGTATGGGTTTGGGAGTACATTTATTGGTTGGATTAAGTTACTTTATAGACAAACTGGTGCAGCGGTACAAACAAATGGATTAATTTCAGATTATTTTACTCTGAATTACTCTTTCCCCATTATTGTTCTGTCTTGCCTTGGAACCATTAGCAGCCGCGATAAGAAAGGAGGATGATTTTCCAGGGGTGGTTGCCGGAGGTGTGGCGCATAAGCTTCTGCTTTACACAGATGATATTTTATTATTTGTCTCTGAACCTACTAGATCTATGCCTTGCCTCCACAGAATTATTCATTCCTTTTCCAAGTTCTCAGGATACAAAATCAATTGGTCTAAATCCGAAACTTTGGCTCTGACAGCGTACTGTCCAGTAACGGCTTTCCAGCCGGGCGCCTTCCAGTGGCCCAAACAGGGCATTAAATATTTGGGGATTTTATTCCCAGCAAATTTGTCTGATTTAGCTAGTGTTCATTTTGACCCTTTAATAAAAAGGTTTTTGAGCGATGTGGGCAGGTGGGCTTCATTACATTTATCGATGATTGGGAAGGTTAATGTTATTAATATGAATTGTATTCCAAAATTTAACTACCTGCTACAGTCTCTCCCTGTAGATGTCCCCCTCTCTTATTTCAAGTAATTTGATAGCATAGCGAAGTACTTCATTTGGAATGGTAAACGTCCCAGATTGCATTTTAATAAGTTACATAGGCCGATAGACAAAGGTGGGCTAGGCCTACCCAAGATTTTGTTTTATTACTATGCATCCAGTCTCAGACATTTGGCTCATTGGACACTTTCACCCGAGAGAGCCCCTCCCTGGTTTGTTACTGAACAGGCAGTTCTTGCCCCTATTTTGGCATTACAAAGCATCTCTATCAAACTAATCGGAAAGTTAAGTTACACCCCATTATCTCGCATTTACACTCAGTATGGACTAAAGTGTCCAGATTGTTTAAATTGGACACTTATTTAAATGTTGCCTTGAGCATATGGCAGAACCCAAGATTGTGTATTGGCAAGTCCCCTTTCTGCTGTCCAGAGTGGATTGTGAGGGGGGTTGCTACACTCGGTGACCTATATGAAAGTGGAGTGTTGAGATCGTTTGAAAACTTGGTCCAACATTTTGGGATCCCCAGACCTCAGTTTTATAGGTATTTACAACTGCGCCACCTGCTTTGTACTATTTTTGGGAGTAGCACACACCCCCTTAAGGAGGCAGATGCTTTGGGAGAGGTGATTGCGGCTTTTGGAAAAGGTCATGAGGCATCAGTGTACTACTCCCTGTTAATTCAGAGCATGGGGGATGGAGCCTTAACTCCTCTCAAGTATGGGAGAAAGATTTCAACTTGGCACTGGAGGAAGGAGCGTGGGCTAAGATTCTTAAAAACATTAAGTCTGCACCTATAGATGCAAGGGTGAGTCTTATACAATTCAAAATTTTGCATAGATTTTATTGGACCCCCTCTAGACTGTATAGGCTTGGTCTTAAAGACATACCCACCTGCTGGAGATGCCAATCGGAGGATGGAGACATGGCCCATGTTTTTTGGTGGTGTGTCGAAATCAAGAAATTGTGGTCGAAGGTTCAGAATTTTGTGTGCAACGTGGTGGGCTCTCGGGTTTCGTTTTGCCCCAGACTTTGTGTTCTGGGCGATGGGGCGGTCATCGATGTGGAGGATGGCCATATACAGAACTGGGTTCTGACCTGTGTGATGATTGCCAGGCAGGTTATTTTGAGGGGTTGGAGGTCAGCTGGTGCGCCCCCATATCCGGAGTGGTGCACGGAGGTGGGGAGGATGGCAGCTTATGAGGAGGTGTCATCGGGAAGACGGGGTGGCTTGGATACGTTTATACAGAAATGGGGCAGGTATTTGGAGTTTTGGAGGGCTCTCAGGTGGGTGTGGAGAGAGTAGTGTAATATAGTTAGTATGATTATTATGTGTGTGTATGTATATATGTATGTATGTATATATTTTTTTATATATGTTAATATGTGTGTCTGTTTGATTTTTATTTCTATATATTTACTTATGTTTGACCACAGGGTTGTTTTTTTGGGGGGGAGGCGGGGTCGGGGAGGGGGGGGTTGTGGGGTTTAAATGTTGATTTTATATATATATATGTTTACATTTCATTGTTATTGTATGATTTAATTAAAAAAAATAATTACAAAAAAAAAATTATGCAGAAAAGTAAATATTTGTTCTCCATTTTACGTCACAAGTTTTCTTTGTTAAAATGTTTTCAAAATCCCTAAACTTTTTTATTTCGATATTTAAACTATAAACATTCCAGATTTTCAATAAGGTCCCAGACTTTTGGACCCCACTGTTTCTAATGTCTGAGGTCTAATTGAAGGTTGGGGACAGCACATCTCTCATTCAGAAATTCATTGTAAATATACAAATTCCAGCTAAAATAAAGCCAATCACAAATCTGGGAATCACCCCTGACTATCACTCATAAACAGTGTGTCTTTAAGCACTTAAGAAGCATGTTCAGCCTCTGTGAAAGCAATTTCTTTCTCTCTTTGCTTCAGTGCAGCTGACCCAAGGGGGGAATCTCCTTAACACAGTTAATTGGTGTTGGTTAAAAAAAGCTCAACAGATGTACACAGAAAATCGATACAGAGCTTTGTCATGATTAAACAGCTCAGAGCTAAAGCAGCCACTTAATCAAATGCTGACAGCCATTTGCATTCTTCCATCCACTAAGACATGAAAATGTAAACAGAGATAAATGGGTAAATTCTGCAAATCCATTACGAGAGAGGTGTGGGAGAGGCATAATATTAATCCATTGCTTGGCAATGTTCATTGTGCTTATCTTCAGAACACTGTCTTTAATTCTTCTGATTTTGTTTAACTGCCTCTGAAAAGTACATGAAAAATGTTTCAAGTAAGTAGTGTATGGACAATGGACTGTATAATCTTCATGAAAATACAATTCAGCACCTCTAGTATTTTAGAAGTAAATTTGTGTGATTTAACCCTTTAAGCTCAGATGGATAATAATAATTATCAAAATATTAATAACTACAGCCTTGACCAACACAAAATAGGTATTGTTTTGAAGCTTAGAAGCTCTACCTTACAATGCATGTAGGCATTATGACCAAAACTGAACAAGTGCTTTGAAATTTGCAGACAAATCAGAAGTGTTCCGTTTTGATAATTTATTAAAGATTTTGCACCGTACATATTGTTGTAATAGGTAAACGAATCAAACACATTAAATAGCCATGTGTCATACACTGATCAGCTACAACATTAAAACCACTGACAGGTGGAGTGAATAACATTTATTATCTTGTTACAATGGCACCTGTCAAGGGGTGAGATATATTATGCAGCAAGTGAACAGTCAGTTCTTGAATTGTTGGTAGCAGGAAAAACAGGCAGGCGTAAGGATCTGAGTGACTTTGACAAGGGCCAAATTGTGATGGCTAGACGACTGGGTCAGAGCATCTCCAAAACGGCAGGTCTTATGGGGTGTTCCCGGTCTGCAGTGGATAGTGTCTATCAAAAGTGGTCCAATGAAGGACAACCGGCGAACCGGCGACATGGGTGCCCAAGGCTCATTGATGCGCGTGGGGAGCGAAGGCTAGTCCATCTGGTCCGATCCCACAGAAGAGCTACTGTAGCTCAAATTGCTGAAAAACTTAATGCTGGCCATGACAGAAAAGTGTCAGAACACACATTGCATCGCAGCTTATTGCGTATGGGGTTGCATAGCCCCAGACAGATCAGAGTGCCTATGCTAACCCCTGTCCATGGCTGAAAGCGCCTACAATGGGCATGTGAGTGTCAGAACTGGACTGTGGAGCAATGGAAGAAGGTGGCCTGGTCTGATGAATCACATTTTCTTTTAGATCATGTGGACGGCTGGATACATGTGCGTCGTTTACCTGGGGAAGAGATGGCAGCAGGATGCACCATGGGAAGAAGGCAGGCTTGCAGAGGCAGTGTGATGCTCTGGGCAATGTTCTGCTGGGAAACCTTGAGTCCTGGCATTCATGTGGATGTTACTTTGACATGTACCAACTACCTAAAGATTGTTGCAGACCACGTACACCCCTTCATGGCAATGGTATTCCCTGATGGCAGTTGCCTCTTTCAGCAGGAATGCGCCCTGCCACACTGCAAAAATTGTTCAGGAATGGTTTGAGGAACATGACAAAAAGTTCAAGGTGTTGACTTGGCCTCCAAATTCCCCAGATCTCAATCCGATTGAGGAACAAGGACCAACAAGTCTGATCCATGGAGGCCCCACCTCACAACTTACTGTACTTAAAGGATCTGCTGCTAACGTCTTGGTGCGAGATACCACAGGACACCTTCAGAGGTCTTGTGGAGTCCATGCCTCAATGGGTCAGAGCTGTTTTGGCGGCAGGAGGGGGACCTACATGATATTAAGCAGGTGGTTTTAATGTTGTGGCTGATCTGTGTATGTCATTGGAAAGCTCTCAAAGAGCAGAATAAAACCAGCCTATTTGTTTTACTCAGAGACAAAAATACAGTGAGTAATAGCTAAGTATATGTCTTTGACATTTCTGTTTCATGTGAACAGGTGTTGCTTATGTGACAGGTTTTGCTTATAACTTGACTAAAAATAAACAGAACATAAAATATCAAATACCATTACTTTATTAATGTATTAATAAACAATTTTTTTGGGGTGATTTTTGAGCAGTTTCTTAGGGTGAGAATCTCAAAATGTATCATAATTTACAGCTCACTGCTGTTCTTTTCTGCTCACAGATTACATGAGAAAGGACAAAGCAAACATGTTAGTTCAAAGGTCATTTAAACAAAACTCTGGCATGCTCACCTCACTCTGCAGGATCATGACAGCATGGTTGAAATGATGATGTTCAAGTGTAGCGGATGTACCATACAGCAACGCTAGTGCCGACCCAGACCTGCGAGAATACAACAGAGAAAATCTACAACCAGCATATTATGTTGCTGTACACACACACAAGCTTGTCTGAAAGGCCAACTGATGGGTCGCAAACCAAAAATTGGTAACAAGTCTGTTCTGATAGGGTTGTGATGTTAGACCTACTGTATGCAGTTTATTGTAATATTATTAAATATCAAAATTAAATGTTTATTTACTTTTGCAAAACAAACTTTGGTACTGTACTTTGGTATGAGAACAACTATTGTAATTTACACTGGAAACTCTTGACTCACTTGGCCTGAAATGCATTATTTGTGCCACGATGGTCCAAATCATGGCAGAGGCACCCAACCATAAGAGCCAGAGTCTCTGTATCTGTCAGCACCTCCTGGAAACCAGCAGTCTGGATCACAACAGAGAAGCCCCGAAACATGAATCATGCAATTCAGTGAGTTAATTATGTCTTGAAAGATCATTACTGATTCAAACTGTGTGCGTTTGCAGCCTTTACATGAGAAAATCATTAACACATTAAAGAAGTAATTGATACAGTGTTAATTTGGCACTCAAATCACATATCATGAGTACAGAGAGCCACTTTGATCATCATCTGTGTGTAATGACTCACAGTAATCATAACAAACATGCACTGTGAGACGTTGAAGGCATGCCTCCAGTTGTGGTAGGCAACAGTGCGGTAGTTTTTCCTCACAGTAAGCAGCCAGCGGCATAACACCTGAACAGAAAAATAAGTAAACGCTGTAGTCAGGGATTGACCGGGAATAAAAAACAGCCCATACCAACCTACAGTGGAGAGTCCCCCATAATATGTATCACATACTGTATGCATGTAATTAGCTGTACTAATTAGTTGATGTATAGCTGCATTAAAAAATAGCTATTTTTTTAATCCAATTTATATCTAATAATTTGTATTAGTATATAGTGAAATAGAAAAATGCTATACTGTCTACCATGTTGTTGTCAAATTGCAGATGAAGTTGGCTCTATTATTGCCAATAATAAATTGATTAAGATTAGACAGGACATTTAGTTTTTTTTACTTTACGCCCTAATTGTTATCATAAAAGTCATAAAATGCTCTTGTTGAAAAATTAAAAAAATATTTTTTTTTTGCCTTAAATGTTTGTATATTTATGTGGTATATTAATTTGGTTTCTACAGCAGTCCCACAAGTTGACCGGCCGACCGGAAAATGTCCCTGGGCTCCTTAAGGCCAGTATATTCATAAAACTCAGTATTCAGACCCCACACTGTTCCAGGAACCAACATGCAGCACAGTAATATCTCACAAATCTATAAAACACAGCACTCCCCTCTCCACCACGCATACATAAGCAGCATTTCACTCATGAAATCAGAAGGGTTGGCGTTTCACCCCTGTCTCCAGGTGATTGCCTTACCTCATAATCAATTTTGAATTTCTGCACGACACCAAGCTCCAAAAACATCCGCAGGGAGGCAGTGATCATGGCGTCATTGTCCAGAGAAAAGTCATTAAAGTGGAACTCATCGATCCCGAGCTCACTGCTTAGGGGAATCTTAGCAGCCTGACGGAGGAGAGGGGACAATCTCAGTACCTCCAGTAGCAAGGCAATTAAATACTAGAGCAGGGCCTTATACACTGAGGGCTCAGAAAGAAAGAGTATATTACCCTCTACCGTTTCAATTATTAATACTTCAACTCTCTCAAGTCTGGGACCCACAAACTATACATTTCTGGGAAATGTAGAGGGCTGAGATGTTTCCACACATCTATATCTGTAATGAATGAGTTTAATTTAAAATTTTCATCATTTCTCATTAGAAAAATGTTTTAAACATTATGAATTCATTTTCTACAGATCTGTGAATCTTGGCTTTAAGTGGTGTGGTGTATTTTGCAATACTACAAAATCTAGTTCTGTACTGTCAAGATTTCACTTCACTAGTCATATGATGCAGCAGGTTATGTTTCAGATTTTACATGTCATACTATGCTGATAAGAATAATCATGTTGTTGTTCAAGACTGTTATCTATCTATCTATCTATCTTAACAAGAGAAAAAAATTATTAAAATAAAAAGTTATTAATATAAGAGTTATTTTTACATATTATACATTTATGTTAAATGAATAAATATTGAATTAAAAACATGAATATATATTTACATCTCTGAAGCATCTAATCTAATAAGCACCTAATATGACTTTATTTCCATAATTTATCTCTAGTTTGATTTACCTTCAGCCGATCAACTTCTGCCTTGGAGCATGTAGCATGATAGGACAGCATCTGGGAAAAGACAAAAAACAACAACAGATTATGCACACAAAGTCTTCCATTACCCACATAGACTGTAACCACACCGAGCATGCATACTAAATTATCTGTTCTGGTTTGACACATTATTTGCAGGCAAAAAAAATTTAGATGTCATGTTAATGAGCTCAGTAACGAGAATCAATATCCAATAAGATAAATGACCCACATCTAGAGCCACAGACTGCTTGGCCCAAGTTTTCTTCACCTGGTTATACATCATTGTGTTGTTAATGCCCAGACCACAGAAAATAACAAATGCCTTTAAGGAACAAGGGAAATTAAAATTACTCATGCGAATGATTTACAGTATGAAAACATAACTGGCAGTAGCAGAAGTAAATCTCTAATTCACTTACAAAATATTGATAGGGTCATTTCTTTCCAATGTCAAATATGAAAATAACTCTCTGAACTAAAAGTCATACCTCAAATAGCCTCTGATCTGCATCATTAAATGTCTTCCTGTCCAAACGATTTAGTATCTGGGCAACACCTTATGAAAGAAAGAAGTTGTTTCAATTGTTGTTTTTTAGTGGGTGTGTGTATATGCAATTTAAAAAAATAGTGTGGGAAACTTACCAATAATCTGATGTGTCCGATTCCAGATGGGGACACATAAAACTGATCTGATATGAAAACCAGAAGCTTGGTCTGCCTGAAAATTAAACACATTGCTTACATACATTACATGTGTGTGTGTTTGAGTACACTCAGTTTCATTCAGTTTGTGTGTTTTAATGACATTTCCCTCATTAAAAAAGGCTTATACATAAAGAAATGAATAGTACATAAAAAAATTTATAAAAAAAAAACATAAAATCACGTACACAAACATGAGATGATAACTCCAGTCATATCAGAGTGCACCTTTAAGTGTGGGTTTGAATTTTGTGCATGCAAGGCAATGTGTGTATTTTTTATGTTGAATGTCTGTGTGTTCTGCTCACTTCATTATCAAAGCGGGGATCCTGACAGACGTCACTGATGTTAACAGGAAGCCCAGTAGATGCTACCAACTCAGCAATGCTATTATTGATCAGCCAGTCTGAGCATGACACCTTCTCCATGCTAACTTGGTCAAATGCACACACACACAAACATACACACACACACACACACACACACACACACACACACACATACTGAACATGGTGTACATTAATTTACTTAGCAGCTCACGTTAAATATAGCACAATATTAAAACAAAAGTAACTAGTTTGTCAAATTCTGTCATCATATACTCAGCCTCATGTAGCTCTACAGCCATTTGACTTTATTTCTTGATAATTTTAGTCAGAGACTTAGTCTCAGTCACTATTCAATTTCAGTGTGTGGAAAAAAGATGGGTAGCACTTTCTATGAAGCCCATATTTATAATGCATTGTAAACGCATTATAAATGCATTATACTGAATTCATAATGTCTCATAAAACACCTTATATAATAAGTTATAACTTCTCATAAATAATTAAAACTTCAGTTGTAATACATTATAAGACTTCCCCTATTCATAATTATACTTTAGAGTATAATGCATTATAACACAAGCAACATCCAATTTTAACACAGCAGAAGCTAATAAAGATAATCGTATAAGTGCTGTGTAGTGAAAAAAGTAAAAAGGTTTATAATGTGATCATATTACAAGTGGTCTTTGTATGCTTTAAGTTATAAAAGCAATATCTTCTTATAAACAGCCATAACATAATCTTGTTACAAACAATACATTAAAAGTCAAACTTATATAATGGAAGTTATTAATAAAATAACTCTCCAAATAAGATGCACAAACATTAAAGTTTATTGAATGGAGTCCAGTACAGATTTAGTTGATTCTATTTATTTATTTATTTTAATCTTGGATGTGTTTACACCCAAGGAAATTGGCTACACGTGTGATCAACATACATATTTTACACTGAATGTGTGTTATTTTGTATTTTGTGCATGTCTTATAACCACTTAAAAATATCTTATGGATGTTTATAAGAAGACATTGCTTTTATCACTTTACTTAAAGCATACCTATTATACATATTACAAACATATATATATATATATATATATATATATATATATATATATATATATATATATATATATATATATATATATATATATATATATATATATATATATATATATATATATATATATATAATACATTATAACTTCTGCAGATAAAATTGGATGTTGCTTGTGTTATAATGCATTATACTCTATAGTTAAGGTATAACTATGAATAGGTAAGTATTATAATGTATTATAATTGTGGTTACAATTATTTACGAGAAGTTATAACATCTTATAAGGTGTATTATGAGACATTACTAATGCATTATAAATATGGGCTTCATAGAAAGTGTTACCAAAAGATGCTATGAAAGTGAATGGTGACTGAGACTAAAATTCTTACTAACATCTCCTTTTGTGTTCCACAGAAAAATAAAAGTCATACAGATTTGGAATAAAATTATGATGAGTAAATAATTACAGAATTTTAATTTAGAAACTATCCCTTTAATGGTCTTTAATGGTCTTGTTATTTAATATATCGTAAAGTGAGCTGTGATTTCACAAGTACGATGAGCAGTTCTCACCCAATGTCATGGTCAGCATTGCACAGTGGAGACATCAGCTCAAATGTTTGTGAGAACTTCACCACCTGACAAACATTCAAAAGTAAAGAATTGTAAGATTTTTTTGTACTTTTATTATTTTGTACTTTTTTTAAAGAAAATTTGAGTGGTTTTAGTTGCCTCAATGCCAGGGGTGTTAGGGGTGTTTTAGCACATTGCTATGTGGTTGCTAGGGTATTGCAAGGTGGTTGCTAGTGTGTTCTGGGTGGTTGCTAGAAAGGCTTCTTATGGGCCCAAGTCAGAAGAGCACACCCCCAAGTCTCAATGATATTCTGGTCACTACATATGGTTCGGGTCCCTCCTTCCATGTAAGTCTAATTTTATTTTATTTGTTTTGGTTATGCACCAAATTGTAATACTTACGGTTAGACATTTGTTCAAATCCCTAATCTAAAGAATAAGCAATAGTAATAGTGATGCTTGCCACTAAAAACACCACTAAAAAGACTTCAGTTAAAGACAGCAAGAGGACACTCAGCTTAAATAGTCAAGAAAGGTGGAATGGACAGAGAAAAAAATATTTTAGGATAAGAAAAGACTTAAATCATAATAGAAACGAGGAAACGAGGAGTGATCACAAAGTTTGTGATCTCACAGGAGAGTGGATGTCTTCCAGCAAAAGCACAGAGCAGCGCTCACACTGGAGCAATGTCAGCGCGCGCTGCATGATCTTCCTTACAATCTTCTCCAGGTCCGTCTGCTCCTCAAACAGATCGTTCACCACCTCTAGCAGGGCCTCAAGAAACAACAGCAACAACTTGAAATTTATTCTCATTGCACAGGCCTTCAAACGCCCTTAAGCTTTGATTGGACAGGTTTATTAAATAATTCAAACCTGAGGACCTGAGTATTGTAAACAATCTTGAAAAATCGAGCAACAGTGTCTGAGATGTCTAGATGTTAGAAGTCTAGAGGCAAATTTTGAATATGTCTGAAAAGCTGAGTTTTATTCTGCAATATTCCAGCAGGTCTTGACTCACCCTGCTCCTATCATACTCCTTGCGGGACTCAGAGAAGAGCTTGGCGTTGGAGATTGATATTCCGCAGAATGGTAGATACATTTGTAGCACCTGTGGAGAGAGGTGTGATATTTTGAAAGCTTGAGTCAGAGTGGTACATGATGGTGAGACATTGAGAGACATTGAGAGGAACAACACAAGAAGAACTAGAGGCATCGTTTCAATTCTATAGCTTTACATTAATGTATTTCTAGGGCATTTTTAACAGTGCAGTAGCCTGTGTATCAGTGTCTGCTTTCAAATTATTCTAAAGAGAAACTCTCGATTACTGATTACAATTTATAAAGAGATGTTCTGAAGCAGCAATGAAAGTGAAGGGATGAGATGTGAGGGCAGCCCTCAGACTGTAGTTATACGGATCTTCTTTACTGAAACTTCAGCACTGATTGTAGACTTAATTTACATGAATGTGCTAATTTAACCTACAACACATTAATGACCTGTTTTCAATATAATTATACTCCATTTAAAACTGAATTTAACCCCTTAAACTTTAGTGCATTTTTGGGCTGCTGCCTGCAATTTAAAAGCTCACCATTCACATATACTGTGGACTAATTGCAAAAAATGTGTCTAACTTTTTCAGAACACCCCCGATAAAAAAAGACTCTTTAAAAGGTATTATTTCTTTCCACTAAATGGGAGCAAGTACTAGGATTTTTTTCCCCTCTATCACCTTCCATCACAAAATGCAGATCTGAAATGTAGGTGGCGCTCTAACACATTTTAGGCATCACAGGTGTGCTTGTCCATAGACATTCAGTCTAATTTTCAGTTCATGTACCACCCCCATTGTTCCATCGAATATCTCAGCCTCTGAGAGGACTACATTCTTTTAATTTCTGGCTTTCTGCTTTTTAACTGCTCTGTCCATTAAAGGCAAAAACTCATAAATAAAATGTAAAACTAAAACATTATAAATTTTCTGCTTAATCCATTTTGTAATAATAAAGTTTATTATTTGATTTATTTTTTTTTTAAGTTTGGTTGATTGAAGAAGATGAAAGAAGAGGAAAATGTTTGAGATAAGAATGGTTGAGATAAGATCTTTCTGTTTTGTGGGAAGAACTTGCTTGTCTCTCGTTGAGCAAACATTAAATTCTTAAGTTCCAAAATTTTTTCCAAAATAATAATTTATTACATGACCCAAAATCAGAATCCAATGGGGTTTTTGGTCTGTCAGGTATGTTAGACACCACCTGCATTACATGTGTGTTTATTTCCCTTCTGTGAATCCTCTTAAACTGTGAAAAAGAACATCTTAAGGAAAATAACAGCAACAAAGATCTATCAGATCTACAGTAGCTTTGTATTATGCAATCATTCAGTATGGTACATGCACCAAATGACCTCAAATCAGTTGGGTTTCGCTCCCCAGATTATGAGAGTAAAACCATAAGTATAAATCTTCACACATTAATTTGTTCATTAGAATTTTATCAGCTATTCCAAGACTACTATATGTAACTCATTTAATCGATACATCCAGTAATAACCACAGCAATTATCTTCAAGCTCTAGAGTTTCATAACCATCTAAACATTTGGTACAATACTGTACAGTAGTTCTGGATAATGCAACAGGCTATAAATCCAGCAGATGGAGCACTTTGTTTAGAGTGTATCAGCAGGTAGCGAAGAGGAAAAGAGAACAGAGCTTACCTTCTCATCATCCTCAGTAAAGGGAGTTCCGCTGGGGTTCTTGTTGATAGCCTGCACTACACCGATGACTTCACCGTCACTGTTGCGGATGGCCATGCATAGAATTGACTGAGTCTTATAGCCCGTCAACTTGTCAATTTCATCACTGAATCGATGGTCCTACACATTACACAAGAGGCAAGAAACACCCTGCATTTTACCTGCAATTTTCACTGACCATGGAACTTTTCTGCACCTTTGTGATGGAATTGTAAAAATTAAAACATACTTGAGTCACCATTTTGGTTTTCTCAAACACTACAGTGGCAGAACCCTCTGGAGATCCTCCAGACACCCTTTTAGTTCTCTGAGAAACTTTGATCCCTGCAATAACTCAAAAGAACACTAAAGAACTTTGAAGACAGTCAATGGTTCCTTCAGTACCCCCATCATGAGGGAATGGCTTCAGGGCTCTGACAGTTCCATGAGTACATAAACAGGATATTTGAGGCTCTTTTAAAGGCTGTCTGAAGTATCTCCAGAGGGTTCTGCAGACAAAAGTTATTTCATATCAGTCATATCGCCTACTAAGGAACTGGTTACATGGGTGTGGGTGTTTAAACTGCTTTAATTCAGTCAGTAACCTATAAGATAAAACAAAATTAACTTAAAATTCAGAGTGACTGCCCAGGAAGAGTGGCTACATTCATTGTATTAATGGATCTCCAATGACCATATAGTGTACTGTGCAGAGTCTGGGGAAGGTTTGCCTGTGGCCATATTATAATGATGTGTATGCACGACTGGCTGGTAGCCCACACATGAAGAACAGGGAACAGTCAGCGATGTAACGTGTCTTCCCATGTGGAATGTGAGTTTCTCTAAGGTTTTGTCATAATCAAAATAATCAGACACTGATTCCAAAGCTATAGAGGTTAACAGTGCCCACCCACATTTTCAGTCGTCTGGGTTCTGGAAGTATTTTCCCCATACATTTCTTCCATAGACTTTTAACAATATCCTTCATAAAATAGTTGTAAGCCATGAACCAAACCAACCAGCTCTGAAGTGAATCACAACATTACAAACTTTGATTTGAAGCAAAAAATTATTTGAAAATCAGACAAAAAGACAAAGGTACAAGACTGTGTACTTACGGTCTTTCACGAGGGCATGAACTACAATCCCATTAAGCATTGCAAATGACGTGATAGAATAAAAACAATGTAAATATATAAAACTACTGATTTTAGGTTGTTGATTATAAGTATAGAAACAATATATTTTATGTTTACTGCAAAATAATCCAATATATACAAATATATATGTAGTTTGAGGGTGTAGGGAGACTGCATTTGAATCCCCGCCACCATTTCGGAAGTCCGTTTCACTTCATTAAGTGGGCAAGGAAAGTTTCTGCTCACTGATCTTCAACCGGCTGTGT
This sequence comes from Myxocyprinus asiaticus, assembly GCF_019703515.2. Classification (NCBI taxonomy): domain Eukaryota; kingdom Metazoa; phylum Chordata; class Actinopteri; order Cypriniformes; family Catostomidae; genus Myxocyprinus; species Myxocyprinus asiaticus. The sequence continues at coordinate 32,758,377 of NC_059359.1, forward strand.
CTAAAAGGTAACACCACTGCAGATTTTTAGATTTTCCAATAAGAATCGCTTAATAAGTGAGTTCTGGCTGACCGTTATTACCTTTCAGCCATCTGAAGCTCTCACAGTGGAGGGTAATTGTCTTTGAAGGGAATAGGGCATAGGGATGATCATTTCTGAATGGGACGTGTGAAGGATTTTTACTTCCAGAAACAGACTGTTGCAATCTATTGGCTGCAGAAACCCCATACTCAGTCCCCATATTCACTAACACTGGGTTGTTAGATTGGGAAAAAATTTGAAGGCACTTTTAAGTTTCAAAATTACTCAAGTAATTAAACCTACACAAATCGTCTGAATGCAGTAAAGATTTTTAGGATTTTAGAAGTATAACATTCTTATCCTTACAATGTTTTTGTGTCCTGGGTGATACAAATATTTGAGAGGCTGGGGAGAGGAGCAATGAGTGAGCTGGTCACATTTTTGTGAAACATACTGAAAAGATGGTCCCTGCAAATACTGAGGTCATGTGACTTCAAATCAACTTGCTTTCGTTATCTAAAAGGAACATGGCAGCATTGTTTAGAAGGCAGCGTATTTTGAAGCAAATGTTAAATGTTCATGATTTCTATGCTCAAAAATAAATAAATAAAAAATATTTATGCATACAACAAAATTTCATCAAATTCAATCGAGCAATAAACGAAATATTTATGTTTTATTCATTTCATTTATTTACAAATTACACCATTTAATTTTATGAAATTGTGTTATGAAATAGAAATGGATACATTTAAAAATAAGCAAATATTTACGGTATATAATACGGTATTATATATTAAAAAAAACTCAAAAAGTTGGTTCCCCCAACAAAATAACCAAACGGGACCCATACACTAACGTTAATGGGATGATATGTGTTTGCTGAATTTAAAGTTGCAGTAAGGGGATTTATAAACTGTTGGAAAATCTAGGCCTACCTCGTAGGCATTCGGGATGTTGACGGTTTCTCCGTGTTCGGCTACATAGCCAATGATGCCCTTCCCCCACGGAACCTGCACCTCGTTTGAGTTCAGGGTGATCGATGAGGGTCGCACCGTAGTTCCCGAGTGCACGTCAAAAAACTTGGACACGAGCGTCCTCTTATGTGACGGTCCCTCCACGAGAAACAGCGAACACCTGTCTGCGTTCACCATGATGCACACATTGATCAGAATCTTGTAACTGAGGTTTGTCATGTCAAGTTCGTTAGAAATGTCCTTAACCAGCTCGAGGAAGAACTCCCTCTCGTTGGACTCTTTGAGTCGGTATTTGTAGTCGATGGCGCTGGAGGCATATTGAGGCACGTTTACCCTGGACTCGAGCAGGGCGCCGAGGATGTGCGCGGTGGTCGGCGGCAACGAGCTGGCTTTACGCAGCAGCGCGCGCCGTCGCATGCTCGACTGGGAATCGTGAGCCGCGAGACTGACGTGTTCGTCGTAGGTCCGATGCGCCGTAATCGCTTTGGACCGCGCGAAGTTTCTGCGAAGCTCCATGTGGGACGATCTGCGCGTCAGTCCGTCGGGGTTCGTGGGCCAGAACGGATCCTTGGTGACTCTGCGCTTCTCTTCCGCCGGAGAGCTTTTGGACGGCTGGTGCTCTTTGAACCACCTGCCCAATGTGTCACATTTCCCCTTTCTGATGAGATATTCCTCAAAAAGCTCGGGATGGCAATCCAAAAATGCCTCCACGTCGGAAAAATCAAAAGTTGTCATGTCGAGTTAAAACAGTGAGTAAATCGTCTGCTGGAGTCGCCAAACGTTTGAATCTACCGTAATCCTCAACTCACTGTACACACATCCATCCATTTACACCTCACTGTTCTCCAGCCTTCCTCCACACACTCGTCTTTTATGAGGGCCGTAGAGTTGAACAATGAAATAAATAAATATGACTGGTGCCTGATGACGCTGAAGTACATTAAGCAATGTGTTCAGGCAGGTTGGCAGGTAAGACGGAGGTAACTCCTTTGGAAAGGGCCGAGGGCTCGTTTGCAGATCCCCGGCGAGCACTGTTGTCCCAAATAAACTTGAAAGCAAACGAGGTCTTGCAAGTTGTGTTCTGTTCAACGTCAGATATATTGTTCTGAAATGCGCGCAATTGACTATGCATGCTTCTTCCTCTATTTCTAGAAGTTTAATGAATTCCCTTCTTTTGTTTTGTGGATATCTTTTTTGCATGACCTCATCACACCTGCTTAAATGTGTGTGTGTGCGAGAGAGAAAGAGAGCGAGTGGGGGAGAGAGAGAAATTATTTTTAAATCCCTGCCTTATTTCATTAAGCACGAATGAGCTAAAGGCTTTTATGTGGCCCCAGTCTGAAAATCGTGACTGCTTTCATTTGTCATAAAAGAATCCCTTTAATCTAAACGGGTACACAATATGTATTCCAAAAGGATGAATAGCCCATTGTCTCTGTGTGTGCAGAGAACAGTCATTATGAATTTAATATTAAAAAGCTCATCACACAAGTGATAACATTGGTTTACATATTGTTTCCATCCAGAAGCTTAACCCAGCTAATTGAAGACATGTATTTTACTCCTTGGATAGCCCAATGAAACAATCTGCATGCCTTTTCTCATTTTTATTTTCTTTTAAATGTATTTATTTTTTAAGTTAGTATATATATATATATATATATATATATATATATATATATATATATATATATATATATATATATATATATTCCTAAGGAATCTGTAAAGAAACATTCTGGGTTCAATACAAGTGAAACTCAATTGACAGCATTTGTAGTATAAATTTGATTGCCCAAAAAAAATAGAATAATAATAAAAATAAAAAAATTGATTCATCCCTCCTTTTCTTAAAATAAAAAAAAAGAGGCAAAAATTGAGGTTATAGTGACGCATTTACAATGGAAGTAAAAGGTACCAATTTGTGGAGGGTTTCAAGGCAGAAATGTGAAGATTATAATTTCATAAAAGCACTTTAATTCTTCTGCTAAAACTCCTATCATTTGAGCTGTAAAGTTGTTTAAATCGCCATTTACCGGCATTACAGGGTTTTGGTGTAAATTACATCATCATGGCAAAGGAGTGGTATAACTGGATATAACTTTCCACAGAAAAAGTTAGTAAGTGATTTTATCACACTAAAATAATATTTACACACATTTGGTGGCTTTATATTTGAAATAGTGAGTATTTTAATGTTTACGGATTGGCCCCATTCACTTCCATTTTAAGTGCCTCAGTAAAACACAGATTTTTGCTTTTTGTAAAGAAATGGAGGGACCCACGTACAGTAAATACATCAGCTCTGTGTAAAATAGATCAACAAGTGTTTGTAGACCCTTCAAATTTAAAATACAATTTCGGTCACAGATGTAACCAATGCATTAAATGGCTTAAAGGGATAGTTCTCGAACTAGCAGAACCAGCGTCTCCAGCTGCCACTTATCATGCTCTCCCACTGATTCAGCACCGGCCATGCTCCATCACAGCCTGGCCATGCCCTCCTCATCACACTCCTCCCTCACCCGATTCAGGCCGGGGCACCACCGGTCTGACTAAATCCCCCCAGCCCCCCATCTACAGGGGGAGACTCTGCCCTTCCGGACGGTCTGTTAGCCGGTGGTTCACCCCGCCTCCTGTGAACCTGGGGGGAGAGACGAGGGGAGAGGGGAAGGGCGAGCAGAGACACACAGTAAGAGAGAGGAGAGAGAGAACTTGCTCGCCGGCTCCTGGATGCACTGTTGCCCGGTCCGCAACCGCTCCTCCGCCCTCTGACGGACACCAGCTCGCTCCTCCCCTGGCGGACGGCAGTGAGTCCTCCGGCCCCAGGTGGACGGAACCGCTCCTCCCCTTCTCAGCAGACGGCCGCGGTTCCTCCGGCTCTCGGTAGCCAGCAGCGACCCCTCCGTCCCCAGGCAGATGGCCCCAGGCAGATGGCCGCGGCTGCTCCCCTAGCGGATGGCAGCGGTGAGGACTCTGCAACAGCACATCCCTCCACCTTCCTGGGTTTCGGCACCACTATAACAGGTAAAGGATGGGCAAGGAGGAGGTGGGAACCGGCTGAACAGTCAACATAAAGTTTTAATATCAAATGCAACTTAAAACCAACATAAACAAACATGCAGCATGGCCGCGTGCGTCTCTCTCTCGAACCGGCTTCTCCAGCTGCCCCTTATCACACTTTCCCGTTGATCAGCTGATTCAGCACTGGCCGTGCTCCATCACAGCCTGGCCACACCCTTCTTGTCACAGCCATGTAATAGTAATAAATATGACTCCAGTAGGTTAATCCACATCTTCAGAAGCGATATGATACGTGTGGGTGAGAAACAGATCAACATTTAAGCACTTTTTGACTATAAATCTCCACTTTCACTTTAAAATTCTTTCGCATTTTAAAAGTGAAAGTGGAGATTTATAGTAAAAAAGGATTAAAATATTTATCTGTTTCTCACCCAAAGTGATTGCATAGCTTCAGAAGACATAAATTAAACCACTGAGGTCGTTTAGATTACTTTTATGTGGACTTTATGTGATTTTTAAACCTTCAAAGGTCTGGTCACCATTCACTTGCACTGTGAGGACCAACAGAGCTGAGATATTCATCTAAAAAACTTTGTGTTCAGCAGATGAAAGAAAGTCATACACATCTGGGATGGCATGAGGGTAAGTAAATGAGGAGAGAATTATCATATTTTGGTAAACTATCCCTTTAAAGGGGTCATGAAATTATCTTTTTTTTTGTGGTTTTATTATCTTCCCTGAGGTTTACTGATTATGTTAGTAAAGGTTTTTTTTGTGTGTGCGTAATTTAGTATTATATGATCATTTTGCACTCTGTCTCTGGCCCTCTTTCTGAAACGTTTGGTTTTGGCCTAAGCACCTCCTTTAAACTTCAACGTAAACGCCCACTGTTATGATTGGCTAACATCGTGCAGCCCCTCAAATTCAGCCATTTTTTAAGCTCAGTCATTAGAAAATGAATAAGCACCTAAACATTATAAAACTAAATGTCAGGGTTTACACATAATGCACATCCAACATATTGCATCCGAATATATTAAACTGTTCGTCTCAAGCACAACTGTTAACACTCACACCCTGTCTACAACGGATGCGAGAGTCACGTCAAAAGCAATAGAACCCATTATAATCAAATCAAAATCAATCAAAATCAAATCAGTTTTATTGTCACACAGCCATATACACAAGTGCAATGGTGTGTGAAATTCTTGGGTGCAGTTCCGATCAACATAGCAGTCGTGACAGTGATGAGACATATACCAATTTACAATAACATCAAATTAACACAACACAATTTAAACATCTGTTATACACATAATTACACACAACAATATACAAATAATGACATACACTATACAGTATACAATACACACAATATAGATACACATTATTCAATAAAAAAAATAAAAAAAGTATATATAGTAGTATATATAGAATGTACAGTAGGTTGTATTGTACTGTATTGACGGCTGATAGTAAGTTGTTAAGAGAGAATATAATATAATAATAATATAATTTATGACAGTCCAGTGTGAGATATAAGAGTAATAAAGTGCAGTGCTGATGTATTTTTATCGTGGGAGATCAAGAGTTCAAAAGTCTGATTGCTTGGGGGAAGAAGCTATCATGGAGTCGGCTGGTGCGGGTCCTGATGCTGCGATACCGCCTGCCTGATGGTAGCAGTGAGAACAGCCCATGGCTCGGGTGGCTGGAGTCTCTGATGATCCTCCAAGCTTTTTTCACACACCGCCTGGTATATATGTCCTGGAGGGAGGGAAGCTCACCTCCGATGATGTGTCTGGCAGTTCGCACCACACTTTGCAGTGCTTTGCGGTTGTGGGCTGTGCTATTGCCGTACCAGGTGGAGATGCAGCCAGCCAGGATGCTCTCTACAGTGCAGGTGTAGAACCGTGTGAGGATGTGGTGGTTCATTCCAAACTTCCTCAGCCGTCTCAGGAAGAAGAGGCGCTGATGAGCCTTCTTCACAACGACTTCAGTGTGGATGGACCATGTGAGCTCCTCAGTGATGTGGACACCCAGGAACTTGAAGCTGCTGACTCTCTCCACTGGTGCTCCATTGATGGTGACGGGACTGTGTTCTCTGTCTTTTCTTCTGAAGTCCACCACAAGCTCCTTTTTCTTACTGACTTTGAGGGAGAGGTTGTGCTCCTGACACCAGTGTGTCAGAGTGTGCACCTCCTCTCTGTAGGCTGTTTCATCATTGACAGTGATCAGACCTACCACCGTCGTGTCATCTGCAAACTTAATGATGGCATTGGAGCTATGTGTTGCCACACAGGGGGAGATGTTGCTGCCTATTCTAACCATCTGGCGTCTGCTTGACAGGAAGTCCAGGATCCAGCTGCACAGCGAGCTGTTTAAGCCCAGAGCCCGGAGTTTCTCATCTAGCTTGGAGGGCACTATGGTGTTGAATGCTGAGCTGTAGTCTACAAACAACATTCTCATATAAGTGTTCTTTTTTTCCAGGTGGGAGAGAGCAGTGTGTATTGTAGATGCAATGGCATCATCAGTGGAGTGGTTGTTGCGGTAAGCAAACTGCAATGGGTCTAGTGATGGAGGCAGCACAGAGCAGATGTAATCTCTGATTAGTCTCTCAAAGCATTTGCTGATGATGAGGGTTAGAGCAACAGGACGCCAGTCATTTAAGCAAGTTATTTTTGATTGCTTTGGAACAGGCACAATGGTGGATGTTTTAAAGCATGTGGGGACTACAGACAAAGAGAGGGAAAGGTTGAAAATGTCTGTAAAAACACCAGCCAGCTGGTTCGCGCACGCTCTGATGACGCAGCCCGGAATGCCGTCTGGACCTGCGGCTTTGCAGGATATTCACCCGTCAGAAGGATCGGGTTACATCCGCTACAGAGACGGACATTGAACTAACCTCTGTAGCTTCGGCCGCGAGAGCTCTCTCCGCGAGGGCGGTGTTATTTCCCTCAAAACTAGCATAAAAAGTATTTAGCTCAACCGGGAGAGATGCTGTCTACCATGGAAGCATCCGTTGAGCTGCATTGCGTTGCTCCGACAGTAAACAGATGTCCCGTTCCATTTTGCACTGCACACGGTGGCGCTACTACTGCCAACAACATAAATAAATGGTTTAGAAAGTTTGTGTCAACGCGCCTGGTGTAGACAGCCTCAAGCCGTTGCATCATGTCACATCAACAGACGGGCCCAGTGTAAACAGGGTGTGAGCACCATAAACTATCAAACAGTCACGAATAAAACGGTTTACTCATGGTTTTTGCGATCACATCCAAGTGTTTTTAACTGGACGCTTTCAAATAACAGTTCCTTTGCAAAGCTTGAATCGTATTATGACTGGTATGATATGAGCGGAACATACAATCCTCTCTAAAACATCCAGTTTCCAGTATCATACCTTCATGTTTTCATACACCAACAACTAAAAATAGTGCAGATAGGTGAAATAACACAAACATGATGCGTTTGTGCCTAAAACAGCAGGAGGAAGCAGCTGAATGAGCAACTTCTCTTCAGAGATTTATTTAGACACCACACCTTTTCAAAGCCGCCTGAGATATGTATCAAGCAGTCAAAGACGTCTGTCTGTGCATGTTTATGTAGAAAAACATTTGAATTCAGACAAGAACATAAAGGTGTCCTGTGTAAGTCCACTTTGGATGAATCTCCCATTACAGGCCCCATCTCTTTCCTCTTCACTTGTGTGACTGACTGAGCACCAGTGGGCGGGACCAAGGGTGCAATGACGGAAAAATAGGCATTGCATATGCAGATGTATTTGGTCCTTGTGACGTCACAAGTTCCAACAATTCTAACAAGCCATTTTTGCAGCTTGGTTTAAATAAAGGCTCTTTTCTATTAAGGAGGAAGTTTTCAGTTCTGAAACTTATAGCATACTTTTATAGTACAATGACCTCTTATATGTCAAAAGATCAAGGAAAATTTGATTCCTCATGTCATGGCCCCTTTAAGTTAAAATGCTTGAAATATTGTTATTTGTGTTATTTAGACCTGTATGTTCTGTTATGTTCATTTCTTATCTGTGCCTGTTAAAAATTTGTCACTGTATGTCCTCTCTTTCAATAGTTGTCATTTCACTCAGACCCATACAGACCTTCTCCTGAATAAGGCATTGTGTGTTTGTTCCAATATTGTTAATTCCAACTGAACTCTCTCTTTGCTTCTATTTTTCCTGGCAGACAAGGTATGCAACTGCTGATTGGTTCTGACAGAAGACAGAATTTCTTCACAGCTTGTAAACAATTTCTAAGATCTTCCCAGAGAGCATTTAAATGTTTTAATTAACATCAGTCTTTCATCTATGGGTGTGTGAAGCAGATGAGTCTTTTAACCAAGAGTTTCATCAGCTTGCACACAAATTCTGTTAGATTGTAGGGTACAAATGCAACACATGAACCAAGAGATGTTTACTGAAGTATTCATCATTTGTGCGCCATAAAAGAACAGATGACACACGGGTTAACCATTTAAACACATTTGAATTGTTCCTGGTGTGCACTTTAGCATGTACCTGTTGATACTCATTTGTAAGATGAGGCACTGCTACCGTTCTGATGTTTTAAAATGGCCTTAATGGCCCACAGCAGTATATTTTGACACAGGCTTATGAAACCTGCTCTCCATAGTTGAGTGTTAACAAGGAACCAAGGGAGCGGGATCACTGCATTACATTCATAATACAACAGTAGGAAACGTAATACAGCACCCCCTCCAAAGTGGAGAAGGGTAATTGGTCACTGAACATAAGTTTGATGTGTGTGATAAATCCCAGGTTTTCTGGAAACCTTTGACAAGGCGAATCCCAATTAAAGGTGTTATACTGAATATTGCTCAACGCAGCTTTATAAATAAGGCAGGTCAGTGGAAATGCTTGGCAAGCAGTTGGCTGCCTTTCTGTTAGATAGGATCCTGTAAATCGATCGATGTGTTCACTTTTTGTTTTTCCTATGGCGTGTGCATAGCATTTACAAAAGCAACAGTGTAGATGAATTGTATGCCTTATGTAATAGAGCTATTGACATTATTTCCTTGTCACTGAGATAATGTTGTTTATAAAACCAGTGGCAGTGAAGTGCTCCAGCACCACGGACAGCTCCCCCAGCAGTTTTCAATGGAGGGCATTGATGAGTTAGCGTTTCGATAAAGTGGGAATAAATCCATAGAGTAAACCAGTTATTAATCTGAATAAATTTTTTTTTTTAAGTAAAACTTGTGTATATAAATCATTGAGCATGTGAGTTTTTTATAATGTGATTTCAGAATGTTAAGACATTTTGATTATAATTATTTCAGACGCTTTATGACTTTAAACAAAAAAAATAAATTAAGCTGATTTTGTTTTTGGAAATAAGGACATGTTTCATTCAGATTTCATGTTACATTACAATAGAATCAAAATTAAGGCAAAAGTAATGTGAGGTTTTCTCAAATCTTTTCAGGATTTTGAGTGTCCTTTCAAGGTAACACTTTACAATAAGGTTGTATTTGTTAACATTAGTTAATGCATTTATCATTAACTAACAATGAACAATATTTTTTACAGAATGTATCTTATGGGGAATTTATATGTTAATTTTCATTATTAGTTCATGTTAGTTCATAATGCATGTTCACATTTCGTATATCAGTGATATTAATGTATTCAACTTTTAATAAAATAATAAAATAATTTTAATAAATAAAATCATGATAATAAATATAATACTAAATAACAAAAGTGTAGCCTATTAGTAGGCCTATTGATAGAAATTATCATTAACCAAGATTACGGTTGAATTCCTTAAAATTCTTTAGTTAACTATATTAGTTAACATGAACTAACAATAAACAATACTTTTAAAGCACTTATTAATCTTGGTTAATATTAATTTGAACATATGCTAATAATTTTTTTTAAATTTATTTATTAAAAGTTGTATAGGTTTTCATTAGTTAATGGAACAATGAATGATTGTATTTTCATAAATTAACAGTAACCAATATTAATAATTGTTGAAATAAACATAAATAATTGTTTGTTAAAATGTTAACAAATATTGTAAAGTATTACTATAAATTCTGTAAAAGTTTTGTTCATTATTAGTTCATTTTAACTATTGCATGAACTTACAGTGTGTTAACGTATTTAACCTTATTGTAAAGTGTTACCCTTTTCAGTACAGACAAAATAAAAAAATGTCAATGCTCAGTAAGCAAAACTGCATCCGTTTCTTCCAATGAGAGAAATTTGATTACAATGTGAAATTTTATGTTATTTTCAGGTCAACAAAGGCTTGAAGGCAAGTTGAGAAAACATTGTTATGTCCACATACCAACACATGTGTACATTGTTGGCTGATGTACAATAGCTCACTTAACCATAGGATTTGTCCATCCATCCATCCATCTTCTAAAGCCTCTTGTACTATATAGGGCAGCAGGTAGTGCTGGAGCCCCATAGGATTTGTGTGCAATGAAATAAATAGCTACTTTACACTTCACTGTAACCAGAGGCTGTTACACTCTCTGCAGTAATCTAGATCTGTGTGTCTTTGATAGGCTGCTCTGGTTTCAGCCTCTCTATTCAGTTCAAGCTCTGGACTGTGATGACTTTGTGCACTCACAGGCCAAGTGATAGCAGACTACATTCTAAACTCTGATTGCTCTCTAGAGGCTATTGATTTGTTGCATTATTCCTTACGAAAACATTCATTTTGGAATTTACATAATTAGCTTTTAGTGTTACAGTTAAAACCTACCGATGGGAACTAACAGCAGCCTAATTTGTTCAAAGACAACTTTTGCATTATATCTGCAATTTAGAAGTGAGTGTTATAGGTTTAGAGTTCTTGATAGTAGGATTAAGTCTGCTCTTTCAGCAATACAGGGCTAATGAGAATCTCGCATCACCAAATCCCTTCAACACAAAGAAAAGGCTCAGCTGAGCTTCCATAGTGATGCTGTTCAGACTTGGATAAGATGTCACTCTGTGGTCATGTGGCTGTTTGTAGAATCAACAGTCTAAGGATCCATGACTTGCATGCCAGCATCCTTCTGCCCAACATTCACAGTTTTTTTATCCACCAGAGCTGTGAAAGGTAACCTGCCCATATTTCAGTATGTGCCCTAGGGCATTGGCCAGGAGCGCTGTCCTCAGAAAGTTTTTACTTGGCCCATCTCCATTCAAACTCCCTGAGGTCACAAGGTGACCGTGAAGCAGCTCTTTTTTCCATATCCTGCCAAGGTGAGAATGTTCCAGAGAGTTGGATTTGTTGGATGAATGCAAGTATAGGTCTCTACAGAACAATAATGGGTGTTTTCCAATATGTGGGCGTTTTCAAACAGGGATGGGCGTTTGAAAGTAGGGAATCTCAATGTAGAAATCAGTGGACGTTTTCAAACCAGGATAGGTGTTTCTAAACTATCCAGTGAAAGTAGGGAATCTCAGTGATTTAAAAACGCCCACTGATTGAGAAAAGACCATTTTTGTTCTGCAGAGACATAAGTCTTGATGAATGTGTGTAGCCTAAGTTGTGTATATAATGAAGGAGTGTAATTTGTTATCAAATTCTGATGGCATAAGTCTATCAAATAAAAAGAAACTGCAGTGCAATCTGTCCTAAACTAAATTTTTTCACTTTCACACCATTTCATTACCTAAGGAATCATCAGCAAAACTAAAGCCATCAGGCTTACTGAAGTATGGCTTCCAGTTTTCAGATCGAAAGTGTCCCTGTAGTCATTAAGGGCCATCAACACTTCAGCTACGGAGGATCAGTGTAACCTAAGTGAGTAATCAAGACATATCTGATATATATTTAATATTCTGCTGTAAAAATAAGCAGATGAAATCTGTTAAATGCCTTTCAAGGCTTAAGATGTTTATCTTCTTTATTGTCTATCCAGGTCTGTCATCACAGAGCAATATTATGACCTAACCCCAACCAAGAAGCGTAATCTCCGTATGAATGACCAGCTGTAGGTTAAACTTTTTTTTTTCACAGGCTCCTCTTTGTTAGTTCCATGCATTATAAATAAATAAATAATTTTAAAAAATAGCTGGTGCAAATGGGAACACAAACATAATATTGCTGTGAAAAGGGTCCATTAGTGGTGCTTGTTAAGGCTTGCTTTTCTGAGCGATCAAATGTGATCAGATTGTTGCCTGACAGACAATTAAACAGAGACATAAAATCACAGACTTCTATTGGGGGCAGGACCTGAGACAAATCGAGGGTCAATAATATCATTTGGGGGTGGTCTCTATTGACTTGGGCCAGTATGCAACTACCCAGCAACCACCCAGAACACCCTAGCAACCACATGGCAACACACTTAGAACCACTAACCTCACAACATTGACTTTGCAACCATCCACAATACCCTAGCATCATGGTGGCAAGTTTTGCATGGGCAAGTGCTGCTCATATTTTCTTAAGGAATTCTAAATATCTAGTTTTATTAATTTATTAATTTGTTATATTTTGTTTCAAGGCTTCCCAAACCAACAGACATCAACATGTTTTCTTTTTTATATACACTCACTAAGAACTTTATTAGGAACACTATGGTCCTAATAAAGTGCCAGACATGGTCTTCTGCTGTTGTAGCCCATCTGCCTCAAGGTTCGACATGTTGTGCATTCTGAGATGCTATTCTGCTCACTACAATTGTACAGAGTGGTTATCTGAGTTACTGTAGACTTTCTGTCAGCTCAAACCAGTCTGGCCATTCTCCACTGACCTCTCTCATCAACAAAGTGATTCCATCTGAGTAACTGCCACTCACTGGATGTTTTTTGTTTTGGCTAGAGACTGTTGTGTGGGAAAATCCCAGGAGATCAGCAGTTACAGAAATACTCAGACCAGCCCGTCTGGCACCGAAATCACTGAGATAAAACATTTTCCCCATTCTGATGGTTGATGTGAACATTAACTGAAGCTCCTGATCCATATCTGAATGATTGTATGCATTGCACTGCTGACATATGATTGGCTGATTAGATAATCACACGAATAAATAGGTGTACAGGTGTACCTAATAAAGTGCTCAGTGAGTGTATTTTTCACAGTGTGAATAAACTATTTTTACCTCAGAGAGAGTCACACATGCTCTTCTCTTCCTGTCCTCCTCCTTTCATGCTGTTCAGTAACTGAGTGACTCTACAGTCAAAAAGGAGAGTAACAAATACAGGGTCAAGGACAGAAAGAAAGTGCAACCTTTTTTAATGGAACTCCTGAGACTGTGATCTGTTTCTGTATGTTTCTGCAGTGAGAAAAAAGTTGTCATTCCAAGAGAGCATCCATACCAGTCCCACATCTCACGCTATGCCATGTTCCCATCTTACAGATCCCCTGATGAGCCTGACACAGGAGTGAGGGCTGCTTCTAAACTGCCCCTCAATCCTCTTCTGCCCTATAGTGCACCTATAGCAACCAGAAGAAATGCAATGACTTGGCCAGGGCAACATGGTTTCCAGAATGTGAGTTGCATAATATGTTCCAAATGTTCAAAAACATCCAGTAACCTCCAGAAATCATCATTACTATTTAGACATGTTGTTTCCCAACTAACAATTTTTGCTTCCCAGAACGTTCTGGGAATGTTAGTTTGTTGTTATAAAAAGAAAACCTAAAAAAAAATATATATATATATATATATATATATAAAGATGTTCCTAGAATTGTAGGAATTGATTTCCCCCAAAAAAGAACCAAATGGCAACCATACACTAATATTAGGGAAACGGTCTGTGTCGGACAAACTCTATCTATTGAAAGGCAACTACAAAGGTACAGTAGTCAGTGTTCTGTTTTATTCAAACTGTCTGTAATTTTTTTTAATTATTATTATTATTACTCAGCATATTAAGCCATTAAGGGTGTGTTCACATTTGTAGTTTGGTTCTCTTGGTCCTCTTGGTCTGGACCAAAAAAGAAAATGATACATTTAGTCCTGGTTCGCTTAGCGTTCACACTGGTATTTTTAACACCGAACCTAAAGATACAAAACCAAAGGCATCAGGAAAAAGTCACAACCTGACTGGACATATTTTATGACGTATATTTTTTGACGGAACTTGCCGATCATCCAAAACAATGCTGGCTGCTGGGCGAAATTCGCTCGTTATATTTATATATGTATATATGGTGGTATTTTTACCAAATGAGAACAAACGAAGAGATAATAAAATGTGTAAAGGAGTCAAAACAGCACCAGGAATTCCTCCGTTGCAGACACAAACGAAGATATGCTGCAAGGATGGCTGATGGCTGTTATGTTATGAGAACTGTAATGGGCAACATAGCTCCTATGATTAGAAGAACCAGGTATGATTGAGGTCAGTATTAGGCAAATTACTTCCTGTTTTTGGTCCATTTAGACGTCTTTGGTCCATGCTGCGTTCATATATCAGTTGAACCGCACCAGAGTTCGTTTGGAAACGGACCGAGAACCACTATTCAGGCGGTCTCGGTCCGCTTGTTTGGTGCGCACTAAGGTTCGGATGGCAGCGTTCACACTTGTTCAAATGAACCGCACTAACAGAGCAATCGCACCAGAGTTCGTTTTAATCGAACAAAACCTGCCAAGTGTGAACACACCCTAAAAGAGGAGGCTCAAGCGTTCTACCCCATGCTTCCGAAGATAGTGTTCCCAAATGCCTCTCTGCATGACTGGAATACCACCTTGTCTGAGCGTAATGCTAACATGTTGCGCAACTTGGAGAAAGCTCAGTGGCTCACCTCATACCAACTACACTATACAGGTACTGCATGAATGACTGTACCACAACAGGAACATTATTTGAAAGAAAACTGGTCTTTTCCATACAAAGAAAGTTAGTGGCGATTTACATTTTTGAGTTTAAAAAATTAGAGAAAACACCATAAAAGTAGTCCTATTTTCAGCACTATATTCTTCTTAAGCTATCTTCTTGTGCTGAACATTTAAGTCATTATTCGCTGATATTTAAAGAGATAGTTCACCCAAAAATGTAATTGTCTCATCATTTACTCACCCTCATGCCATCCCAGATGTGTATGACTTTCTTTCTTCTACTGAACAAAAAGAGTTTTGGAAGAATATCTCAGCTCTGTAGGTCTGTACAATGCAAGTAAATGGTGACCAGAACTTTGAATGTCCAAAAATCGCATAAATCAGGATAAAAGTAATCCATAAGACTCCAGTGGTTAAATTCATATCTTCAGAAGCGATATGATAGTTGTGGGTGAGAAACAGATCAATATTTAAGTCCATATTTTCCATTTTACCATACATTCTCCTCCCTGCCCAGTAGGTGGTGATATGCACAAAGAATGTCAATCACCAAAAACAAAAGAAGAAGTGAAAGTGGAGATTTATAGTAAATCATTATTTAAATATTGATCTGTTACTCACCCACACCTATTATATCACTTCTGAAGATATGGATTTAGCTATGGGAGTCACATGGATTACTTTTATGCCACCTTTATGTGCTTTTTTGTACTTTCAAAATTCTGGCCACCATTCACTTGCATTGTACAGACCTACAGAGCTGAAATATTCTTCTAAAAATCATTGTTTGTGTTCAACAGAAGAAAGAAAGTCATTAACTTTTTCACATTTTATGAAGAAAAAAAAAAGTTGGACATTTTTGGATATCTTCTTTTGTATTCCACATCAGAAAGTAAATGGTGACAGATGGTGTCATTTTGGAGATAACCAACTTTTGTTTCCAATGACTTATTTGCCAAGTACATATATCAAACAGTTTTAGCACTTTATTTTCACTAATTAAGCCATAAGGTACAAGAGACCATGCTATAATGTGAATATAGTCACAGCTAAAGGACGTTGTTAGGCATGACGCACAGCTGAGCTTTTATAAAACAGTTGCTACATAATAAAAAATATTCAGGATACATTCTTTCATGAACACTACTAAAGAAATTAATTAAATATATAGTTC
Organism: Myxocyprinus asiaticus; assembly: GCF_019703515.2. NCBI lineage: Eukaryota > Metazoa > Chordata > Actinopteri > Cypriniformes > Catostomidae > Myxocyprinus > Myxocyprinus asiaticus. The sequence continues at coordinate 32,774,352 of NC_059359.1, forward strand.
GTATTTATTTATTTAGGGACAATACACATTCATTCACATCATGTGGATGTAAATGTGCCAGATCTGCTTCCCCTTTAACATTTTAATGTTTTTAATGACATGAAAATTAGATTTGAGAGTTACTTTAGAGCAATTTTCAGTATATTTCTCACAAAAAGCTATTGTATGTCTTAAGAATCTACATTTTAAAATTTGTGCATTTCAGTTTCATAACAAAATTCCATCAAATTGAATTGAGAGATCTTTAACAAAATAAAAAAAATAAAAAACTACACATTTTAAGTTTTACCATTATTTTTTTTTTTAAATAACACAATTCAATTTGATGGAATTTTGTTATAAAATTCTTATAATATGAGCTTAAATAATTTTTGAGTGTAGTGCTGAATATAGGATTGCTTTTATGGTGCTTTTTTGTCCTTATTGAGATTGTCAGTACAACTTTTGTTGTATGTAAGAGAGCAACTTGAACATTCTGCCTAACATCCCATTTGTGTTTGACTTTCTTATTTCTTTGAAACACGAAAGGAGATGTTAGGCAGAATGTTCAGTCTCAGACACCATTCACTTTCATTGTTTGGAAAAAAAAAAGATTCAATGAAAATGAATGGGGACTAAGGCTATACTGTATTCTTTCATGTTCTACGGAAGAAAGTCATATGGGTTTAAACATGAGGGTGAATAAAAGATGACAGAACTTTCATTTTTGTCTGAACTTACCCTTTAAGTGCCATCTTTCCAGTGGAATATATAGTCCTAGAGAGTAAACAATAACAAAATGTGTTGCCTATGGGTGCTGTGCAGATTTGTAGCACAGTTGGAACACTGTATTGACCAATCAGCACCTAGCACTGGAAGTGTTCTCTATATAATACTGTTTAAATGTTACTGTTTAAATATGATAACTGCAGTCCAGGATTTAACCTCTTCTATGTTTTATGTGACAGAGGGAGCAATCCTTTCCTACTTTTGCTCCTTCTCAGCCAATGGAAGATTTTGGATTTTTCAAAATCAATGCCCTCTGAAAAGCACCTACGTTCCATCCTCGTGTCCTCCTACCACCTCTGTCCCTTCATGGGCAGCAGACCTGGGTCTAACCGCACCCCGTACACTCTCCCCTTTGGCTGTGGAGGTCAGACGAGATGACACCACTGTTCCACAAAGATCCACAGAGACTCTACCAACAGATTACATATCTGTTGATGCATACATAAAAGAAATGGTGAACAGCTCCAACACAGGGCATATTTTACAGCACACTTTCCATTCTGCACTGCACGGAAAGGAGAATCTTCAAACAATGGAATCCCAACTTAAAGTCTACATGTAATCAAAATTGACCCTATTTACTTTGTTAGCGCACATTACTAGTCTAGTGGTGAACAATTCATTTGTGCAAGTTAATCCACAGAAAAAAAAAAAGAGTTTGTTTTCATAATCTTCAATCAAAATCTGAAAATTAGCTTCGCCTCTGGAATGATATTCCTTCTCTGATGACGTCAGTTTGACGGCTTGGACAGAACATCCTTTAACCATTCCCCTCCAACCGCCAGTCTGCTTTGAGCTTTGACAGCGAGTAAAAAATATGCATAACAAACAGAGATGGCGAAGAGGTGCGTTTTAGATTGTGGCTCTCCCAAAACCCTTTTCCCAGTCCCCCAAATACCCTGGTTGCAGGCCCAATGGCTTGATTTTTTGCATTTCAAAGAAGGAGGGATATCAGAGAGGTCGCGGTTGTGTTCGAAGCATTTCACCCACGAATGTTTAAAAATTGGACAGAACACGAAATGGGGTTTGTAAAATATATATCCTTAACAGATATGGCTGTCCCATCAGTGTACACCATTGGTACCTCACAATGTTTTAAAAATTAGTGTTACCATTGGGAAACATCGAGATGCTCTCGAGGGTGAACTTGCTCCTGAGCCTTCATGTCCAGGTCACCGTTAATACTCTCAGCTGGTAGTGGCTCATACATATAAGGCCTGATCCCCGCAATACAATGATCCTTTGTGTGCTCCTGCTTCTTGTCCTCCTCCGCCTGTGTAACGCTGGGTTCAAGGAGAGGAAGAGAGGAGATGCAGGAGTGGATACTTTCAATCTTTTAATAATAGATGCAGGAGTGGAACAAACACTGGAGTGGAATAAACTATAAAGCTAAACATCACAAAATAACAACACAATGTAACACTTCAAGGACTGAAAAAAGAATGGACAAAACTAGAGGGTATTATATACAAAAGGAACTAATGAGGGAATGGAAGACAGGTGAAGATGATGAGAAACAGATGGAAGTAATGAGGGCAGTTCACTATGGGAGATGTAGTCCGGGGGAACACTTCAAAATAAGAGTCCTAGGAAAAACATGAGGAAGACAGACTGTGACATTACCCCCAGGCGACTCCTGGTGCCTAATGGTAGAGGCGGCCACAGGGCAGGGACTGGGTCAGGAGGATGAGCCGCTGGTGGAGGAGTCTCTGGGGGGGCGGGCGGAACTGCTGGAGGAGGATTCTCTAGGGGAGGATTCGCTGGAGGAGGAGTCATGAGGGTGGAGCCGTGGAAGACTCTGAGGGTGGAGCTGTGGGAGGATCGAGGGGTGGAGCCATGGAAGGCGGACCTGTGAGAGACTTGAGGGGCGGAGCCAGGGAACTTGGTGCCCAGAGAGTAGCCGACGGCTCAAAGGGCCAGGGTGGAGCCAGAGGTTCGGAGGACCGAGGTAGCGCCGGTGGCTCGGAGGACTGAGGAGGAGCTGGGTGATCTGAGGACAGAGGCAGAGCTGGTGGGACTGAGGACCAAGGTGGAGCCATAGGGAAGCCAGAGTCAGGGAAGGCTCGAGGGGCGGAGTACATTACATTATCTGATACATTTACATTTAGCTGACGCTTTTATCCAAAGCGACTTACAGTGCCCTGATTACAGGGACAATCTCCCTGGAGCAACCTGGAGTTAAGTGCCTTGCTCAAGGACACAATGGTGGTGGCTGTGGGGATTGGACCAACAACCTTCCGCTTACCAGTTCAGTGCTTTAGTCCACTACACCACCACCACTCCTGGAAGGCGGAGTCATTGGAGGCAGAGTCAGGGAAGGCGGAGCCATGGAAGGCATGGGCACTGGCTCGTTAACTGTGGCAGGCATGGGCACTTGTTTGTATACCGTGGCAGGTATGGGCACTGGCTCATATACCATGGCAGGCATGGGCACTGGCTCGATAACCGTGGCAGGTATGGGCACAGGCTCGTATACCATGGCAGGCATGGGCACTTGCTCGTATACTGTGTCAGGCATGGGCACTGGCTCGTATACCGTGGCAGGCATGGGCACTGGCTCGTTAACCGTGGAAGGCATGGGCACAGGCTCCTATACCTTGGCAGGTGCAGGCACTGGTTGTGGCCTGGGGTTCCCGCCATAATTCACAGTATACGGGGGAAATGCAACCTCCGTGGTTGCTACCGCTGACTGCGGCAGGGAATTTACCACCGGAGCTTGGAGAGGACGAGCTCCCCCCAAAAAAATTATTCATGGGAATTGTATGGAGTTATCTTGGAGACAGGGGCCATGGAATGCTTGGAGAAAGGGGCTGTGGAAGGCTTGGAGACAGGGGCTGTGGAAGGCGTGGAGACAGGGGCCGTGGAAGGCGTGGAGACGGGCCACTTCAAAATAAGAGTCCTAGGAAATCATGAGGAAGACAGACTGTGACAGCCTGCTGCAAACAAATTTCTTCCACATCGAATGCGATTGCTGGCGGTGTGTCAGGCGACGAGTAGTCCTCCACAACTGCACAGTAAAAAAAAATCCTGTTAAATTTATGGTAAAAACTGGCAGCTCTGGTTGCCAGAAATTCACTATAAAAATACAATAACCACATTTCAGGCTTTACGGGATGTAATTTTGATGCCTGTATATTTTACGGTGCATTATCGTCGTTTATATTATTAAATGATAAACTTGATATTAACCTTCTGAAACTGTAAAAATCTGCTTTTTACTTTATAATGTATTGTTAATCACCTTAGTAATTATAGAACATGATGACATGAAGTTCATAAAAATTTGGGGGCTGATCACATTTATGTGGCTATTATGGGTCACGGTCATAGTACCACCAACTTGCAGCAGGAAGTAATGCAATTTTAACAGACTTTGAAATAGCCCTCTTGTGTTTACATGAATTACTTCAAAATTCTTTAGAATAATGCCAAGACACTGCTGGTGAAAAATTGTAAAGGGATATTTGATATCTTAAATAGTGTTGTCATGGCAACACATTAATTGTTATTATTCCTTTCTTCCAATATTTGGGTGTACACTTCAGCTTTTAGTGCTTGGGCCATAATAATAATAATCCTTAGAAGAACAATAGGGTCTCCACACTTTCATTGCTTGGGCCCTAATAATAATAATAATAATAATAATAATCCTTAGAAGAACAATAGGGTCTCCACACTTTCAGTGCTTGGGCCTTAATAATAATAATCCTTAGAAGAACAATAGGGTCTCCACACTTTCAGTGCTTGGGCCCTAAAAATGGATGAGGTACAGGGGGTGGAATGAGGTCCTGGGTCACTAAAGACCTGCATTAAAAGGTTAATAAACATGCCACTCCAAAAACACACGGGCGTCAAGATTTTCACCAAAACTTATTGTATGCCTTAAGAAGTCACATGTACTACTTTTACAATACCTTTTTTTTTCTTCTTTTTTTTTTAAGCTTTAAAGTGAATCACTATCAACTGTCATTGTGTTGAAAAGCTGTTTTAAAGGTGCACTCGGTCAATTTGTTTTTTAAATATGTCCAAGTGGCTTACATTGGCTTACACTGACACCTAGTGGCATGGATGCTGCATAATTCAAACACAGTAGTTTTCAGTTACCGATGCTATTGTAGAAATTCATTATGCACAGTAAACCAGGATTAATTTAATCCATGTATGAAAGTTTCCAATAACAGGGCAGTTACTGAGATTA